>NC_067159.1:27851565-28158763 GCF_903995435.1 Acomys russatus | reverse complement strand
TTCGTGGACAACCTCATCAGTAATTAGGAAGATAAAGAGTTGTTGAAGGAAAGTAAAGACTTATTGTTATACCGAGGCATCTGGTGCATCTGTGGATGGATGGAAAGAGCTTGCAGCTGATGCTTTTGGGAGCAGCACCAGCTCTGGAAGACACGGAGGCGTTAAGAATTACTCTAGGCTGATGCAACATTTTAATAAGCTCTCTGGGGTGAAATATCACAAACCAATATCCTATGAATGGCTGGGAGCTGGACAGGTGATAATTGGTCTCTCTCTAAAGTTTCCAGATGAAGTTTAAAAAAGGGACAATATTTTCCATAAATGTACAGAGCCATATCTTTAAAAAGAGACAAGTTCTTTCTTATGGAAGAAATATATCTTCAAGATACATTTAAGGATGTCATTTTGAAATCACTATTACCTTTTGCTTTATTCAGAAATAAATATATGTATAAATATTCTCAGATTACTTTGAACTTTTTACTGTCGTGATGTCGGAGATGGTGTTTGGGGAGGTCGGGTGACTGATTTGGTTACACGTCACTTTTTTTTTTTTTTTTTTTTTTTTTACTAGACAGTGATTAAAAATCAAAGTAAAAATAAAAAACATATGAAGCTTCTTGATCCTTGTTGTGAGATATGACGTATAGCTATAAAACGTCAGCTTGTCACTTGTGAGCTTGGGCAGCTCATTTGCTATTTTTATTTCTAACTTAATTAAAGATTAAAATACATAAAGAAGAAAGGACGAGGCCTCTGAGCTTTTTCCTGATCCACTTTCTCATTTAAACATCCCATCATTTCTAGAAAAGTAAAGCCCATTTGTTTTCCTTATGTTCCATTTTTGTTATTGTTGAATATATAAAAACAGAAAACAGAATTCTTTCCTGGCAAACAATACTGGTAACCAATTCCCCACTTCCTCTAAACTCAGATAGTTAACTTGTATTTACTCTCAATATTAAGAAAGATTTGTGAACTATTATTACCCTTATAACACGTCCGGCACTTTGAAGGGCTGAGGTACTGTATGTCACTGTATTTCTTTATGGATTTCTTGCTTTTGTGTCTCCAACAGACATTTCTTAAGTTCTCTGCTGTAACTTTTTTGACTTCAGTACCTCATAGAACAGTTTCATGTAAGATCTAACACTAATGTTTATCATAGATTCTCATACTCTTTATTTCCAAATTTATGTGGGGTTCTGTGACTTAAATTTATAACTTATATTTTGGTAGCAGTTGTTATTATGAGACAAACTATCACTCAGACTGGCAAACCCACTGCATATCTCTTGTCTCAGCATCCTAAAGGCTGGGATGGTAGGCATGAGCTTTCAAGCCTGGATGATTTTATGTCTTACTATGAGAAAAATGAGAATGGATTTGAAACATCTTCACAGTAACAAAAACAAAAGATAATTTCAAAATTATTTGAGATGAATGGAAAAAGAACACCGATGTTAGGTTATGAAAAGCCTTCCAGATGTCTGGTACATGAAGTTTAACACCACAAAGAAAAATAAAGATGATAAGATCATTTATTTTATTTTATTTTATTAATTTATTCATATTACATCTCAATGGTTATCCCCTCCCTTGTATCCTCCCATTCCTCCCTCCCTCCCATTTTCCCCTTACTCCCCTCCCCTATGACTGTGACTGAGGGGGATTACCTCCCCCTGTATATGCTCATAGGGTATCAAGTCTCTTCTTGGTAGCCAGATAAGATCATTTTGAAGAAGTGTGTTGAAGCAAGTATAATTCCATTTTGCAACCTTTCAAGTAAAAAAAAAAAAATGATTAGAAAGCTCAAGTAGGTTTTCAATATTGATATAAAAATGCAATGTATTGACAAACTTAAATTATTTTGGATGCACATTAAAGGGCTTTTGTACTTAGAAAACTTTAACTTTTTTTCATATATTTTGATCATTTTCTTTTCTCTCCTGTAACTCCCTCCATATCATCCCAACTTCCCTACTCATTCACATTGTGCGCTTTCTTTCTTATCAAAACAAAAAAGACAAAATCAAACCAAACAGAAAAAAAGACCTCCTCGAACCAAAACAAGTTTTAGTAAATTAAAGTTATGTTTTAAATTGTGGGATTTGTTCCTTTTTTAATGGAAATAAAAATTTAAGATAGACATGTGTAACAAAAAAACCAAACCAAACCAACAACAACAACAAAAAAAAAAACAAAACAAAAAAAGGGCGGGGGGAAGATACCCTTGCTTTTAAGATAGAGATATGCATTTGAATAAGTTAAAACCATCATCCAGTCTCACAGAAGAAAGGTAAATGATGGGATTTTGTTTATAAAAATAGTCAAGTAAGAAGGGAAATGATCAGTGTGCTTATGCTTTAATGACACAAAAGAGAGGTCAGATGACAGTAGAGAGGAGTATAACCAGCTGCCATGAGAATTTTGGGAAGGAACTGTGCACTTATGTTTCCCTAGCAACAGCTTATCTTTGCATACTAGCGTGTCATTATTAGTTTAAAAAAAAAAGAAAAGAAAATCAAATAAATAATAGTTAAATGTGGTCTTATCTCCCTTGGTGATAGGGTTAGAAAATAGTTTGGGGAAGTGTATGACATCTACAAAAATAAAATTATGACTGAAGAATTAAATTAAGTTTAGAAGAATTTTAGAAACGTACTCTCACAAGCTCTTAAGTTTGATGTAAATAGGCTTTTTTTTTTTTTTTTTTTTTTTTTTTTTGCTATTGTTTTGTTTTGTTTTCTGACCCATTTCAGGTGACTTGGGAAGAAGGAATCGCTACTGTGTTCCATGTAGATTCCCACTGTAGTATGTTTAGAATCACTGCTAGCAGGAGGCTTGGCATGGGGCAGTAAGGGCTTGGATCATTGATGTATTGACGGTATTCACAAGCAACCTGAGCTAAGTGGGCTCTATGTCCCTTCGTACACGGAGCTTAAATGCATTCTGCACATTCAGATTTCACTTCTACCAGCTTCTTTTCAACACAGGAAACATGATGTCTTTAGGGGCTGCTGCGTTCCACCGAAAGCAGCACTAATTGCTGGAAAGATCTTGTTTATACTGAGCTGAAATGTGTCTTCCCGTAATTTCACCTGATTAGTTTACTTTAGTGAGTCACTCGCAGCAGTTTAAAAAAAAAACAAAAAAAACGGTTTAATGTATTCATGCACTTTAATGACTTTGAGCTAATGCCTCATATGATGCGTTTAACAGTGATGCATTTAAATATACCTTTCACTAGTTGTATTTTTATCATTACTTAGTATAAAAAATAATAATGTGTCATCATGCTCCGTGTAACAAAGTCATTGCTAGTTCACAGTAGGTCTCATGAGTGGTGGTGGCGTGAGGTGTTGAGAGAGGAGAGGTAAGATCTGTTGACCTACTATAGCCCAAAGATGAGGTAATAATCAAGGAAGACGCAAAGGCTGTGTCAAGATCATAGATTGGTGGCATGCATTTATAGACATCATGAGTTGCAAAGAATCAACTTTGTCTTTTGTTAAATTGATTGAATTTCATGTATCATTTTCTATCTCACCGATAAGAGGCTCTATATAAATGTCTGGTCTAAGAGTACATACCTTTTTTTTTTTTTTTTTTTTTTCACAAAGTATTCATTTTACCCATATTAAAACAACAACATCATCAACAATACTGGATCTAATCAACACAATATTTGTGTTTTTAGAAACTGGAAAGGAAGAAGTCAAAGTATCACTGTCCCGTTGGCTCTGTTTTTTTAATAATTAAATTTTATCATACAACCCAACCAGCTTACACAAGAGGGAAACGAGGTTAAAGGGAAAAAAGGGTGAACCTTCCGGTATCCGTTCTATGGGACAGGTCCCTTGGTGTCTCTCTGGCCTGTTCACTGATCCTCTTGTTGACCCAAGTGCGCTCAAGCCCGGTCTGACCCTGCTGTTCTTCTGTCCTCTCTCCGCCTGCCTGTCTGTCACGTGTAAGGGGTGAGCTCTCTCTCCCATTGAGGGTTGATTAGAAACACAATAGTCCAGGTGGAGTTCCCAGGTCCATTTTTTTGAATTCCTGGCCCAGGATGGCTCCACCCAGTCTATCTCAAGGTTAATCTCAGGGAGTATCTGTGGTGTGTCCAAGGGCAAAGCCCCGCCACACTGCTTTCACAAAGCTTACAATCCTTCCCACACTGTCCACAGATGATATGGCAGTATATGTAACTGGCCCCTAAAATTCTACCAGAGAACTCCTACAGCTGATAAACACCTTGATAAAAATGGCTGGATAAAAAATTATCTAAAAAAAACCAGTAGCCCCCCCTTTATACAAGTGATAAATGAGCCGAGAAAGAAATTAGGGAAACAACACCCGACACAATAGCCACAAATAATATAAAATATCTTTGCTCTAACCAAGCAAGTAAAAGACCTATATGACAAGCACTTCCAGTTTCTGAAGAAAGAAATTGAAGAAGATATCATAAAATGGAAAGATCTCCCATGCTCATGGATAGGTAAGATTAACATAGTAAAAATGGCCATCTTATCAAAAACAATCTACTGATTGAATATAATTCCCATCAAAATTCCAACACAATTCTTTATAGACCTTGAAAGAACAATTCTCAACTTCATGTGGAAAAAGCTTTTAGAACCCATGATAGCTAGAACAATCCTATATAATAATTTCTGGAAGTATTGCCACCCCTGATTTCAAGCTGTACTGCAGAGCAATAGTAATAAAAACTACATTAGATTGTCATAAAGACAGATAAGTTGATCAATGGAATCAAACCAAAGACCCAGAAATAAGTCAAACACCTATAGACACTTGATTTTTGACAAAGAAGTCAAAAATAAAATGAAAAAAGGAAAGCATCTTCTACAAATGGTGCTGCTCTAACTGGCCGTCAGTAGGGAATAGCCTTGAATGCATTGGTGTAGGAGACCACTTCCTGACTAGAAGACCAACCGCTCAGGTACTCAGATCAACAATTAATAAATGGGACCTTATGAAACTGAAAACTTTTTGTAAGACAAAGGACACCTTCAATAGGCAAATCAGTAACCTACAGAATCAAAGAAAAGATGTTTACCGACCCTACATCTGACAGAGGCTAATATCAAAAATATATAAAGAACTCAAGAAATTAAACACAAACAAACAAAATAACCAAATAAAAATGGGGTACAGAGCTAAACAAATGTCTTTACAGAGGACTTGGTAATTACTGAGAAGCATTTAATGAAATGTTCAACATCCTTAGTTACCAGGAAAATGCAAATCAAAACAACTCTGAGATTCCATCTTACATTCCATCAGAATGGCTAAGATAAAAAACTCAAGTGACAGCTCATGCTGGTGAGGATGTGGGGCAAGAGGAACATTCCTCCATTGCTGGTATGAGTACAAAGTGGTATAACCACTTTGGAAGTTAATCTGGCAGTTTCTCAGAAGATTGGGATTAGCTCTACCTTAAGATTCAGCTATACCACTGCTGAGCATATACCCAAGAGATGCTCCACCATACCACAAGGATACTTGCTCGACTATGGTCATATCAGCTTTATTCATAATAGCCAGGAACTGGAAACAACCTAGATGTCCCTCAACTAAAGAATGGATAAAGAAAACGTGGTTCATTTACACAGTGTAATACTACTCAGCTATTAAAATCAAGGATATCATGAAATTTTCAGGTAAATGATGGAACTAGAAATGATTATCCTGAGTGTGAAAACTGAGACCCAGAAAGATACCCATGGTTTATACTCACAAGTGGCTATCAATCATAAAGTACAGGATGACCATGCGACAATCCACAGACCCAAAGAAGGCAAGTACCTAGGAGGGCCCAAGGGAGGATGCTTGAATCTCACTCAGAAGAGAAAGTAAAATAGACATCCGGAGTAGATGGATGGAGGTAACTGAATGAGAAATGAGGTGAGGAGGGTAAGGGGGGGATCAGATGTGGGGAGGATGTGAGAACTGGGAGAGAGGATAGAAATCAGCATGTGTGGCATCTCTGAGACAGAAGAGGCTTCCAGGAGTCTATGGGGGTGAACCTAGCTGAGACTTCTAGCAGCAGAGGATATGGAGTCTGGAGTTACCAGGTGGGACTTCCAGTGGAGGGAGGGTAACACCAATTCACCCATAAAACTTCTGACCCAAAGTTTGTTCTGCTTAAAGAAGTGTAGTGATAAAGATGAAGCAGAGATTGAAGGCCAACCAATGCTTGGTCCAACTTGAGACCTACCCCATGGGAGAGAGTCAACCCCTGACACTATTAATGATACTCTGCTATGAATGCAGACAGGAACCTAGCGTAACTGTCTTCTGAGAAGCTTTATCCAGCAACAGATGAAAACAGAGGATAAGATCCACAGACAAACGGTTGACCAAGCTTGAAGAGTCTTGAGGAAGAGTGGAAGGAAGGATAGAGGGAACAAGAAAGGACAAGGACACCACAGGAAGACCTAGAGAATCAACTAGCCTCAGTTCATGGGGCTCACAAAGACTGAACCATCCACCAAAGAGCATGCATGGCCTGGACCTAGGCCCCTTACACATATGTAGCAGATGTTCAGTGTGATCATCTTGTGGGTCCCCTAACAATTGGAGTAAGGGCTGTCTCTGACTCTGTTGCCTGCCTTTGGATCCCTTCCCTCTAGCTGGCCTGGCTTGTCTGGACACAGTGGTAGAGGACATACTTAGTTCTGGTGAGACTTGATGTGCCAGGGTGCATTGGTAAGCATGGGGTGCCTCCCTTTCTTAGAGAAATGGAGGGGAAAATAGAGGAGGGAGTGTGAGGGTGGGGATTGAAGAGAGAAGAGAGAGGGGGCTGGGATCAGGCTGTAAAGTGATCAAATAAATTAGTAAAAAATTCAAATCTGAAGCCAAAAATTTCAAAAAACAAAGTATTAACTTTTCTCATATTAAAAAAACAATAATACTGGATTTCATCAGTAAAACATTTGTGCTTTTGCATGCTCTGTAGAAGATGTATGTGAGCACAGAATGCCTCTTGGTACACACATGTCTTTCTTTCCTCCTTTCAATACCAACAGTGATTTTTTTTTTTTTTTACTTAGACAAAGGGAGCAAAATAAATTACATGAAATTATTGATCTTACATTTTTGACATCCATTACTTTTTCCCCCCCCCCATACCATAAAGAGCATTCAGAGATTGGCTTAATTCTGAGTACTTTAGGAATTCAAAGACAACATCTGTTCTGAAATGAGCTAAAAACCGGGTGAGCGACATTATCATTATCATTTGGTTGGGTTGCTTACATTTAGACAAGTTTCAGAGGGTTCAAATCTTAAAGGATGCACCAAGGTTCTCCAAAGAAACATTAAAGAAAGCATAGCTGCCCAATTATCAGTGCACTTTCAAGAATGAAACAATGTTGAGCAATAGTCAAAAATCCACATTCCCAAATTATCTCAGGTTCTAAAATCTAAAACTAGCAAGCAAATAATATAGTTTACATGTTTTAGTGTAAGAGTAGAGGCAGGAAAGTACAGGGAAAGTCCAGGATAAGTGTGGCCATGTCGGCTGATGAGATATACCGACTGGCGACCACTGTTCACAGTGAGATAGATGTCAAAGAGAACTCTGCAAAGGGCAAATCAATTATGGAGCAGATTGACTTTACTAACATTCTACAAGGAAACGAGAGGAGCCAGAAGCTGGGGTGAAAGCCCACCAGCTCAGAAAGGCAGAGAAAACAACCCAACAGACCTTCCTATTCAGCCAATGTCCCAGAAGGGAAAAGCTCCTTCTCCACAATGTCTTAAAAACCCTTGGCTCTGGTCAAATATGGAGCACCAGAGTTCCTGTAAAAGTCAGACCCCACTCTGCACTCAACTGTGAAGAATGTCCTGTCCATTGGCTAGATCTGGGAAGGGGTTCGAAGTTTACTGCACATATTGTCCTTGGCTGGTGCCATAGTTTGAGCAGGACCCCTGGGCCCAGATCTGCCCATCATAATGTTCTTCTTGTAGGTTTCTAGGACCCTCTGGATCCTTCTATTTTGCCATTCTCCCATGCTTCTCTCACCTAGAATCCCAATAGAATGTCCTCCCCTCTGACCCACTTTCCTAGTAAGTGAAGACTTTCATGGGACATGCCCTTGATAATCTTCTGGACTTTTGTAGAGCAGACAACGTTCTTCCAGAATTTTCCACGGTCATGCCAGGGATGGCTGTCCTTTGCTGTGCTTTCTCAAGGAAGTCTCTTGGTCTTTATATTTTGCATATTTAGTCAATTGGCAGTTTTAGTTGCTCTCAAAGCACATGCCACTTTTTTCTTAAGAAAAGTGTTTAAAAAAAAAAAAGAAGGAATGAATGGTGGGAGAGAGGGAGGGAGAAAGGACACCACTACTCTATGGTTGTGGCCCCTTAGCAATGTGAAGATTCGATTTTTTTTTTAGTAAAATCCTTGACTTTTTCATCTTAAACAAACAAACAAACAAACAAACAAACCCTTGACACTGAAGCCTCTCTTTTCTACTTCCTGTGCATCTCTCTATCCATCCTCCAGACTTAATTCCACTCTCTATTTTTTCCCCTATGTTCACTTCCTGTCTACTGGGTGACTTCTCCAACTCTTGAATTATGCTTGACTTTATTTAATCCTGTTTACAAAAAGCTCTTGAGTTAAAGGTGTGTGCTAGGGCTGAGTCATACCAAAAGTAAGACCAAGTTTTTCCAGTACACAATATCAGGGCTCACAATGTGATCAAATATCTTGCAACAAAAAAAGAATATTTTCACATTAATAAAAGGCAAGATGTACTTGTGAGTTGTAAAGGGAATAGAATAATTTATGTTGGAAAAGTGGTCAGAATATATTTTGAGTGAGGAGGAGGTTCATAGTATGTTAATTAGAAGCTTGCTTCTAAGACTAAATTTGGAGATGAAATTAGGTAACTCACAAAATAGCTACTGTTTCTTCAGTACTTAAGGATAATTCAAACCACATGGCACAAAAAGTCTTTCACAACGCAGTGTAAATTAGCAAATACACCAATGCCTGAAAGTTAGTAGACTATAATTGAAATGTTTCTTGCTTTAATGGGTTAATACAGTGATATTGAGAGTAATCATCTATCTTTGTGTTCACCAGTTTTTAAGTTATTAATTTGTTATTTAGTATTATGTGTTCGTGGGCATGCCTGACGTGTATATGCCATGATGCTATGAGGTCAGAGGATAATTGAGGAGCCAGTTTGCCCCTTTCACCTTTATGTAGGCTTCTCTTTTTCTACCTCCCTGTGGCTTCTGGAGACCCAACTCTGTCATCAGGCTTGTGTGGTTCTTCTCCATGTTCTTAATCACCAGCTTTTAAATTAAAATTTATGTCAATTTTACTTATAAAAAGGATTGTAATTAATAATTGATAAGTAATTGTTATTCAAATACTAACTCTGTCATGCTTTGGGGGGTTATGGCAAATAAGTGCATTAGATTTATTTAATATTGAAAGCATAAATTTAATGTGAAGCCTCATACCTTCTGTTTCAAATGCCAGTTCTAGGTGTATGTAAGTTCCTTAAGTTATGTAGATGTTGGGCCTAGCTAATTTTTCTGTCTGATGTTTTTATTTATTTGTAAATATTTTTTATATTTAAGTTTTTAAAACATAAATAGGCCAGGCAACACTTAGGAGGCAGAGGCAGGCAGAGCTCTGTGAATGCAAGGCCAGCCTGATCTAGAGAGTTATTTCCAGGGCAGCCAAGGCTACAAAAAAGATCTGTTTCAAAAAACCTAAATAAATAAATGAATAAATAAATAAAACAAAACAAATAAATAAAACAAAAATGATTATGAGTTATAAAATAGGGATAGTTTGGGCAAACAGAAAATAGTGTTTGTACATATGAACAATTCATAATCCGAAAAGCATAGATTTAGCTGTTGTCTCATTCCAGGGTAAATATGCATTCTTTTAAAAATGCATAACCCACCAGTATGTCCTTTTTACAGTAGAAAACACAGCAAGACATGAGGTTGTGATATTATAACTCAAACCAGCATAGCTACAGCTAAACATCCAAAGATGATTATGAATTTGATAGTAGTTAATTAAGCCTTTTGCTCTTCTAGGGTATCTTTAATATCTTTAGCTAAAGGTAAAGATACTAGTATTTGAATATTAGGGATTACAGGATAGAGTGAAACCCAAGGGCAAATAAGAACAAAGTACATATAAAAATGCCAGAAATAAGATTACTCTTTCTGCTAGGATAAAAATTAATGAAACAGAAAAAAGGTGCATAGACCATTGTGTTTAAACAAACAAGTTTCTTCAGTTTGTAGAGTTAGTAAAATTGATTATCGTTGCTGTAAGGGGGTGAAGAAAAATAGGAAAGAGAAAAGAGTTAGTGTAAGAAGAAAAGAGTGATAGCGTGGACTAATCTAAGAAGACAGAAGATAGTCACAGTAAAAATTAGAGCATAGAGTATTCCAGAGTAATTACGCAATCTCAGTAGAGTACCATATAACAAGAGAACATGTAGGCAGGGCAATTTTTTGTTAATTTTAAGATACATCTAAAAGTTTTATTGGAATTGAGTTTGGGCTGTGACTATTGGACATGACTCAATTGTGAATTAAATGTACATGCAGACTTTATTACACCTGAGAATCTGAGTAATCGTATTTGTGTTAGTCATATGATCTTAATTATATTGTCTCACTTTTGTGATGTAACTGTAAATGAACGGACTTGAATTACTCAAGGTATAATAGGAACAGGGAGGTGGTTCCGTGGAGAATCAGCTTTTCACAATTCAATGGTTTGTGCTAGTTGAATACAATAGTGTGCAAGACACTCTACTAACTGCATTTTGTTTTTTATTTGTTTGTTTGCTGGAGTTTATATATAATCTTGGAGAATAAATTCTGTTTAATGAGATAAGCAAGAGTAGCCATGCTGATATGTATGTAGGGGACTCTGTAAAGGTGGTGTGAGAGAGAAGTGTAATACAAGCACAGGAATTTACATAATCATTGGTATGTGGATCAATGAAACATAAAAACACAACTGTACTTCCATAAATGGCTCTTGGATGAAAACACTGACAAAATTTCATATCTTAGTTACTTTTTAATTGCTATGAAGTGATACTATGGTCAAGGCAACTTGCAGAAGAAAGAGCTTATTGAGGCTTACAGTTCAGGCTTACAGTCCATGAGCATCACAGCAGGAAGAATGGTGGCAGGCAGACAGACATGATAATGGTGCAGTAGCTGAGAGTTTACATTTTATATTCAAGTAGAAGGGAGGGAAGAAGGAGAGACAGAAGAGAGAGAGAGAGAGAGAGAGAGAGAGAGAGAGAGAGGGAGAAAGAGAGAGAGAGAGAGAGGAGAAAAGAGGAGAGAAGAGAGAGGAGAGAGAGAGAGAGCGAGAGGAGGAGGAGGAGAGAGAGAGACAGAGAGACAGAGAGAGAGAGAGAGAGAGAGACAGAGACAGAGACAGAGACAGAGACAGAGAGACAGAGAGAGAGAGAGAGAGCTGGGAATGGTGTGGACTTTTGAAACTACAAAGCCCACCGCAGTGACATACCTCCTCCAACAAGAACACAACTGCTAATCTTTTCCAGACAGTCCCATCTATTGGGGACCAAACTCAAGCCTTTATGCCTATGGGGACCATTACCAGTCAAACAACCACATCCCCAGAAGCCCCAACTGTGATCTTTTAATAACCACCTGTCACTCCTTCCTTATTCCAGTGTATGAGTATATTACACTTGCTCCCCAATGGTGGATATCTGGAGAACTTTCTAGTACTGAGCTACTAAGAATACTGTTGAATTATGAATTTGTATACCTTTATGCAAATTTTGGTAAATATATAAAACATGTTTTTTGCAGGTATATACGTAAGAGTACAGGTTTTGGGTTATAGTGGCATACACAATCAACTTGAATTAATGCAACCAAAAATTATTCTATATGTACTCAACCTCACTTGCATGGCCAAAAGTTTCAGATGAAGTGGTTGCATTTTTTTTTTTTTGAAATGGTTGCATTAACTTGGACTTCTATCAGTCCTTTCAGAAGTTCAACATACTCATTAATATTTGAGTGTCTTTTTATTGGAAATGCCCCATAGAAGTACATGGCTGGAGTGCTAAAGTTTTCGTGTGTATTTTTTGATGGTTAATGGCTCTGAGCTCATTTTTATGAATTTATTGCTTATTTAATGTATCTTTCATAAAGAATTTTATATGTCTCATATTGATTTGTAGGAGTTTGTTATGTATTTAGGGAACTAATGTTTTGTGAAATGTTAATTAAAAACAATTTTCCCAAGTGGCAGCTTTCGTTTAATCCCTTATATACTGTATAATTTGCTCTTTGTAAGTATAGAGGTTGGGAATTTTTAGCACATTACCTATGCAGTTGTACAGTCATTCTTATGGGTTAGTAATAAAACAGTCCCTTTATCCCAAAAGTTTTCCTTACAGCTATTTGTGGTCAATCCCTATCCCAACCTCCACCCACAGACAGCTACTGATCAGTGTGAGGAAGCAAATATTTTTGTGTTTCAGAATAGTTAGAACCTTCTGAGAAAATGTCACCGGCACCTGGGTAAAGGAACACATTTTGGAAAGGATAATAAACATTTCCCTCCCTCAGAGCCAAATGGCTGTCAGTCTGGGTTTCTTGCTAACTTGCCTTTTGGAGAAAATTCATTTGTATTTCAAAGGCTTGCAAAAGAGAGCTCAAGATGATGCAGCCAGTCCAGTGTATGCCATGGAAGCTTGAGGATGTGAGTTTGGATCCTTAGGACTCAGATAAACCCGGGAATGGTGAAACACATCTGTAACCTCAGCTCCAGTGGTGCTGGGGTGCAGTGCAAAGTGGGTTCCCAGAACTCAGTCTAGCCAATTGGAAATTAATTCTGGGTTCAATGAGAGACTCTGAAATGCAGGGTGGAGAGTGAGAGAAGAAAAGGATAGATCTAGACACACACACACACACACACACACACACACACGCACACTCACACACACACACACGGAGCTCCTCCACTCTCACCCTGCCTGAAGCAGAATGTATCTTTATGAAAGATACATTAAATAAGCAATGAATTCATAAAAATGAGCTCAGAGCCATTAACCATAAAAAAATACACAGGAAAACCTTAGCACTCTAGCCATGCACTTCTATGGGGGCATTTACAATAAAAAGGCACTCAAATATTAATGATTATGCTGAACATCTGAAAGGACTGATAAAAATCCAAGTTAATGCAACCATTTCAAAAAAAAAATGCAACCACTTCATCTGAAACTTTTGGCCATGCAAGTGAGATTGAGCACATATAGAATACTTTTTGGTTGCATTAATTCAAGTAGATGGAGAGCAGGGATGAAGAGCAGCGATGGAAGGCAGCAGATGTGTTTTCTTTTATTAAGCTACATGCTCATGATAGCAGAATTCCCTGTCCAGTAGTGACCCTTGACCCTTGAATGAGCTTCAAACATGTGCCTTGTCATCACTACAATTCTAAGCTGATGCTGATTTGTGTTCTAGAAGACTCAGTTCTCAAGGTAACAGGAAAAAGTGAAACTGAAGCAGAGAAATCTGTCCCAACTCCCAGTGAGAATTCACGCAGGAAAAATAAGGAAAAAAGCTCTTTAATTATAGCACGTATCCAGTCCTGGCTAAAGCCCAAAGAGGAGCTGGCCCCAAACAAAACTTTACTAACCTATATAGACCTTATGCTTATGCATTCTACCTATACTGTCATTCTTTTTTTAATATTTTATTAATTTACTCATATTACATCTCAACTGTTACCCCTTCCCTTGTATCCTTCCTCCCTCCCGCTTCCCCCCTACTCCCTTCCCCTATGTCTGTGACTGAGGGGGACCTCCTCCCCCTGTATATGCTCATAGGGTATCAAGTCTCTTCTTGGTAGCCTGCTGTCCTTTCTCTGAGTGCCACCAGGCCTCCCCATCCAGGAGACGTGGTCAAATATGGGGCAACAGAATACGTGTGAAAGTCAGACCCCACTCTCCACTCAACAGTGGAGAATGTCCTGTCCATCGGCTAGGCTTGGGTAGGGGTTCGAAGTTTACTACCTATATTGTCCTTGGCTGGTGCCATAGTTTGAGCAGGACCCCAGGACGCAGATCCGCCCGTCATGATGTTCTTCTTGTAGGTTTCCAGGACCCTCTGTCATTCTTAAACCTCTTTCAGGTCCTTGCCTCAGGATACAGGTTGAACAACTTAAACAGAGACAGGAAACTGCAGGTCTGAATGCTTAGGCAGATGGAAGACTTCCACAGCAAAGATGTGGCCAGGATTATTTCTTTAGCACATGAGTGTTGTTCTTCTCCAATAGTTATCACCGAAGGCCATGTTCCTAAATGTGGCTGAATTATGCTTTTCTGAACAAAAAGAAGGTTAAGATGGGCCAGGGCTTGAGATGACTGTGCTGCCCCCTGAGCTGCCTGGAAGAGGCATGTTCTCTGATAGGGAGATGAGCCTTAATATGCATTGCAAGTCAGGGCGATCTCCCTCGTTATGGGAATGAAGCTGAATAGCTGATCATTTCTGAACAACATTTACAGAACATGATAAACTTTACTTATTCCTAATGAGCCTGGGTAGGGCACTACGTATCTTTGGGTATCTTGGAGGCAAAGGCATCTTACTTAAATTTCCTTATTACTTCAATTTTTTTCTACATCAAAAACTCATCCATTTTGCTGACAGGGAAAGCATCTGGTTTGAAATATGATTGCCTTCCCTCTACTATTTTTTTCCTTGCCCTATTTTCCTCCATTCTTCCATCCTGACTTCTTTCTTCCCTTCATTTTTTTTCTTTTTCTCTAGCCCAGGTTCTCTTGAACCCATATCTTAGCTTCCTAAGTGCTGGGATTCTAGCTCTGTGCCACCAGGGTTGGATTTTGAAACATGATTGTCTAGAAGAAATGAAGGAGAGCCCCACTTTTTTCTATCAGAATTTGAGGAACACTAACAGGACCAGCAGCAGACATTTTGAGGAGGGCAGAGAAAGTGCTGGCTTCGTCTGAGGATAATGGGTCCTGCAGACAAATGCTGCCGTTATCTTCATTTCCAGGGAAAGGAAGAGATGACCTGGGAATTTCCAAACATGGGATTTCTAAAGAGAAAAAATTTTTAGAAGAGTGAGACATTCCAAAAATGAGATTAGGGTAAGCTTCAAATAGTAGAAATTGCTGTGTTCACTGTTCTCATTTCTGGGCAGGAGGAGAAAATGAATTAGTCCCCCAAACCTAAGAAAGGCTTTGGGGGTTCCAACTGCTAAACTGCTCCAGATATAAAGGGAGCTGGATCTTACTTGTGGGTAGAGAGTTTGTTCTCCTAGCTGGGGCACAGGTGTGGCCACTAGGTGTTCTGTGAACCCTAGAATGCATCTCTCTATGCTAGGTAGCCTCAGGGAGGAGGAATCAAATGCTGATAACTGTACACACTGGTTCTATGCACCTGCTTTTACGGCAGGAAAAGACATAGGACCTGAAACGTTGTCTAGGGTCCATGAAAGGCAAACGTTGATCATATTTGTACATTAGGTAGTAAGAGAGTGCCCTGACCGGCAGGGTAAACAAAAGAACCAGTCTTGGCATTTCATCTGCAGGTAACCATGTGAATCATTCAAAGAGTATTTGTCCACAGGCCAGTAATACCTAGTCTTTCTTATTTCCTTTCAAGACTCCAGGTATAATGATGAGTAACTAGAGCATCTTACCAGTAGTGTATTGCTATGTCCTATGCCAGACCCCTAAAAGACAGCTTAAGGTCTGTATCATTTGTCCTAAACATGCAGTCACCTAGGATTCCAGGGAGAACAAGGTCTTGTCAAATAGAACATCAGTGCATGAGGGCGATCATAAATAGGGGTGAGGCTGTACCCTGGAGTGGGAGTAATCATCTCATGTGAACTGGCTGATTCTTTGAACTGGACTTCTTTGAACTACCTCATAGAACCAGAATTGAGACAATAGTTAAGGACACTCTACTCCTAACCAGGACTGCTTAGTCATGCATACTTTTTACACCCTGCTCCAATTTTTCCTTTATTTAAACCAAGAGTTCATGTCAGTACCTCAAAGATGAACTTGGAATCACTCCATCTGCCTTTCTGCTCCCCTTCCCACATACTAATCCAGTCTCCCTTCTCCGTTTTTCCTCCTTACTCATTTCTTTAGTGGGAGTATTGGTGTTAGAGTTCAGCTTCAGTCTGCCTATGTGTGAATGCCATTGCTTACCTGCCACAGGGGCGTGGCCCCTCCCAGGGCCATACAAAATGACAAAGCCTCCACATGGTCTCTCTCTCTCTACTCCCCTCTCTACTCTCTCTACTCCTTTACTCTCTCTCTCTCTCCCACTTTCTCTCTACTCTCTCTCTTATTTTTCTTCTCTCTCTCTCTCTCTCTCTCTCTCTCTCTCTCTCTCTCTCTCTCTCTCTCTCTCTCTCTCTCTCTCTCTCTCTCTCTCTCTCTCTCCCTCTAGGGTACCCCTCCTCCCTTTCCTTCTCCCCTCTATGCTCTTTTGATTAAACTCCTCCACAACATAATATCTCCCACCTGGTACCTTTATTATCTGGTATCTTATTACCTTATTATCTTATTGCCTTATACCTTATATCTTTTTTATTAAACATAAAATTTGGGACAGGTGACCACCCAGAGCTGTTGTGTCTGGAACAGCAATTGATTAGGAGATGTAGCTTGAGGTCAGCGTGGATGCCAGGAACTACTCAGCATAAGGGAACACGTAGGTAAGGGCGGATCCCCTTCATCCCACTCATCCCTTAGTCCCCACTGCCCTGTATCTAGCTGGGAGACAGCAGGACACCTTGGCAGCTGGGAATTTAAATATCTGGAATTCTGTGGTAATGGTGGCTTTCTGTAAAACTTGAAGAAAAGAAAAATGACTGAGAGCATTGTTCTGTTATTAAATATAAATGCACAGAAAAAATAATGAAAGACAGTATGCTTACCTTTCTCTCTGTGTGGATGTTAGCCAGGACTGTTCCTATTAGTAAATGCTAAAAAGACAGAACAGGTGCCAGCACGAGACGCAGTGAATGTCCATGACTGATAGGTTATGCTATTTCTCCTTGAGGGGACCCTCTAGATGTTTGGTGGCAGAGAGAGATGGTGTGGGAAGTAGTTTCAAGGATTTTTTTTCTAAGCCTGTAAAGAATCCTATTGACTGTCATTTTCAGTACAATGACCTCATGTAGTGATAGTTTTAGGTGAAAGGAGTTTAGAGCACAAGATGTAGGAAACTTTACTGTGATACCTACTTGTTTGCTAAATTATTGGTCTGTCAAGGAGGAACAATTATTTGTGATCCCTACCATGGGTTTTCATTAGTTGAGCTCTTATCTCAAGAGGTAAGACTGAAGTCTTTTAAAAGTTACTTTAAAAGTTATATGTATATGTTTAATATATAAGTTATGTATGTTTGTATAAATATATGTATAATTATATATGTATTTACATCATTTGTCACTTTTTCTTCTAATTCCTATGTTCCCCAACTCCCTCTCAAATCCATGTTATCTTTTTCTTTAAAAATATATATATTTATTTAAATACTAATAAAAATGTCAATACAACCTGCTAAACCTTAGAATGAGCTCTTGCATACACACTTTTACAAACAGTTGCCACAATACTTTTTTCTACTTTCATTCTCTTTATTCCAGCCTTTCTAGGAGAGATATTTGCTATTCTTGTTGTGTGGGCACAGTAGACTGTCCTTCAAAGAATATCCAAACCCACTGATTCTGCCATATACCATTTACCTCTCTCCCCCAAACTGTCTTCACTCCTTCTCTTTCCTCTGCAGAAAAGGGAACAGGGGGATCTGCATCACGTTGCCTAGTATAACTTCGTTTTGTGAGTACTAGTGTGCACAAATAACTAATTTGTGTGCTTCTCCTAGTCAGTGGATCGACAGACAGTTCATTCTGGGACACCTTCAGAAGGCACAGACACTAACACTTGCTCATTAGAGTGTCACAGTTGTTTAGAATTTAGATACCAGTTGATGGTACTCCTCAGTCAGTTCTAGTGCAAAAGGAACCTTACAGCATTGATCCTAGGAGGAGTCCTATCACATAATCACACTGATGATTGGGTTCAGATCTTTATCTAGAAGACAAATTTTACTTTTTGGTTCATGAAATAGCATGATTTTTACTTAATTGTCAGTTGAAAAAAGATTTGGCAGGTAGTGAATGGTCAGGACCTCTCTAATAAGCTCTTGTTATTTTCTTATTACATTTCAACATGGGGTTTATTGTTCCCTGCAATTACCTTGGCAGTTGACAGAGACTGACAGGATTGTGGCAAATTTGAGAGAAAGGAAATTTTAAATCAGGAAAGTGCAGTCAGGACGTGGGTAAGCATGGTCTAATCTGTTTACCTCCCTAAGAGAACATCTTGACGTCATCCTTTAATTAACATTGTATCCAGTTAATGAATCAACTTATTCAGATGCCCAGACAGCAGGATGAGTGAGACAGCACAACTGTTCTAGAAGCAGAATCCTAAATCTGTCAATCCAGAAAGCTTTGTAACAAAGCACCACAATTTGAACCATAATTCATTTAGCTTCCATATTTTCTATGGACACACAAAAGTTTATCTTATAATTCTGTGTTTGTTTTTTTTTCCTTTCCCAAAATGGTACAAAGAATCATTCACAATTTCAGCCCCTTTATTTCTTTTCCAAAGATTACTTTTAAACCAGTGCACTCCGTAATACTCAAAGCTGTGTTAGAAAGGCAGTGTTCTGTGTAGTGAGAAAATAAAGGTGATATAAAGTTTGTTCTCCATTTTAATCTTTGCTGAGCTTTTACTGTAGCACTGTGTTCCAGTGATATGCTTTTATAGTGCTAGAAATGTGTGTGCTTTATGCCATTTCTGTTAATATGAAGAATGATATTAAAGATAATTAATTCTAAATGTGTGTCATAGTGACACATGTCTGTAATCTCAGCACTTGGAAAACAGAGGCAGGATGAGCAGAAGTTCAAGATCATTCTGGTGGTATGAATAAGAAAGGTCCCCATCGGCTCAGATCTTTTAATGCTTGGGTCCTAGTTGGTGGGTTGTTAATGAAGGATTCAGGTGTGTGGCCTTTTTAGAAGGGGACTGTTAGTGGGAGGAGGCTTTGAAGTTTAAAAGCTTATTCCAGGCCCAGAGTCTCTCTCTGCCTCCAAGTTGGAGAAATAATACAAGGCTTTGGCTACTTCTCCAGAACCACGCCTACCTGCCTGCTGCTGTGTTCTGCATCATAATGGTCATGGACTGACCCTTTTAAATTGTAAATGGAGGTCCAATTAGTGCTTTCACTTGTGAGTTCCCTTGGTCACATGTCTCGTCACAATAACAGATTGTAACCCAGACAATCATTCTCCTATAGTTTAGTTTAGTGCATCCTGGGCCTCATAAGACCTTGTTTAAAAACAAAAGGGAAATCTGGGCATAGTCGTGGTGAACTCCTTCACTCCCAGCACTTGGGATGCAGAGGCAGGAGGATCTCACTGAGTTCAAGGATAGTCTGGTCCTACATAGCATGTTCCAGGACAACCAGAGCTACATAGAAAGATACTGTCTGTTTTTTTTTCTCCGTTTTTTTTTTTGTTTGTTTGTTTTTTTTTTTTTGTTTTTTCCTGAGACTGGGTCTCTCCATGTTAGCCTTGCTGTCCTGGACTTGCTTTGTAGACCAGGCTGGCTTTGAACTCCTATCTCTGCCTCCTGAGTGCTGGGATTAAAGGTGTGCACCACCACCCCTGGTCTTGAGAGGAAAAAAAGATTAGTTCTGTTTTTTTTTTTTTTTTTTTTTTTTTTGGTTTTTTGAGACAGGGTTTCTCTGTGTAGCCTTGGCCATCCTGGACTCACTTTGTAGACCAGGATGGCCTCGAACTCACAGTGATCCTCCTGCCTCTGCCTCCCGAGTGCTGGGATTAAAGGCGTGTGCCACCATGCCCGGTTATTTTTAAAGTATGATATCCTCATGCAAGAAACTAAAAAGAAAATATACTCAGTTGTAGCTGGATAGAAGAATGTATGATTTTCTGTATTCATACAAATCTTTATTGAAAGCACTTTGTTTGGGTTATGGTTTTATATAGTGGCAATATAGACATAGATGAACAGATATTAATCACTTTTTAAAGAAGCTTACACTCCAAGGTGAGGAATCAGGCAACAAGGAACACATCAGCTTGTGTAAAATAGTATCACAACCTGTGTGAAATGCTGCTGAGAAAAAGCAAGAGGAAAAAAAGGGTAGTGTTGGCGGGAGGGGATAGCAGTCCTATCCAGCTGTTGAGGCTACATCTGGGAGGATGGAAGAAGCATAGAAACTTGAATCCTGCTCATTGTTGCTTGTCCCCATATCCTTGCATATGTCATTACTATGGCACTTAACAAATGCTCAGCCAATGGGTGAATAACCACGCTATTAAATCAGTTCTTTCTGTACTCTGTATACTCTTTTTTTTTTTTTTTTTTTTCTTCAATGAATTCTCTCTTCTGTACCTAACTCTTTGTCGTCATGGCTTGGTTTTTAAATTGAGTACCAGCTTCACTTGGCTAAAAAGTAGCCTGTATAAGAGTAAAACATGGTAATGAGCTGTTAAATGGATGAGTTTTGTGATGTGTTTCCCTAAGAGACAAAAGACGCACTGGTTTATCCTATGTGTATTTGTTTTCTGGATTAGGCAACTTCTTCCTGTCAACTGCTGCAAATTCACAATTTGCATGCTTATGAGTATTACAAATAAAAATAGCAGATCCTAAAGGCAAATTCCTTGGCAAATCAAATTTAAAATATATTAACTATGCAATTATTCAACTCAGTGACACACATTTCCTGTTAAGATTTTTAATGGGGCATTGATCAAGGAAATTATAATATTCATCAATTTTTAGAAAAGTGAGAAAAGGCATATACATACAAATGATATGAGGGTTTGCAGTAGGTTAGTCAGATAAGAGCTAGATAATTCTACAGACTGTAAGGTACTTTCCACAAACCTGTTTTGTTACTGTTTCTTTCTTTCTTTCTTTTTTTATTTGAAGAAACCATTTTTAACCTCCATTCTCACCTTGTCCAAATAGCCACCTCCACAAATTATTTTCTGACAAAGCCAGCGGACTTCTCTGGTCACCCTCAGTAAAGGATCAGAAGTACCAAATGACAGAGTTTATACTCCAGAGAAACATATGCCGCAGAGAAATGCATCCCGAGGACCTGACTTAGGAGTGGCAAGGAAATCACCAATGGGCACAGTGCTGGAGTTGGTTAGAAACAGCCCTGCCTAGTGTTTCCTTTCCAGACCATCTGGGGAACGCACAGTGATCTTGGAGAGCATTTGGAAAACATTTTTCTTCATTCCTTTTAGTTTCCAAAGAGTGAGACACTGAGTCTTTTCTCAACAGCCCACCCAGGACCAGGAGCAAAGGGCAGCGGTTCTCTAAACTATGATCAAGGAAGCAGGAGGGAGACGTTTTGGGAAAAGAAGGAGTTCTGTGGAGTGGGTGGGGGAAGAAAAGACAATGGCGAGGTGGTCAAAATTCATTGTTCATGTGTATGAAGCTGTCAAATAATAAAGAAAAATAGCAACGGATAACTCTAGAGACATTTCCTGGCAGAAAACGTATGTCTTCTATGCAACATTTAAAAAAAAAAAAAAAACATTTACCGTTATTTATAGAGAACCAATAATCCCACCACAATATGTGACACTTACTAGGCTCCAGTGTGGGCTACAATTCACAATCTTAGTTTAAGACTGTGGTCCCTGGTCCTCCCCTCCCCCACTTTGGTTTACTAGGTACATATAGAAGTTTATGTGGCAAGATTCTATGCTGATAATAGCACTTTTACAGTCTGCCAAAATCCCAGTCCAACAAAATGAATTATTAAATGGAATTTTATGATAAAACAAATGGAAAAAGGCTGTGGAGAAGTTTCCATCTTTGTAAGTATAACACCAAGTAGGCTTTGGAAAAGGCCACATTAAAATGATACCTTTAATTGAGGTTTTTTGGTTTTTGGTTTTTTTTTTTCCTTCCATAGTCAATGGAGCCCTGTCTGGTCTGAAAATAGCTCTACAGAGTAGGCAGGGTTTGAACTAATGGAGATGTCTCTGCTTCCCGAGAGTTGGAACTAAAGGCGGTGTGCACTAACATGCTCGGACTAACCAAGCATTCCTTTCTTTCTTTTCCTTTTTGTTTTTGTTTTTGGATTTTCGAGTCAGGTTTTGGTCATTTTTCGAGACAAGGTTTCTCTATGTAGCCTTGCTTTGTAGACTACGCTGGTCTTGAACTCACAGCAATCTACCTACCTCTTCCTTTACACATCATTTTTCATTCCACAAAGAAAGGCATGTACTGACAATATCCCCTTAAGGACATTACTCTTTAGAAACAAAATAATAAAACTAAGCATTTTTTTCACTCATCATGCCCATCTGAGTGTGGTTTCAGAGCTAGCTTGCAGATGCCTCCTCAGGTTTGCAGAACCTTAAAGGGCAGCCTCTGATTTAATGTTCTCACATTTGCATTGTAAATGGTGCAGGCCCTGCCCACCTCCTCCATCACCTCTTGTCTTATCTTGGTTCTTAGCTAATAGGCTACAGTCCCTGCTGTCTGTGGCTATCCAGGTGTGGCTTCATGGCTTCTGCGTTAAGAGAGGGCATGTCAAAGAAAGCTCCATGACTGCCAGGAACAGTTGCCGCTCTGTGTCCCTGTGTTTAGCTTCATTATAGATAATCATTCTTTAATCCTCTTATGCTCTGTGGTAGATTTTTAACTAGGCTCCAGATAATCTGTCTTCCATTTCTGTTTTTTGTCCTATCCTGCACTATATGTAAGAGGTGAAGAAACCAGGCGAGGCCTAACGCTTCCCCGCCCCCCCCCCCCGGCCCCCCTCCCGTTTTAGACGAAGCAGACAAAAGTCTGTAAAAATTCCATTGCTGCATGCTATCACAGTTGTTCCTCTCTACCTAGAAAATAGTTTAAAATGGGTGTCCAACCAGCCACCAAGGTGCAAAATCCGAAGCCTAAGATACACAGAGGCATCACCTGTTTTGAGTAGCCAATCAGTTTAATGGTTGGCATCACCTGATTTAGGATAGCCAATAGGTGTAAAGGTCAGCTAGCTACAGCAATGACAAACCATTTGATCGCTATTACTTAAGTCTGCCTGCTGGTAAAGGTATATAAACTCTGTAAAATTGTTGCTAGGGGCAGCCTCTCCTTAGGGTGAAGGTTGGCCCCAGTGCGCTGGATCAATAAACCTCTTGCTTTTGCATTGAGCCAGTCTCCATCTCTCATTTGGGGTCTCCTGGAAAATGAGATTCCGACCCGGAGTCTTACAGAGGAGGGCCATTATAAATATTATTTATCCATAACAACATTGTTCTCAATGCGCTTAGCCACATTGGGGCGGGTAATCTCTTCATTTACAAAATCTTTATGAGTGCATTAGTACACCATCCCTTCAAATGTCTATTTGCAAAGATTTTTGCCTATTGCCAGGCAAGCTGGCATCTCAAGGCCATCCTGGCCAGCTAAGAATGCTAAAAAGACATTTATTTGTCAAAATGAATAATATGACTGTTTCTGGAAGTCTAAAAATTAAATCAGAAAAGCTACACTAGTGCCATAAAATAAATCACTTTAATAATTAATATATAAATAGTTTATGTTGGTAACAATAAAGTCAAATCATCTCTGTATAACAACACATTTACAAAATTGTAAAATATATTCGTTTTCTTACATTCAAATAGGTGAAAAAATGATGGCTGTATGTTTTTCTGAATGAGCTTCCTTTTATATTTTATAAATATACATAGCATTACAGTAATTTATGGTATTACAGTGCTTAGTAACTTTAAAGAATTGAAATAAAATTCCTACATAGAAACTAAAAATAAAATAATTAAAATCACTTGTGTAACTTTTTTGAAAAATAAATTAGGCACTTTATGTTGAAAATTTTCCTCTATCAAAGTGTTTGGGGTGTAGTTACATTCATTTCTGGCAATGTGCAGATATTACCTACCATTCCTTTAGGTAGGATGGGATGAGGTGTAAGCTGTCCACGTAAGAGAAGCAGCCTTTTTTCTCAGAGAAAAGGCAGTCATAACATAAAATAGAGTTAGCTTAACCGACCAAGTTGCATATAAAACAGATAAACATTTTCATTTAGAAATATTGTTTTTAGGTCTTTGAGGCGACACAGCCTTCGACTGTATCAAAAGCCACTGTTTAATCTTGTTACCTTGTAATTACCCTGCGCTCAAATCCACTTCAGGTCACAGTTCCTCTCCCGATTCAAGGGATTCAAAGCATTCTGTTTGGTCAACTGACTCATGATTCACCACTGTTTACACAGACTAGAGACATAAAAAAACTGCATTCTCCTCCTTGTGTGGCCTGTAGAAACATCGCCTTTGGCACCCAGGAGGGTGGTTTTGTCCACGTGGCAGCCAGGTGCCAGAAGCCTCTGGCAGAGAGCAATTTCGGGAAAACAAGCCCCAGGGGGCTGGCCGGGGTATTTTCGAGCCAAATCCTCTCAATTGCCTACAAATGGTGCCTTAAGTTTAACGAAGGCAGAAAGTCTTGCATTTAGCTCAAGGTAACTCTTGGGTGGCAATTTGTTGAGGAGCATGCTGTCAGCGGTTTCCTTGTCCTAGCCTTACTTTTCTTCTGCTTTTTCTCAGCCTTAGTTTTTTTGTTTGTCTTCTTTTTCTTGTTTTCCTCCTTATACCATGGACCCCAGACTCCTCCATTGAGCCGAGGGTTGCTTCTGGGATCCTTTGGGGGATACCTGACAGGCACCGCAGTCTTGTTGAACTGCGAGAGTCTCCTCAGCAGCTTCTTCACGATGCCTGGATACCTGCCGGATAAGTCCACCCTCTCATATGGATCGGCTGTGATGTTGAAAAGCCAGATACTCTTGCCAGTTGACAAGGTAATCCTCTCATTGTGCCACCGGTTTGGGCCCAGATTGCTGAAAGCCTGAGGGGGGACCCAGTCACTGTAGCCAGGATTTCCTGTGAGGAGCTTCCAGTGTTGCACCCGGATGGCTGACTGGATCGCGGTGTTCCAGATTCCGTAGCCTGCTGCCCAGGAGCCATTTTTCGCCTTGGTGTAAATGGGGTCAATGTTGTGCAAAATATCCACTCGCGGTGAACGAAGACCTTCGCTTATGGTCTCCCAGATATCATAGCCGTCTAGCTGAATGTCTTCATCAATCTGTCCTTCTGCCAGCGAAATCAAGGTGGGGTACCAGTCGGTGATGTGCACAAGTTCCTTGCACACCGTTCCTTTGTTTTTCAGAAGTGGACTGTGCACAAAGCCAACTGCTCGGATGCCCCCTTCCCAATACGTTCCTTTGCTGCCTCTGAGAGGCCAGTTACTTCCTCCTGCTGTGGGCTGCCCACCGTTATCTGAGGAGTAGATGATAATACTGTTGTCATAGAAACCATACTGTTTCAGAGCCAGCGTCACATTGTGGATTGCTTCATCCAGGCAGGAGAGCATGGCTGCGTACCTCCTCCTATTGATGTTGATAATAGATCTGTACTGTTCAAAATACCTGCCGGGGGCCTGCAGTGGTGAGTGCACAGCTTGGTAAGCGACATACAGAAATATAGGTTTTGTGGGGTCATGGGAAGCTAAGATTTGCTGCACTCTCTGAGTATACATCTGTGTTGAATAGATGCCATTGTCATAGTCCCAAGCGGCATTGTCATTTTCATACAAGTCATAGCCACACATCCCAGGACTGTCACATTTGTAGTGTGTGTAATAATCACCACTTCCCAAGAGGGAGCCAAAAAAGGTATCAAATCCTCTCTTGGTGGGCATGCATTCTTTTCTGTAAAATCCCAAGTGCCATTTCCCGACCATGTGGGTTGAGTAGCCAACCTCTTTCAGCTTCTGAGGTAGGGTTGCATTGTCCAGAGGTAGGCAGTTGGGTTGGGTAGGCCTGATGATAGAGTGCTGAAGTCCCGTGTGTATCTGATACCTTTGAGGAAACAGTAAACATTTGGTCAAGGCAGGATAAAAGAGACATTCTCCATACAGATGATTCTTAAATTAAATAAAGTTTCTGTGACGATCAAACTCAACTCCAAATTAAACGTGATCAGTCGAGCAGCTATACTTTCACTCCAAAGTTTTAATTGGCTTCGCCTTTAACATCTGAAGGACATTTTCAGTACTTTGGAAACTAAGATTTTACCCCTTATCTCGAAATCTTTTTGAAGTCCTTACAGTGTAATTAATTAAAATAAAATTGAGTCTTTTAATTACATGACAAAGTGCTAAGACCATAGAAAAGGATGCACAGAATTTTCACACATCACCCCCAACCCATTGGCTCTCTAAAACAGGAAGTGGCTTCTGGCTGCAGAACCAAAAGCTCAGAGTTTATAGCTAGAGCAGGGGACTGGCCTTCCAGTTCCACAGGCAGTAAGTGCGCCTCTGTTTGCCAGTGTCTGTCTCTCCACCTCCCATTACTAAATCACTTAGAGGGAAGTCTAGCAAAGCCAGATAACCTTTCCATACTGCATTAAAATGACAATGGAACTCATTTTCAGCATTTTCCCAAGAGACCCTCCCCCCAACCAGTTGCTATCATATTAAACATATGGGGTTCATGTGAGTCCACTTGCAACTGTACATTTATGATACTTTAAAACAGAATTGATAACAGTCATTGCGTATGCTCAAAATAACTTTTAAAATAGAACACAAACACAAAGGCTAGTATTGTACGGGAGGGTGGGGGATGGAGGGACCTGGAGGTTTGGGCATCAAGACCTGCAGAGCTGGACCTGGGTGGCGGTGGGGCTGCACAAACTGATTACTGCTAAGGACAATGCTCCCCATAAACCTAGAGCCCCGGTTCAGATACAGCCAATGGACAGCTCATTCTCTACAGTTATGGGAAGCAGGGAGTTGCCTCTGACATGAACTCTGGTGCCTGTGATTTGATCACTTCCCCTTGGTGGGGTGGCCTTGTGGGCACACAGAGAGAAGGGAAGCAGGCTATCCTGAGGAGATGAGATAAGCTGTGGTCAGGTGGTGGAGGAGGAGGTCCCTCCCTGTCAGAGGACTAGAGGAGGGGAATAGGGCAGAAGAAGGAGGGAGGGTGGGAAAGGGAAGATACGAGAGAGGAGATAACAAGCAGGATGTAATACGAATGAATTATAATAAATTTAAAAAACGAAAAAAAAGTTGAAAAATTTAGGGTAAATATAAAGGAATTCGTGCAATCAAATACATTGCAAAGAACAACACTCAGGGGCATTACCTCCCCCTGTATATGCTCATATGGTATCAAGTCTCTTCTTGGTAACCTGCTGTCCTTCCTCTGAGTACCACCAGGTCTCCCCCTCTAAGGGACATGGTCAAATGTGAGGCACCAGAGTTCGTGTGAAAGACATATCCCACTCTCCACTCAACTGTGGAGAATGTTCTGACCGTTGGCTAGATCTGGGTAGGGGTTTAAAGTTTACCGCCTGTATTGTCCTTGGCTGGTGCCTTAGTTTGAGCGGGACCCCTGGGCCCAAATCTGCCTATCATAATGTTTTACTTGTAGGTTTCTAGGAACAGTCATAGGGGAGGGGAATAATGGGAAAATGGAGGGAGGGAAGAATGGGAGGATACAAGGGATGGGATAAACATTGAGATGTAACAAGAATAAATTAACAATAATAATAAAAAAAAAAAAGAACAACACTCAGAGAGAAAATCAAAACTTGGGCTGGGGAGATGGTTCAATATGCTTAGTGAAGACCTGAGTTTTAGAACTTCAGAGCCCACATAGGAAAAGCTGAGTGTAGTGGCCTGTGTTTGTAACCCCAGCTCTGGTAGATCCCTGGATCTAGCTGGCCAGATGTGTAGCTGAATCACTGAGCACACAAATATGCACACGCATAGGTCTCATAGAACACACACACACACACACACACACACACACACACACACACACACACACACACACACACACACCACACAACGCAGAATGCTCCCCCAAAACAAAATTTTTGTCTTCTGTGATATATTCTGAAAGGCCAACATGTCATGTATTTTGGGTGAATAGTACAATTTGTTTTTAACAGCTTAGCAGGTAGTGTGATGGAAGTGTGAGTTCTGGAGTGTTGAGTGGGTGTGCATGCTGGTGAGGGAGTAGGAACTGCAGTGGCCATGTCTCCCTCCGCAAAGCCGCATTTGCATCTGCCTTTACTCCATTCATTATTACAGTCAGCATTTCACAGCAACCACAGTCATGGGAACTTAAAATACACTCCTATAGACATGTTACAAGTGTCACTAAACACCAAAATCAGAAGGTGTCATCACTGTCCTTCATAAGTTTGGTCTAGTTTAGGATCCATAACAATCACTTATCAGATCACTAGTTTTGTAAATGAAAATGTGAGAAGTGCCTACCAAGGTAAATTCCAAAAGAACTGAAGGGGGCAGGGAGAATTCTGTATTTTTAAAAAGAAAATGTTAGAAATAGTTCAAGGGGCTAAGTTATTAACCAAATAGTTATCACACATAGACTATGTCCTTGACCTGAATGCATATTTAATTCCTCAAAAGGCAAACATTTTAATCATTAGTAATTAAATTGGTTACTTTTCACCTAGTGGTAGAGGCAAAAGGAAATAATGCTTATGAAAATATAAGCAATGATTTGGGAGGGGAAAAGAGAGGAGGGGAGAGGAGAAAGGAGAAGAGACAACATTGCTTTCAGAAGATGGGGACCTGTTGGCAGATAAATGAGAGTCCAGAGTCACTGGTGAACTAAGAGGTTTCTGCTTCTCCAGAAAGTAGAATGGTTTCCATAAAGGTTTGTCAACAGCTCACAACAAAGGGGAGACTTTTTGGGTCACTCTCTCCATAATAGGCCCTAAGGCTCAGGCTACAGGAAGGAGATGGAGCAGAATGTGGGCACCGACTAAGTAGGCAGGAATCTGACATACCTGAGTTTGGATTTCCACAGCTACCTGTGAGATTGGGGGATCCTCAGTTTCCTCATCAGAGAAATTGGGGTGATGATGTATGTTGGGGTGTCTTGGGCCCCAGAGAGGATCACAAAGTCTAGGGAGGGGAAAACAATTAGTTAATAGTGGCTGTCACTGTGACAGCCCAAAAGTGCAGAGTGGTGTGTAATATCATATGTGTAGAAAGTTGCCTAGTTGGTAGATTTTCTTTCTTATGTACAGTTGCACTTAGTCCTCAGTTCTGTAATGAGAAGCCATTCTGCGTCTTCATTTCATGGTGGTGAAAGCGGAGAGGCAGAGAGTTGTTGTGGCATTTTTATGAATTGACTCAACTGCTCACCAGGCTGTGACACCAATGTCAGAACAGCATGGCTAGGTCTGTTACTCATCCTTCTTTTTTAAAAGTTTACTTTTAATTTATTCAATTTATACTCAGATTGTAGCCCTGTCCCTCATCTACTCCATGTCCTATCCTAACTCCTTCTTCCTCCTCCTCCCTTCATGTAGTCCTTGGAAAGGGGGCTTCCTCCCCTACCATCTGACCCCAGTCTATCAAGCCTCATCAGGACTGCTTGCATCCTCTTCCTCTGTAGGCTAGCATGGCCGTCTCAGCAAGGGGAAATGATCAATGAGTGGGCAACAGGATCCATGTCAGAGACAGACACTGCTCCCCATATTCTGGAGCTCACATGCAGACTGTGCTGTCTACTGGCCACATCCAAGCAGAAGGTCTAGGCCCTCTCCAAAATGGTCCTTTGCTGGTATATCATCAGACTGTGTAGGCCCCTCTGGGACCAGATTGGTTGGCTCTGTTGTTCTTTTTGTGGAGCTCCTGTCCCCTTCAAGTCCTTCTATCCTCCAACTCTTCCCTAAGTCACCCTGTGCTTCCCCAAAGTTTGTCTGTGAGTCTCAGTATTTGCTTTAATCCCCTAATGGGTGGAGTCTTTCAGAGGACCTCTTTCATAGGCACTCCTCCTGTTCTATCTCTTCAACTACTTCTGGTGTCTATTCTGTTCGCTCTTCTCAATGAGCATTAACCATCCTCCTTCAGGTTTTCCTTGTTATTTAGCTTCCTTAGGTCTGGATTACAGTGTGGTTATCCTGTATTATGTGGCTTATATCTGCTTTATACGTGAGTATATACCATGTGTGCTTTTCTGTGTCTGGGTTGCCAGCAATTTTCAAGATTTACTTGTTTTTAATTGCTGAGAAGTATACCATGTGTAAATGGACTAGAATTTCTTTATCCCTTTTTTGGTTGGGGGCATCTAGGTTGCTTCCAGATTCTGGCTGTTACAAGTAAAACTTCTATGAACATGATTGAGTAAATGTCCTTGTTGTGTGATGGAGCATCTTTCTGGTATAGGCCAAAGAGTGATATAGCTGGGTCTTGAGATAGAACTAGTCCTAATTTTCCGAGAAAGCACCAGACTGATTTCAAAGTGGTTGTACAAGTTTGCACTCCCAGCAGCAATGGAGGAGTGTTCTCCTTGCTTCACATCCTTGCCAGTATGTGCTGTCATTTGAGGTTTTGATCTTAGCCGTTCTGGTGGGTGTAAATGGAATCTCAGAGTTGTTTTATTTGCATTTCCCTGATGGCTAAGGACATCGAATATTTCTTTAGGTGTTTCTTGGCTATTTGATATTCCTTTGTTGAGAATTCTCTGTTTAGCTGTGTAGCCTATTTTTAATTGGATTATTTGGTTTGTTGGTTTTTAATTTCTTGAGTTCTCTATATGTTTTCGATATTGGCTCTCTGTCAGATGTCGAGTTGGTGAAGCTCTTTTGCCATTCTGTGTGTTGTTATTTTGTTCTGTTAACAGTGTCCATTGCCTTACAGAAGCTTTTCAGTTTCATGAGGTCCCATTTATTAATTGTTATTCTTAGAGTCTGTGCTGTTGGTGTTCAGTTTAGGAAGTTGTCTCCTATACCAATGAGCTCAAGGCTCTTCCCTACTTTTTCTTCTAACACATTTAGTGTGTCTGGTTTTCTGTTGAGGTCTTTAATCCATTTGGACTTCAGTTTTGTGCAAACTGTAAGTATGGATTTATTTGCATTTTTCTACATGTAGACATCCAGTTAGACCCGCACCATTTGTTGAAGATGCTATCGTTTTTTTCTATTATATGGTTTTGGCTTCTTTGTAGAAGATCAAGTGTCTGGTCTGTAACTGTATGTTCATTTCTGGGTCTTGATTCAATTTCATTGATCCACCAGTCTGTTTCTATGTCAGTACCACAGTTTTTATTACTGTTGTTCTATAGTACAGTTTGAGATCAGGGCTGGAGAAACTTCCAGAAGATCTTTTATTGCACAGGATTGTCTTAGATATTTGGGGTCTTTTCTCTTTCCATATGAAGTTGAGAATTGTTCTTTCAAGGTCTGGAAAGAATTGTGTTGGTATCTTGACAGAAATGGCATTGACTCTAAAGATTGCTTTTGGTAAGATGGTCATTTTTACTATGTTAATTCTACAGATCCATGAGCATGGGAGATCTTTCCATCTTCTGATATCTTCTTCAATTTCTTTTTTCAGAGATTTGGAGCTTTTTTTTTCCATACAAGTCTTTCACTTGCTTGGTTAGAGTTACACCAAGAAACTGTATTTATTTATTTATTTTATTTTTGTGGCTATTGTAAAGGATATTCTTTCATTAATCTTTTTTTCAGCCTGCTTGTCTTTTGTATACACGAGGGCTACTGACTTTTTGAGTTGATTTTGTATCCAGCCACTTTGTTTTAGGTGTTTATGAGATGTAGAAGTTCCTTGGTGTAATACTTGGGGTCACTAGTGTATACTATCATATTATCCCTGAAGAGTGATACTTTGACTTCTTCCTTTCCAATCTGTATCCCTTGACCTCCTTTAGTTGTCTTCTTGCTCTAGTTAGGACTTCAAGTACTATATTGAAGAGATAGGAGAGAATGTCTTGTCCCTGATTTCAGTGGAATTTATTTAAGTTTCTCTCCACTTAGTTTGATGTTTGCTATAGCCTTGCTGTATATTGCTTATTGTTTTTACTATGTTTAGATATGTGCCTTGTATCCCAGATCTCTCCAAGACTTATAACATGAATGAGTGTTGGATTTAGTCAAATGCTTTTTCAGCATCTAAGATGATCATGTGGATTTTTTTCTTTCAGTTTGTTTATATGGTAGATTACACTGATGGTCTTTCATATGTTGAATCAACCCTGCATGCCTGGCATGTAGTCTACTTGGTCATGGTGAATGATATTTTTGATGAGTTCTTGTATTCAGTTTACGAGTATCTAATTGAGTATTTTTGCACCAGTATTCATTGTAGGTCCTATCTGTGGCAGGGATGAAGCTGACTGAGGCTTGACCTGTGAACTGGTAATGCAGAGCCAACACAGATGTTGTGGGTTTTACCAACAGGAAAGTTGAGCTGAGTTTTCTTTAGCCTTCATGAGACCAACTGAGGAAGGCTTTGTCCCCAGATAAGGTCATGCAGAAGGGCTCCTCTGCAGGAAGGAAGCTTTCCAGTCTGATCCCCCAACTTAAGGGAGTGCAGAGCAGTAGGCACTTAGCAAAGACAATGCTGTGAGTCTGCATTTCTTCCAGTGGGGGAAGGGAGCCCTGGCCTTCAGAGAAAGCCAGATATTGGTCAAAATAAAAACAGCTGAGAATCGAAGAGCTAGGTTTTAATGTTCTAACCAACAAAGACAGAGAGCTAGGGTGAGAGAGGGATGGGAGAGTGAGTGCACCCCCCCCCCACCCACACACACCTGGAGACCTCTGGGATTTTAGCCAAGGGTATGTAAGTTGCAGGACGTGTACATACCCAGGCCACCTCCGGGGCTTGTCTCCAGGATTGATCCGGGGCAACTTTGATATGTGTCCTTTGAGAAGCCAGCTTTTGACACCTTTTGGCCTAAAGTCTGTGTGATTTGCTTTGAAATGTCTCTCTGTAAGGAACTAGCCTTTAGACACCTTTTGTTCTGGGGTCTTGTGTGCTGTCACCAGCCCTGGGGAACACTCGCCTATTTCAGAGCTCAAAGCTTACATGGAGGGGGTGGCTCCTCTTCACCTACTCACAAAGGTCCGCAGTTTAGAAGGGAAATTGGTGAAATTCTCTTTTTGTTGTGTCTTTGTGTGGTTTACATATCTATCTGCCTTTGTCTTCATAGAATGAGTCTGGTAAGGATCCTTCTGTTTCTATTTTGTGTAATAGTTTGAGGAGTATTGTTATTAGATCTTCTTTGAAGGTCTGGTAGAATTCTGCAATGAATCTATCTGGTCCTGGGCTTTTTGTTGTTTTTGTTGTTGTTGTTCTTGTCGTAAGACTTTTGATGACTGTTTCTATTTCCTTAGGGGACATAGAACTGTGTACCTGATCTTGGTTCAATTAAACTTTGGTAAGAGGAATTTATCAAGAAAATTGTCCATATCATTTAGATTTTCAACTTTTGTGGCATATAGACTTTTGAAGTAATACCTGATGATTCTTAGGATTTCCTTGGTATCTGTCATTATGTCTCTTTTTTTATTTCTGATTTTGTTGATTTGAATACTCTCCCTTTATCTTTTAGTTAGTTTGGCTAACAGTTTATCTGTCTTGTTGATTTTCTCAAAGAATCAACTCTTGGTTTCCTTGATTCTTTGAATTGTTTTCTTTGTTTCTAATTTATTGATTTCATTCCCTAGTTTGATTATTTCCAGCCCTCCACTCCTCTTAGGTGTGTCTGCTTCTTTTTTTTTCTAGAGCTTTCAGGTGTTCTGTTAATTTGCTTGTATGAGATATCTCCAATTTCTTTATGAAGGCACATAGTGCTATGAACTTTCCTCTTTCCTCTGCTCTCATTGTGTCACACAGGTTTGGCTATGTTATGCCTTCATTTTGCTGTACCAGATCACAAGAACCCCCCAAAAGACCACCAGGACTTGATATTGCTGCAATACACATGGGGACCTTTAATTTTTTGACTCAAGCCAGGCTCTGACAGTCACCAACACAGTGGTATCCAAAAAGAGCCCTGAACTTTGAGCTGAGGATAAATTTATGTTCCCATCCCTCCCAGTGCACCAAAGCAGAGGAGTTCCAGCCTTGCAAGCACTTATTGGTTGAGTAACATAAGGCTGTCTAATGTACAAAGGTGACAGGCTACATTAAAATAAGCCAAGGCTGCTCATGGCTTAGCTTTCTTTGTTCTCTTTGTTTACTATTTTGGCCAAGGGCATGTCTGGTTTCTTATTAACCCTATCTCTAGTGGGCAGGAAGGAATGTGGCCATAAAACTGGGCCTCTTAGCAACTCTATCTCCAGTAGGTGGAAAGGCTGGTTCCTCCCTGCAGATGGCCAGATTATTTCCTGTTGGAATGTTTCTTAACATTCGCCCCAGTTGACCCTGAAATCTAATTTTATTTCTTTTAGTATCTCAATTTTCATTGAATTCTTTGAAGTCTTTAATTTCTTTCTTTATTTTATCCCTGATACATTTGTTCTTGCGTAGAGAGTTGTTCAGTTTCCATGTGTATGTAAGCTTTTGTGACTTTTGTTGTTGTTGAAGTACAGCTTTAGTCCATCATGGTCTGATAAGACATAAGGGATTATTTCAATTTTCTTGTATCTGTTGAGGCTTGTTTTGTGACCAACTATATGGTCAATTTTGGAGAAGGTTACATGAGGTGCTAAGAAGGTATATTCTTTTTGTGTTTGGGTGAGACGTTCTGTAGATGTCTGTTAGTTCCATTTGATTAATCAAGTCACTTGGATTTAAACTGTTTCTTACCATGACTATTTTCTGAACACATCCAGGGCCAGTCAAAACAGAAGATTACAAAGCAAATAGTGTGGCTTATATAAATCACAGAAATATTTAAGATTTTTTTTTCAGTAGATGAAGTAATGAGCATTTTTAGCAGAATTCATTGGGCAAAGGCAAAAAAGAAAGTCTCATCGAATTAGCATCCTGAACCCCAAACCTCATCCTTGCACTTGACTCCTTCTCTTCCTAAAGCTTTGCTATTTCCTCATCATAAAGAAGATAGCACTTAAAGTGAAGGCAACTTAAAGTTACAAATTCTCTTGTCCTAAGATCTGGTGGGATTAGAGACAGTGCTTACCAATCATTTGGGAAGCAAGCTGCTGCTTCTCTTCATCCCTTCTCCCATCAAGAATGTTGGTAGATTGTTTAAATTCAGGTAAAAGAGAGACAGAATCTGAGATGCTCTTGCCTGAGTATTTGGGGTCAGTGTGGCTTTCACTTGACAGCAGCAGCTGTCCAGAACAAGCCAGATAACTTCAAAGTATACCACCAAAACCTGAGTGAACAAAGGTAGTTTCTTTCTTTCTTTGCTCTCAACTCATTGAGGGAAGAGCCTGGGGGACAGCCTATTAATCAAGAGATCAGAGTTAATGTGGTGATTGATCAGGTGATGCACTGGAACTATGTGGAGTGACTCTGAACTACAGTGGAAGCTCTGGGAGGAAAACATAGTCTCTGTGGCATTCCAACCAAAGATATGGAGCCTGAACTTAATACAAGATCATGTCGTTCAAAGAAATGGTGCTTCCAGTTTGAAAGTAATTCAGGGGAGATAACAATCAGATGAAATGTGTGATCCTAAACTACAGCAGGCACAATTGGAGAGATGAAAGAGCTAATGCAAATCTCAGGAGTAACTGAGAAGAACTATGTTGATTTTCTGATTTGATTAATTTTTCTGTCTAATAAAGAAGAAAATTTCTCATTTCCAGGAAATAGTGCAATAAGGGGGTTGGTGTGCTGTAGGATAAAAGTGTAAGGGATGGTGAAATCCTGTTCTGGCAATTACCTTTTAAAATGATTCAAGAAAAGATGTTTCTTGGTATCTCTGCAACTTTTCTATAAATATGAGATAGGTTCAAGTATAGTAAATATATATAAAAAACAATTATGATAAGTGAAAAATCTTTCCATTATTAAAGTTTCAATTAATTTAATGACTATAAATGAATTCAAGGAAGTAGATCCCTTTGACTATAAATTCAATAACCAAAAATAGAAAATGTAATAATGAAAATTAGCTCTAAAGTACAACTAAGACATTACATTAAGGCAGCAGCCAAATTCTGAGAGGTAATAATTCCACTCTATGTTAATCAGAACATAAAGAGAAAACTGCTCGTTATTGAAAACATGCCTCAATTTATATAAAAGCTGTGCAGGAAGAACAGCAAAACAGCTTTAGAACTCATGGAATTTGGCCCACTGGTTAGCACAACCACGCTACGTGGGTGTGCCTCAGGAGGCAGACCCCTGAAGACTATGTGTCCTGAGGACTTTATGATGTTACAGAGCATCCCTCTGCTTGTTGCCTTCTCAGTCGCCACAACCCCCACGATATATGAGTTGTATAAAAATTCTAAGGGAGCTTCCAGCTCCTCACTGGGCAGTATCATTGGCACTTACAATAATAACGCTTTATCTTTTTCAGACGTTGCTGCTGACGCAGGTTGATGATTCAACCATCACTGTACTTAGAAATGTAGATTGCTAGTAATGGCCACTATCCTTAGAAACAATTTGGAAAAATAGAGTGTTCAGTAAGGTTAGGCTAAGTTGTTTTTTGCTCATGATTCTGAAGTAAAAAAAATCTTATGGAACAAATTGAAGTTCAGAAAAGTACACTCTTAATGGTTGAGCTAGGGACTTTTTGAGATTAGGGAGCAAGAACAACACCCCAATTATCACTGGCTGATGTGACTCTCTCAATGAAGCTGGACTGGTGGTTAAGGTGATGATTAATTTCTTGTACCCATTTTTGCCCTCAGCTTCCTTATATGATTTAATAAAAGTTGTTAGTAAGTAGATATGCACCTTGAAAATTTAAAGTAAAAATGACTGATTGTTTTCCATATGAAAGTTTAGATTTGTGATTATAAGATTTTTATAAGATTATTTTTTTAAGATAATTGATTCTTTGTAACTGCAAATTGCAGGCTGTTGGTAAAGAAAAACTGGCTGAGAAAATTACATTGCTTGCTTATACTTTGTTAATTTATAACAAGTTGTTTAGTTACAAATATATGTGAGTTCTTGGGAATAATTTCTTTTTTATATTTGTTTCTCACCAATAATACCTAAAACATTTGATCATGTGAGGGTATTGGGGACATGTTTTTCTATGTATACTCATTGTAATCATTCACTAAAAGAAAAATAGAATGTAGTCACAATGTAATTTTTATACTGCTTGAAAGATTTGCTGGGATATACAAGCTTTGAGAAAAAATAAATTTGCTGAAGCTTGGTCTTGGGAGTTTTATTCATTCACTCAATATACATGTGTATATGTATATGTATGTAAAGTTGGTTGCAGCTTTCTCTTTGGAGTTTGTTTCGTGCATCCAATATGTGTGTGTGTGTGTGTGTGTGTGTGTGTGTGTGTGTGTGTGTGTGTAACTGTTAGCGCTTATTGAAGCTTGTTGTAAATTTCTTATTGGAACTTCTCTTAGTTCATCTACTAACTGTATGTGTGTGAGTATATGATTTCTCCCTTTTCATTTGCCATCTACAAGTAGTGCCAGCTCAGAGAATCAAGCTTTGTACCCTCAGAAAAAGTCTGTTGAATGATCAGCCATTGATTCTACACACACCACTTTAGTCTGCCTGACCTGCCAAAGCTCATCTTCAACATATACTATTTTAAAACAAAATCCAAATAAAAATTTAGGATGAGTTAAAAATGAGAAATTAAAGAAGACACCATAAGATGGAAGGACCTCCCATGTTCAAGAATCAATATGTTAATATTTGTGAAAATGACCATAGGACCAAAAGCAACTCACAGATTCAATAAAGTCTCCATCAAAATTTCAACACATTTCTTCACAGAAATTGGAAAAGAATAAAAACAATTTTCAACTTCATATGTAAATACAAAAACCCTGTGTAGGCAAAATACACTGAATAATAAAATAACTGCTGGAGATCTCACCATTCCAGACTTCAAGTTGTATTGCAGAATTATAGTAATAAAAACAGCATGGTATTGACATAAAATAGACACACTGACCCAATAAAGTCCCGGACATGAATGCATACACCTATAGATATCTAATACACACACACACACACACACACACACACACACACACACACACACACACTAGCATGCAAGAAATGCACACTGGTAAAAGACACCATCTTCACCACATGGTGCTTGTCAAAGCAGATGGCTGCATGTAGAAGAATCTACGTAAATCCATGCTTGTCACCCTGTGCAAAGCACAACTCCAAATGGATTAAAGACCTCAACTTAAGGACACATGTAACCAGATTATTTACTACTTTGTGGGTTCCTTTCTCTCTTCCACCCTTCTTCTCCCTTGTTAAACCCCTAACACTAGATAGGAGAGAGGAAAAAATTAGAGGGCAAAGGGGGTGGCATTATCATTAGACTACTTCCTGCTCATTAGGGGCATCAAGTTCCTTGGGGGCAAGTTTGATCTTTGTCATAAGGATATCTAATTTCTCGTTCTTGTTGTTTCTTCCTTGCACACGACTATTTAAAAAGTCGCGCCTAACAGCATCCAAACACCAAGCAGCTAACAACAGCAACCCCACCTCTTGGGTACCTGCATTTATATACCCTCTGAAAAGTTCCCAGAATTCCAAATATCATACACTCACAGAAACTATCTGCAGCTGGCAAGACCATGCCGTGCTAGATTCTAATATTCCCACTATAGCTAGACACACCAAATCTGATAGAACAGGGAGTGGGAGAATAGTGTTGAGCACATTGGCACAGGGAAAAGCTTTCTGAACGGACTACCATTAACACAGGCACTAAGAACAACAATTGATAAATGGTGTTATGTGTTTACTTTCACATGTAGATGTTATCTTTTAAACCCTGGATATATGTGCTGCCATCTGAACAACCTCAGAGGTTAGATACTGGGATAGGGGATAGGGGGGCAGTATCTCCCAAGGAAGGGGAAATAGAATTTAGAATGTAGTGTTTACTGGGAGATTAAGAGGAAACTAGAATAGGAGGATTCATTGAAGAAGGGTAGGGAGCACAGTGTAAAGGAGCAAATGTGGGCATGGATAGCTAATGCCAAAGGCCTTTTGGACAATCATATGCCAATCTACTATGGTAGAAGCTTCCTAATTTACATGCATATAGTAAAGTAATCTAAAGGAGCCACCATATAATGAGGAAGGCAATGCTCCATTTAGACATCTTATTTTTCCAAGTAAAACCTCCAGTGGGGTTTTTACACCTTGTTGAATCACTGACAAAAGTGCCCAAATATGGACTGCCCAAATATCAAAGACTGTTGTCAAGGGTATTGATTGCTCTCTACAACTTGATGCTGAAGGCTTATGGCTCAATTCAACATTTATTTATGTTATGAGCCATAGAGAAGTCAAACCAGTGCCTAATAGAAGCTTTAGCCCTATTGGCAAGTGTTCATAGGACTGAAGTGACTCCGCATGCTATGGAAAGAGAAAGGTAACCATCACTGTCACCCAGCTACAAACCCTGTGACTTCCAACAGTGACTTACCTGCAAGATATATTGATACAATGGTGGCACACATGTTATGAGGGTAACCAACCACTTTTAAAAGACTATTTAAAGTCCATTCCAAGTGAGAGAGTGCATGCTTGACACTGCTAAAAGTGGCCAGGAACCTGAAACTAGATAGGTTATTAACCTATCTGGAAACCGAATAGTATTATTTAGCTTTAAAAAAAAAAAAACAAAACAGTAAACGACTCCTAATGAGATTGCTATACCCATAGATCCATGCCTTGTTCAGCATTCATCGGAGAAGTTTCCTTGTTCAGTAGATGGTGTTTGTGTGTGTATGATGTGTGTTAAAATATCATTGAATTCTTTTTCTGTTAGCTGTCTATTGCTGGACATGGGGCCTACCCGTAGCTGTGATTAATATATAAATGTGTCTTCTTTATAGAGTGTATTTTGAAAGCTTGGATGACCTTTGTCCAAAAATAAATAAAATGCTCTTGAAATATAGTTGACATTTTTGGTCTGGCTACTGTGTGAAGAAATTTTCACAAGCCAACTTTGTTAAAGGCAGTAGCCCTCACTCTCATTTTCCTGTCAGGATAAGAGAAACGTGCTAAATGGGCCTTTCAGCTTGGCAGAACGACAGCTGATGAGGCTTATACTCTTTTAAAACTATGAATTTGTATCACTAGTTATTACATATTATATAATTCAAAAATAATTCATTTTCGTCTAAGATTATAGGATCAAATTACGTTTCAGACTAATTACACATTTAATGTCCCTTTATAAATGCAGTATAAAATGAATCCTAATAGTTCTGTGAAGAATCTAAAGTCTAGAATTATAAAATAAACCACTAGTTCAGTGCAAGTTGATTTCAACAGGAGAGAAACATATATAAAAGACTGCAGTTTATAAGTAAAGTAACAGATACTCACAATGTATAAAACATAATTAACATTACATATTGCAAAAGGTATTTATCACTTGCTTTAAGAAGACTCGGCTATCTCACAGAATAATTCTATTTATAGGCCTTAATTTCATCTTTCAGTTAATTATACCCTGGAGGGTGGTGCAGCCGGGTGGGGGTATCACGCAAGGACTAATTTCTCATCTGGTGAATGAATAGATAAATTACTCACTTAACTCTCATTTTCCTACCATCTCCTAGACACAGTGCTTACTTTGAGGGCCACAGAAATAATTAAAATGGCCTCTGCTCTCAGGATACTCAGTCTAGCGGATGAGACCAAAAAGCAATTAGAGAATGAGCTGATTAGCACCCCAGCAGACTTCTACTAAGTGCTTATGGGCAGAATCAGGAGACCACTCATAAGGGCCCACGCTTCGAAATTTAGTACAATCATTGAAGTATCTTGGAGACGCTGGGCAAAGACAAGTATTACAAGAGTTGAAAGAACAAAGAAAAAAAAGCACATTCTCAGGGAAGCTGGACTGTAAAACAGCTCATTCAAGAGGAAGCACCATCCATGTGGGGGATGAAGGACAGATGAAGAATGTTCCAGTGACTGGAGCAGAATGTTCAACGTTTAAGGTATGAAGCTGTGGTTCTTCATCAATGAATCACTTGGATTGCAAAAGGTCCACCCATGACTTGATGGGACATAACTCTGGTAAGTGACACAAGCTGAATTACATCCTTGATCAAACTAAGGAGTTCCTATAAGTCACAGGGTGGCCCAGGAGTGCTGATCAAAACAAAACACAGAATAAAACCCTTGCATTAGAAAACTCATTCATATAGTAGTGAGGATAGATTTCAGTGAAAAAAGACATGATTGTGTAAATTTGCTTGAGTCTAAGAAATAAACAGCGACAGCAAAAACTGAAATTAGTTCTCTGAAGGTGAGATATGGGAACATTTGTGTTTACAATAGACACTATATGAGGCTACTAACTGTGGGTAGGCAGCAAGGAAGACAGAATGGTCTATGTGGGGGCACACTGATGGGGCACACCGAGTTATGCATCCCATGAAGAGACATTGGAATGAAAGAGAAGGTGTTGAATCCTAATGTGCGTTGCTACATGTACTTAGACAGGAGACTCACCTCAAATACAGCAACGAAGCAGCCGAGATTCGAGACTCATTAGCTTTCAGGCAGTAGTCAAATTCATGAGGCCATATAAAGACAGAGTGGAGACTACAACCCAAAGTGGGAGCCCAGAAAATTCCCTATTTAGGAGGAAGGCAAGAAGTCCTAGCAGAAGGCTGGATGAAACAGCAGCTCCGTGATCCAGAGCACTGGACAGTTTATGAGTTGAATGCTTCACATGCCATAAAGAAACCAGAAAAAGTGAGGCCTGAAAGCATCAACAAGATACAATACAAACGTGTTTTAATAGAAGTCAGAAGAAACATAGAAGCAGGGAAGAAACTCAGTGTTTTGAGAGTGGAGACACAAATAGAAAATGGAAATTTGCAGACCGTGGACACCATTTCCAGAAGCGTGGCTGTAGGTGAGGCTTGGGAGAAGTGTTGACCATGTATGGCCAAGTGAAAGAACAACGGTTGAGGCAGAGTGATGATCGTATTATAAAGTTGTTATGACAAAAGTGTTTGGGTTCCGTGTGGGTAGGGTCTTTGTTCACCACTATATCACGTAAAACTATATGGAGAGCCATACGTTATATATATTAGAAAGTTGTTAAATGAATGGAAAACGCAGCATATTCATATGGACAGAAAAACAAGTGAGACTCTGTGTGAAGCTATTATGGATCATTATTTTTATGTTGGTAATAATTGTAGGAGAAAAATACTTTTATTTTCTGTTTTGTAAGTTGATAAACTCACATATAAGTGAAATTTAGATGAGTGCATTAAAATGAGTCTCTTCTAGAGTATGTAATAATTCTTGTTAAGACTACAAATTAGTTTAAAATTATATATATATGTGTGTGTTATATATACACATATATATGCCAAACGAATCAAAATATTCATATCATTAGTGTTATCTTTGCTAGTAGAAGCATCAACTCTGAAGAAGATGCATGCAGTGAGATGAATATACTGGAACTGTTTTATCCAAACGATAGAAAATTGACTCTTCACTAAACAACCGAATTCAGATAACCTGACAAGTAACCTTCAAACTCATGCCCATGGATAGTCTTTCTCAGTCATCAAATCCTACTGTTTGTCCTTACAATTGGTTCACATAGATGTTAACCTCTTCAGATAATATTGCCATATTCAAGAAATGTAACATTTCCTTTCTTTGCGCCTTAGTTACTCCTTTGTTTCTTTTTTGTCTGTAGTGTGTGTACTTGTTCACATGTGTGCATGTTTGTGTGTGTGTGTGCTCTCGCACATATGCCTTCATGTGTGGGAGGCCAGATATAGAACCTGGCTGTATTCTTCCATTGTTATTCATCTTGTTTTCAGGCAGAGTCCCTCAGTGAAGGTGGAGTTCATCCCTCCAGCTGGGCTGGTTTGCCAGTGAATGTCAGAGGTCCTCCTGTCTCTGCCTGATCCATCTGTTCCCGCGCTGTGGTTAGAGATAGGCTGCTGTACCTGGCTATTTGTGGTTTAATGTGGGTCCTGGCAATTCTGATTCAGGTTTTCATGTTGGGCAGCAAGTACTTTTCCAAATGAGCCTTCTCCCCAAGCCAAGCACTTGTAGGATTTTAAAGTTATGAAGAATTTCAGATTTATGTTCAGGTAGTGATTCTGTTGTTATGAACCCAAGAAAAAGTTCCATTCATGAACAGACTATTTCCTTTTAGCTGTGCTTAGGAAGTCCCTGTCAAGCAACTGAATGTCTTTGCTCCTGGATTAGGCTGACAGCGTGAAAGTAGCTCATTTCAAACTCACGTGGAACACATTTGTGTCTCAGCTCTAAGGCCTATGAAAAGAATTGATGCTCTTTCCAAAAGAAAAAAGAAAAGAAACACAAATTTAATTTGATACTGCATTTCTCAAGCATTCAAACATGCTCGGTATTGGAGTTGAGATGATTGTGGTGCTGGGGCATAAAGCATTGTGAGGATTGTGGGACAAACAACCCATGAAGTCATTTCAGCTAACAATAAAGAAAATCACTGAGTAAGGTTCCCATTAATTGCAATAACTATATCTCATGGCTGGTGTAGTTCACATAGATACACTAGAATAACATACAGGTACTAACTAACAAGTACTAGGTCTCTTTAAAATTTAAAGTCATAAGCTTTAAAGCACCCATGCTTTTGCCCTTTTATTGCTATCTTTTAAAAATTCTAACAATTGCAATTATTGGCTCTGTTAAAGGCAAGCATTGAGCCAGTTTTTTTTTCATTTTTGAAATTAAAATATAATTATACCATTTCTCTCTTCCCTTTCCCCTTTCAAACCTCTACACACACACAAACACACACACACACACACACACACAAATGTGTGTGTGTGTGCAAATAATACATAAACACAACTCATTCTGTTTACTGTTACTTGTCTGTATATGATCTCAGAAGTCACCAACTGCTGTTGGGTTGCCAATTAAGGGTTTCTTTTCTGACTGTATCCCCAACGCTGGAATGTTTTTTAATAGTTTGACATTTGCTATTAACATGGGAATATTATGAAGCAATTCATACAGGCAGATAAAATATGGAATTAATACATAATTAAAATATAATTATACCATTTCTCTCTTCCCTTTCCCCTTTCAAACCTCTACACACACACAAACACACACACACACACACACACAAATGTGTGTGTGTGTGCAAATAATACATAAACACAACTCATTCTGTTTACTGTTACTTGTCTGTATATGATCTCAGAAGTCACCAACTGCTGTTGGGTTGCCAATTAAGGGTTTCTTTTCTGACTGTATCCCCAACGCTGGAATGTTTTTTAATAGTTTGACATTTGCTATTAACATGGGAATATTATGAAGCAATTCATACAGGCAGATAAAATATGGAATTAATACATAATGAAGTATTAAACTTTATAAGTAGCTTTAAATAAAACTAGAGAATTAGCATAGTCAAATGTATTCCTTACCCTACTATCTGTCATAAATTATTTTTCCTATCCTATCCACTGTAAAAGCATAGCCACTAGTGCTTTGATTTTGTATGGCAGCTTTTCATTTAGCTTTCTTCTTTATGTAGAAAATTACTCAAAATGTTTGTTGTATTCAATTCTTAAGGTTTTTTTAGTATACAAGATATTTTCCAGTGGTAAGAACGGCTTTTAAACTCAGAAATAAAAATGAACATACGCAGAAGGTTAAGTCAGCTTGCCTTAAACACCCTGGGAGCCAGGAACTTTTCATCTGGCTTTATTCTTACAGCCACCTCTTACTCTTCTTGCTGCAGGGAAAACAGCCTTCATTTTGTTATCACAAAATAAAAGGACATTCTCTGTGTGAGCCTACAGATGACAAATTCCCACCCCCGCCCCTTGCCCCCCTATCCCCCATCCCCCACCCCGTTCCCCGGAATGATATCCTCAACTCCTAGTGAAGTGAGCAGTAATCTCTGCACCAGGGCTGGGGGATGCGGGGTGGGGGTGGGGTTACTGTTGACCCATAAGAGCTCACTGCCTGTGCCGTGGGGAGAATGCCAAGTAGAGGACTCCAAGTCTTAACACAACACTCCCTCTGGAGACCCTTTCTTGTATCAGGGAAATACCTGTCTCTGGTGTTCCCACCTGGATCTCAGAGGACAACTACCCATTTCCTAGGTGACAAATGGGAAGCTGAGTATATCTGTTAGAAACCAGGACGTGGAGGTGATTGGTAGGTACCGAAACTGAGCCTTGCTTTCGGATAATCTAATGACTCGGCACTACAGGCATGGAGATATTGAGAAAAGCCTGAGATGGGTTGGTGATGAGTGTAAAGCCATCGCGGGCTACATTTTAAAAAGAAAGTCAGGAAGAAAGGGAGGGAAGAAGGGAGGGAAGGAGAGAGAGGGGGGGAGAGAGAGAGAAGAAAAAATGAAAAAGAAAGGACAGAAAAGAGGAAGAAAGGAGGGAAAAGAGATGGGCAGAGGAGTGGAAGAGGGAGGGAGTTGTTATCAAACGCAAATGAAGAGTGTCCAACCAGACTGTGGCAGAGCCTGGAGCAGGGGCTGAAGGCTGCTTTAAGGGCGGAAGGACAGGTGGTGTCCCTTTGCCTTCCTTTTTCCTCATAGGTTGGAAATGTGCAAGCATCTATAGAGCTGGTTCTTATCCTCCCTTTTAGTGGACTAAGAGCTGGTGCTTGAGTATCTCTGAATTATTCTATGATGAAAAGAGTTTGAATAGACATGTCAAACTATGACAATGGGCCAAACATTCTTTATGTAAATTACAAAAATCTCCATCTCAACCCTAAATGACAGTATTAGGCAATAGCATTTGTTTAGTCATTAGAAGATGGGGTTTGACTTGATTAGTCTAATACATCCTGATCCGTCCTGATCTCTGTAGCAGGATGAAAAAAAAATATTCAAAAGTGAAAACGGTGGATTTTTTATAACTCATGTCTACACTGAAAAACATCTATATTTTTTCCTTCAAATTTTCAACCAGTTGGACCTGGTTTTTATGAAATGTTTCAAATAAATAAATAAATAAAAGACTAGTTTTTTTCTAGATGAGCTGCATTGAAGGTAAGCAATGCCTGGTTTTAGATCAGAACATGGGATTCAGCTGAGATCAAGGACCCAACTGCAAACAGAGTCCATGATACCGAGGGCCTCTAGCAATGCACAGAAATCCTCCTGAGACTGCTGGACTGATAGGAGTTGAAAGTGACTTTAAATAGATCAAACAAAATGGATGAGCCAAGTGACAATGAAGTCACAGGCAGAACCTTGGGTGTGTTTCCTCTCAGTGTATGCAAAAGAGACTAAGAGTTCTTAACAATTAATTAAAATTAGTCGCTTTGATGTGAATGAAATGTCTGTGTAAACTATAATGCATGAATCTAGGGACTATTACTCACAGTGTTAAAGTAATCAGAGGAGTCTTGCTTTTCAGGCAGAGCACAACACACCGTGGGTCAGGCCTCATCATCCAGCTCCTTAGCCTTGCCTTTGTGAACTCAGCCTATTTTGTCCAGATGAAATTGCTTAATCCATATAACTCACTGTGTGACACACTATCTAACATTGCTTTGTGTTATCCCATGCATTGCACACTCATCCCTCATTTGCAGAAGATATCTGTGTGACTGTTGGTGACAAGCTAAAGGACTAGCACTGTAAGGGAAAAACATTTAAATTAACAACTTGTGTAAGGAGCCTGGGAGAAGGGATCCCTGGGGCCTTTTGGTTCCAATGCGCTAAAATCAGAAGCTTTCATGAGCAGTTGAAAGCTGAAAAATAAACTGAATTCTCCCAAAATAAGAACTTTGCATGCTAAGAGAAATGATGGGCTGGAGAAATGGGTAAAGTGGCAGTCAGCTTGCTATCAAGCGTGAGGAGCTGAGTTTGGCTCTCCAGAACCCACCTAATGTTGGATGTAATAGCATGCATCTGTGATCCTGGCATTCCTACCACGAGGCAGAAGGCAGAGACTAGAGGCTTCCTCTAAGCTATGGCCTAGCTAGTTCGATGTATACAATGGCAAAGAACAAGGGGTCCCCTGTTTCAAGCAAGGTGACAGGCACAGACTGAGGTTGTCTTTTACCTTCACATGTACCCCAAACACACACACACATACACACACACACACACACACACACGAAATTTTTAAAAATAAGAAAAAAAAATCTCTGTGTCACTCTAAAGGTTGAGTGAAGAATTGTGACTCACACTTAGTACTGAAGTGTGTGTTAAATTGAAGTCCATGAAACATGGCTGGGGAGAGTTGTCTGCTGTGACTGGATACTATGAGGAAGTCAGTCAGAGGCCTAGGGGAGGGGAATAGGGAGAAAGAGGGAGGGGGTGGGTGGGAACAGGAAGATACAAGTGAGGGGAAAACAATCGGGATGTAATCTGAATAATTATTATAAAAAATTAAAAAAGAAAAGATACTGTCACAGAACAGTAAACAATATGCATATTAAGGAAATCTGCTAAGAGAAAATAAAAATTTTGCATATATTATCATATTATTTAATAGCAATGGAGCTTTAAGACTTTAAGTAACAATACAGCTCAGGAGATTATCAAATGTCACACTCATTTGATCTGGGAGAGTAGTAGCATGCTCTAGAAAGCAACAAGGGGAAAAAAAATCCAGTAATAACAATACAGTGGGAGGCTGAAGCTGGGCTTATAACATGGGAGGCCTGGACTGTGTCAGGACTGTGAGCAGTGAATTCACAGTCCAGCAAGAAAAAATACTGCTTAAAGTTTTATGAAACATACACTCAGAGACAAAACAGAGAAACAGACACACGTACACAGACAAAACACACACACACACAGACACACAAAAACACACAGCCCCCCCACACAACAGACACACACACACACACACACACACTCACATACAGAAAAAACACAGACACAGGAACACATACACAAAAACACACAAACACACAGACACACACACACACACACAGACAAAGCACACACACAGACACACAGAAACACACAGCCCCCCTCCACAAAACAGACAGACAGACACACACACACTCACACACAGACAAAACACAGACAGAAGCACACATACACACATACACAAAAACACACAGACACAGACACACACAGATACACACACACACACACACACACACACACACGCACAATTTTAAATGTCCATGACTGGAAATGCAAGTGAAGGAATAAAAATTAGACATGGTACCCAGATGTAGTGATGCACACCTGTAATCTCAGCACTTGGATGCCAGAATCAGGAAGAGCAGAAGCTTAAGATCAGTTTCTAGTACACGGGGCATTTAAGGCTGCCTAGCTTAGGCTACACGGGATTGTTTTCCCCACCCCCACAAAATATGAAAAACAAACAAACAAACAAACCAAAAAAATAGAAGCTTCAAGCATTGGGTGATCTTAAGGTACAGAAATATTTACTGGAAAGCCCCAAGAGAAGAGTGTTGACACAGAGCTTTGCAGCCACTGTGCTGCACAGCACAGCAATCATGCCTGCATTACATGGAGGAGTGGAGAAAACAGGGCCTAAGGCAACAGGCTATTTCTAGGAGAGAATGCTGGTAAAATTCTTTTAATTTGCATCCTCTTTTTCCTATTTTCTGTTAAATATGCACAAAGAACGAGTGAGGGGCATTCAGAGTTAGTACCCCAGAACCACAAAATCTGTTTAAATGGCCAGAGCTGTAAATTTTAACCAAGAGGCTCAGAGCTCCAGATAAGAGCAAGCTGATCACACAGGCTGTTACAGGAGGTCTTGCTCCTGTTGTCTAAGAAAGCCAGAAGCTTTAGGAACAACCTCGCAGACTGCAGTTAGCTTTGCTTCCTAATCAGAAACCAAATGCACTAGAGTTTGGCTTTCTCTTTCACAGAAGACTGGAGCAAAGGCCGCATCCAGCAGTTCCTAATCCAAATCCCACACATCATTTGCTGCTTCAGAGCAGCCACCTGCAGACATCTGGGTGAGTGACAAACACTGCGTGGAGCACCTTGGTCTACACAAGTGGGCCTACAGCAAGGAGTTCCAATGGCAAGTGTTAAGAACAATTCAAATAACAGGCAGCATGCCTGGTAGCACACAGCTATCTGGTCCCCTCTTAGCATCTATCAACACCACTGTGTGAAAAGTACAGTATTGATGATATGATAGCACACCGAAGAAACTCATGAAATAGTTCCCTCTAACTCTTTTCCAAAAGCAACAGTCTTATTAATTAAAACCTCATCCGGTCAGGTGGTGGAAAAGCACCGGGTTGCTATTCTGGGTGTTAGATTGTAATCCAGCCCAAAACAAATATCGTCACTCAATTTTAAGTAGTGTTAATTGGTGAGAGTTTGTAATCAAGAAAGAAATGGAACCCAACACTTAATTTTCACATTTAAAATGTAAATAGGAACATTACTGTCAAATGTTTTGATTATTCTTTTCTGATTAGCTATTGTTCAGGGTATAATTATGGCCTGTGTAGTCAGGATTGTCCCATCTGGTCTGTTTCTGCCCTTTTCTCCCACTTCACCTAATATACAGACATGTTTCACAGGTACTTACAGATGCAAGTAACAGTGGGTTTAGCTCTCAGCAATCACTGTCATGGTCTCACTAGGATAATGACAAAAACATTATAGTCTTTAGCCTTGTATCCATACCTTATGGGAAACAAGACATTTTAATATCAAAAAGTTTTAGGACACCACAAAACTATGTAATATAAAATTGAATTAGAAAGCTCTATCTAGTGGTAGAGTTCCATTTGATAACATACAGCAATTTTCTTCAATCAAATTCTCTTTCAGTGTGCTCCATGGAAAATACAATTTGCAGTACATACAAAACTGTGGAATGAATCAAGTCAACTTGGCTAAGACAAGGTGCCAAGATATTTCATTCAACAGTGTTCGAGATAGTTTTTGAGAGAAGATTTAGGTGAGATTAAGACTTTTTTTCCCTAAAACTATTTTTCACATTAAATTAATTTTTTACTTTTCCATTTTTATTTTAATTTATTATAATTTATTCAGATATCCTGATTGTTATCCCCTCATTTATATCTTTTCTTTCTCCTTCTCCTTCCCTCTTCTGCCCTATTCCCCTCCCCTAGACCTCTGAAAGCAGGGGATCTTTTCCTCCATCATATGACCATAGCCTATCAGGTCTTCTTCTTCTGTCTGCCACTGGGCCTCCCAACTAAGGGGAGGTGATCAAATCGGGGACATCAGAGTTCATGTCAGAGACAATCCCTGCTCTCCCACAACCACAGAGAATGAGCTGTCCATCTGTTGACTCTGAGTAAATCAGATTAGCCTCCACAATGTGGGTGGGTCTCAGGGAGTTAGTCCAGACACTTGATAGGAAAAGTACATCTCTCTTGAAAATCGAATTCTGCCAGCAGGACACCTGTTGAACTACACTACTGCATCAACTCTTCCCTCCCACATCTCCAGGCTGCCAGGTACCCAGTCATCCTGCGGATGCTGGGGTTGTGCCACTCACAATTCTATGAAGTGATTCCTTAAATCATTCTACAGCTCTTATCAGCTCTGCTCCTTTAGAGAAACTTGACTAATGCCAACTATAATTTTGAATGCTAAAAGTGATTTGTAAAATGTTTTAGAAACATATCACTCTTAAGAGTGACACTGATATTCCTTAAATTATTAGGGAATAACAGTTAATGTGTAATATAGAAGCTTGACAGTTAAATATTCAGCATTGTGCTGAATGAGACTTTTCATTGCAGATAAAACAGAACCAGGGCTGGAGAGATGGCTCAGAGGTTAAGACCACTGTCTGTTCCTCTAGAGGTCCTGAGTTCAATTCCCAGCAACCACATGGTGGCTTCTAACCAACTATAATGAGATTTGGTGGTCTCTTCTGGCAGTCAGGAAAACATATACATAATAAATCTTTAAAAAATGGAACCAAAATCAAGGAAAGGAATGGAGGTTGTGTGCAGCTTTGTTGCACAATGTCTCCCATTAGCATTGGGTTCTTTCTGTTGTTCAATGAAAAGGTAATTGGTAAAATTGTTGGATTCATTTACAATATGTAGTAAAAGAAAGGATATCTAAATTTAGTTAGCTGGGGAGCTCACACATTGGTAGCGGTATGTGTGTTTCTTGATGATGTCACAAAACACCCAACAAAACCAATTTAATGGAGAGAGGGTTTATTCTATACTACAATTCAGGGGTATAGCCCACTGAGGTAGACAAGGCAAGGTAGCTGAGCTTGAAGCATCAATAAGACTTCACACTTCAGAATCAGGGACTGATGAGCACACAGTGCTGCTCAGCTCTCTTACTGCCACTTTGTACAGGAGAGAACGGCTTTACCCACAGGGATAAGTCTTTCCACTTCACTACAATGAAGGCATTTCCCATGACAATCATCCCAACAGCCTAGTCTCTCAGGCTATTCTAGATAATTTCAAGTTGACAATCAATGGGAACCATGACAGTACTTTTCCAACATTCTAGTTGGTAAATAGAGGAGGTGGTAGAATTCAGGACTACAGAATCAAGCAAAGATAAAAGGTTAAAATAGCCCCTAGTCAAAAGCCATCATTTATATTAAGTTTAATATTAATTAAAACCCAGTTTATTAATTGGCTACGTTTGCTATGTTCAATGCTGCCTGTACGTAGTGGCTACTGAGTAAGATATAGAGCACTCAGGTCACTGAGGAAAATTCTATTGGATGTTAGTCTCTAGTGCAAGATTGCATAGCTACAAATTTTGGTTTCAATGTTTATTAGTAGAGTTCATCAACTTGACTATTCAGGATTTTAGTTTCCATATACATAGAATGGGATCATTATGGGTTTTATTAGCTCGGGGTGTTTAGATAATGAAAAACTATATGAACCATTTTATGTTTTGTACGCATTTTTTATAACTTCGTTTAATTTGTGAAACTATTCACAATTATTTTATGTATTTAATATGCTTTTATTTAACATATGGGGTACTCCAAAGGCATTTGATAATCAGTAAGCTATGCAGTACTACATTCTCAGAACAATGCATATATCTCAAATTTAAATATCAATGTAATATGCAATTTTTATAAGAAGGAAGTCAGACCAGAACATGGATATGAAATAGTTTGCAAGAAAGAAAATTTGTTTTTATTGCATTCATTAAGATGAAAGTTCAAATGCATTTTCATGCCTTCCACATTATGACAGTGTACCACAAAATATTTAATTTTTGTCTATTAAAGTTTAAGGCAAGAACTCATCATTTCAATCACCTCTAGTTTTATTATTAACTCTTCCCTTTCTTGCCCCTCCTTTCCTCTTTTCTTACCTCCTTCCGCCTACTCCCTTTCTCTTCCCAATAAAGCATCCCTAAAGCACAAATGAACAAGAGACAATTCCCTCCTTCAAGGAAGTGACAACCAAGTAGTAAAGGACAAGGAAAATATCGAGCTAGTTTAGTATATTTGGTCCTTAAACAGTGTTGATGGCAGGGTCATATAGGAACTTAAATGTTTGTACATCAGACCAAAATAACAAGGATGACCCAAGGGAGGATGCTTAAATCTCACTCAAAAGTAGTAGTAGGAGTGAATGTGGTCAAAATACATTATGAAAGCATATGTAAAAATGCTGCAATGAAATGTGTTACACTTAGAGTTAACATATACTAATGGCCACTCTATAGCATGGCCCGTGGGTTCATCTTTAATGGTTACAACCATGCTGGATTGTGTCTCCTTGACTGCCCTAGAGCAATTCAGTTCTAACCTGGTTTTACTGCATATTTTCAAGCATGCTCAAAACAGAGAAATTATATGAGTGGTGTGTGGATCTTCACATCAGATCTGGTGTTAGAAATGTAGTTGACCCAGATATTACAATAATCTAAAAACCAGGTATATAGTGGTTTTAATGAAATCATCTTTGGTCCAAACTCCAGGGATCCAAGTCTCGCTGCCACCCAGGACCATGCTTCTGCTGCAAGTCTCCAACAAACTGTCCTCTGCGTCATCTAGAGTCAGTCTGCGTTTTGACAGAGTTCTTCAGGAGCAACAAATATAAGAAGAGTCCATCAGAAGGCGAGGAGAAAGAAAAGAGAGGCGGGAAAGGAGCCGGGAAACAGCTCGGAGAACTATGTGATACTACTTAGGCAACTGGCAATTACCTAATTTTCATTTGCAATGTTGCGGCTAAGCAGAATTTGAGACTAGGCATATTTTTAACTAATTAGCACTCATACTCGGGCCAGAAAATTGGTTCACCCAGAGTACTACATCCATCATAAACACAGTAAAACTTAGTGCTATTAGCGACGCTCAGACTCTGAGGGACTGAAGAGGAAATGTAGGAGGCAGGAAATTATCTATCAGTTACAGTGTGTGAAATGATAGATTTGTTCAAAACCACGATGACAACATGTATGAATTCCCGGAACCACGATGACAACCTGGATGTGACGCAACGCAAACAAACCATCCCTAAGCAAACTGAATCAGTTTAGGCTACATTCCCAGTCTGTTAATTTGTAAGTGGCTCAAAGTAGAGTTTGCTGGTGAAAGCTAAGAAGCTTTCCCCCCGCCCGAAAAAAAATTTAATCTATTTTTGTTCGTTAATTTTTGTTCATGTGTGTTTTGTATATGCATTCATGTATATGCTGGTGCATACGATCGTGAATGCTGTGGAGGCAGCACCTTATTTCCTCAAGAATGGGTCTCTTAGTGAAGCTGGAAGTAAAATGGCAGCCGCCAAGCCTCTGGGAACCTCCTGTCTTTGTTTCCCACAGTGCTGGGGTTACATGTGCACACGGAAATGCCTAGGTTTCTATGTATATGCTGAGGATTCATGCTCATGTCATTTCACTGTGTCTGCATAATAAGCACTCCTAACCACTGAGACGTATCCCCAGCCCAAAGAGCTTATTCATACCATTCTATCCACCCAGGAACCTCCAAATAAGTCTCATCTCCTAAAAGCACCTGCTTTTCCAGCCTTTCTGCAGGTGCTGTTCTTGCTGCACTGAGGTTCATCATCCTGATGTCTGCATCACTCCTGGCCTCAATTCCTACACCACCTTGTTCTCTAACATGCACAAGTCACACACAACAGATAAAGTGAACTCCTCTTTAATCCACAATTCTCATTGGTTTTGAACGTTTCTCTTTCTGCTTTCATCCCTAGTCTGCTAGTTCACTGTCCTCTCTGGTGCTTCCACCCAGCCAGAAGCAAAGTTTGCCTCATCTTGAATTAATAAAAATATGATATTATTTTTAAAAGGCCCATATGTTTTTGCCTGTTAGAAGCTTCTCCATTCTGTGGGGTTCACAGAATGGCTCTGTTCCACACTTTTCGTGCCACTGTGCCTGAAAATGGAGTAACTAACCTACCTATATTTTACTATTGTTTGAAAACAATTTTCCCTCTCTTTTTTTCTACAAACCTAACTTTTAGAATGATGTGATCAGTCTGAAGAATCTATCACTTTTGCTCAACTTACAGTCAAATGCTACTCAATCCACTTCATTATCCACAATGAGTACCCTAATGCTTTGAACCCTTGGTTTCTTGACTTCTCTTTCTTCTTTTGAGCTATCAACTCCTATGATTATGACCTGGAGGGCTTAAAAACTGCCATTTATTAAAGGTATAAATTACAGTTGCTAGTACCTAATTTCTAATCACTGATGCATTTTTTCCTGCAAAATCCGAACTTATTGAGACTACTAATTCATATATTCTACCTTTTCCCTGTTTCTGTCTTTTTGTCTCCCTGTTGAGCTTAAAGTCTATGTGCTCCAATATTAATTATTTATTCCATGTATGACCAATTCTATCCCCCCTTATCACTGTGTCCTTTGCTAAACTCCAATTCTGACCCTGTCCAGCTGTTGCTAAGCCATTCGTAGAGGAAAACCTACAATGTTGCACACTCATTGCTCTGATCTGAATTTATCCTGGAAAATTTTATGCAACTTAATCACCAGTGTGATAGCATTAAGTAGTGGGGTCTTCAGGGAGAGATTAACTCTTGAGGGAGCAGCTACCATTAATGAAACTAATTCTAAAAACTGTTGGGGAGAAATGTCTGTACCCTTCTCTCTGTTTTGCCATAAGAAGACAAAAGAAAAGGCAGTGTTTTTGCTGCAGAGAGCAACACTTCCATGATACTGACTATGGTGGTGCCTTAGTCTTGCATATTCAGTCTCCAGAACTATAAGAAACATATTTCTGTGATTTATAAGTAACCTAGGGGATCTTTTTTCAATTACATCAAGCACAGGAAATGAAGGATCTGTCTAGATTTCCATTTTAATTTAGTAAAATCACAAGTGGTACTGGTAGTATTTCAGAGCTTTTCCTGAAAACGAGAAAGCCATAAAATATAAAAATTTAGCCTATTTCTTTTGAAATTACTAAATAGTATCCATTATGTTAGTTCCATCATAGCTTAGATTCTAAGTGGTTCTCAACCTTCCTAATGCTGTGACACCTTAATATCGTTCCTCACGTTGTGGTGACTTCCCGACCATAGAGTTATTTTTATTGCTACTCCATAACTGTAATATTGCTTTCATTATGAATCATAATATAAATACCTAATATATAGAGTATATGATGTATGACTCATGGGAAAGGGTCATTTGGCCCCCAGAGAGGCCGCTGCCCACAGGTCCAGAACCACTGCCTTAGAATTAGCTCTGTGTTGCAGGCAATAGGTCCATGTGAAGAAAAGATCTTGTTAATGCTTTAGAAATTTACTGAATATAACAAACTTTAGTAACAGCTAGATGTACATAACAGCTTTCTACTGTGATCGCAGATGCTCACTTGTTACAGTAGCTCTTGAGTATCTTAGGCGATTTCCTGCTGTTGTTCAGCTGTTCTCTCCAAGTGGAAATATTCTCGCCGGAAGGAAGGAGGGAGACTCCAAAGACTCAAGAACCCATGGAAACTTCCAAGATTCAGAGAGCTCAGAAAGCCGCAAGATTGTCGGGGATTCTTCTCATGCTTTAACTGGCAGTGATAATTGCTGAGTCAGGAACTTCCCACAGTGCTCAAGCCAGCTTCTCATTATGCAGAGGACTCCATGCTTTCAGACTTTATAGGCTGTCATCCATGTTGGGGTGTTTGTTGTTATTGTTGTTGTTGTTGTTTCCCAGGGGTGCTGCTGTCTTTGAGTGACCCACACTTCTGAGAGTAACCACAATACACTTATTGGTTTATCAAGCTAGTCTTGGGTGGAAATGTTTCTTTGTTCCTTTGTTGGTGTCCTATTTGGAGTTTGTTCAGGCATGCCTAGAAAAAGTCACACACACACACACACACAAACACACACACACACACACACACACACACACACACACACACACGCCAACACATCTTAGAGCAAAGCATCCCAAGGTTCATAGTGGGGAGCCACTGATTTCTTTGTAATCCAAGTCCACTACTTTGAGGTACAAAGTTGCCCTGGTGTCTTACAAATGTTAATAGAGTCATCATCTGTCACCTGTTCCCCTCTTAGTTTCAAGCATGGAGGGAAGCAAACAGCTTCCCAGTTTATAGCCCAATGCTGAGATGAAGCTGGCTCAGTGCCAGCAGGAGAGAAAGCTGGCTGAAGTTATAGTGTATGCAGCAGTTCTGAAGGAGGAAGAAGATAGTCATTCCCATGCCCAAAGAAAGCCGTGGGTGTCTTCTAGGGGACAATGGTGGGGAAACAAGGCCAGGATGGTAGGAAAAAGTGCCTTTGTTCATTGTGCTTTGTAGGCCATATCATGGGATTTTTAAAAATCTACTTAAAATAGAAAGGGAATTGGGAAGTTTTAAGCAAAGAGAGATAAGAACTGATTCAGTTAAAAAAAAAAAATCACTAGCAGACATTTATTGCCATGGATTCTGAGTGACAACAAGAAGAAGATAAGCTCCTGTATTAAGTTCTTAGTTCCTTGTCAAGTAGGCAGGTATCTAAGATTTACACAAGAAAATTGGTTTCAGAACACCAACGGCCCAGGCCTTAATGTCAACCATTAATAAATGGGACCTCATGAGGCTGAGAAGCTTCTGTAAGGCAGGAGACACTGTCAAGAGAACAAAGCGACAGCCTACAGACTGGGAAAAAATCTTCACCAACCCTACATCTGACAAAGGTCTAATATCCAAAATATATAAAGAACTCAAGAAATTAAACACCACCAAACCGAATAACCCAATTGAGAAATGGGGCTTGGAACTAAACAGAGAATTCTCAACAGAGGAGTATCAAATGGCTGAGAAACACTTAAAGAAATGCTCAACCTCCTTAGTCATCAGGGAAATGCAAATCAAAACAACTCTGAGATTCCATCTTACACCCAGCAGAATGGCTAAGATCAAAAATTCAAGCGACACCACATGCTGGCGAGGATGTGGGGAGAGAGGAACACTCCTTCATTGCTGGTGGGAATGCAAACTAGTACAGCCACTTTGGAAATCTATCTGGTGCTATCTCAGAAAAATGGGAATAGGGCTTCCTCAAGACCCAGCTATTCCACTCCTTGGAATATATCCAGAAGATGCTCCAGCACACAACAAGAAAATTTGCTCAACCATGTTCATAGCAGCCTTATTCATAATAGCCAGAACATGGAAACAGCCTAAGTGTCCCTCAGTAGAAGAGTGGATAAAGAAACTGTGGTACATATACACTATGGAATACTACTCAGCTATTAAAAACAAGGAATTCCCGAAATTTGTGGATAAATGGATTGAGCTAGAAATGATCATAATGAGTGAATTAACCCAGAAGCAGAAAGAATCAAATGGTATATACTCACTTATATCTGCATACTAGCCCAAGGGGCATGTCCCACGAAAGCCTTCACTTACCAGGAAACTGGGACAGAGGGGAAGGCATCCTATTGGGACTCTAAATGAGAGACGCATGGGAGAACAGCAAAATAAAAGGATCCAGAGGGTCCTAGAAATCCACAAGTAGAACAATATGATAGGCAGATTTGGGCCCAGGGGTCCCGCTCAAACTAAGGCACCAGCCAAGGACAATACAGGAGGTAAACTTTAAACCCCTTCCCAGATCTAGCCAATGGTCAGAATATTCTCCACAGTTGAGTGGAGAGTGTGATACGACTTTCTCACGTACTCTGGTGCCTCACATTTGACCATGTCCCCTGGAGGGGGAGACCTGGTGGCACTCAGAGGAAGGACAGCAAGTAGCCAAGAAGAGACTTGATACCCTATGAGAATATATAGGGGGACATAATCCCCCTCAGGAACAGTCATAGGGGAGGGGAATAATGGGAAAATGGGGGGGGGGAATGGGAGGATACAAGGGATGGGATAAACATTGAGATGTAACAAGAATAAATTAATAAAAAAAAAAAAAAAGAAAATTGGTTTCACAACTTTAGATTCAGTTAGCCACCATAGGAGACCTATTCACTAAAAAATACCTATTTACTTTAATGTTTCTGATTATACACATACTTTCCCCCTAAGTTCTCATTTGAAATAGTGGCATTTTAAGTGTTCTCTCTTAAAATTATGAATTTAATAAAATCTTGTATATATTTTAATTCAGTACTGGAGAATAATATTTTTAGCTGTTGAAAGAAGATAAGCTCCTGTATTAAGTTCCTAGTTCCTTGTAGATGATGCAGGTATCTAAGATTTGTACAAGTAATTTGGTTTCACAATTTTAGAATAAGTTATTTACCTAAAGAGACTTTTTCACTAAAAAAGAAAGTTGAAACCAACATGTCTAGCAAAACTATGTTTTATGTTAAAAAGAGGTTGTCCATGGCCCAGAAACAGGCTATAGAGATCACACAGTGTCCTTTCAGGGGCATGCTGGGTCATAGGGTAGTAGTGGACTTTAGCTGACCTTCTGTGCGCTATCATTTTTATAAGGTTGTAAGCCGTATGGCTGCCAAGGGTATTTTATAAATGTAAGAGGTAAAAAAAACTGAGCACAATACAAATTGTTTTACCCATACCAATATAACTAAATTTGTTCAATAGAGATATATCTTATTTTTCTCTATGCAAAATTACCCCAGATAATATATTTTAAAGCACGTTAGCCAGTATTATTTTCATCCAATTCATTTTAATGCTTCTGATTACATACATATTTAACTCCCAAATTCTCATTTGAAATAGTGGAATTTTAATTGCTCACTCCTAAAATTATGACTTTAATGAAATCTTAATATATTTAAATTCAGTACATGATAATATTATTTTTAGCTTTTGAAATTATTCTTTATCATGGAAAACAGTGGTGTACAAAAGAATTAACAATTTTGAGTTCAAGTAGATGAATGATGTCTTTCATCCTATACCATTCCTGTCACTGATCCCAAGGCATGTAAACTAGGGGAAAGGTTTTTGAAGGATGAGGTCGAATTTCTCAAAGAGACATCATAAAGAACCATGGCAAAATTAGTTTAATTTTCCTCATAAACCCTCTGTAATATTAATATGCTTGATATAGGCTACCTTTATGCTTGTATAGATCCATTTGTTTAAACAGATATAATCATTATTGTTTAGAAATAGTCTGGGTACTTGCATTTGGTCTCTCTTTTGTTTTCTTTCTTTTTGAAGGTAGGTAAAACACCCCTCTTAAGTAATTTCCACACATCTTCTTTTGCAATTTTAATCAACCATTTTGGTTGTTGACGGGACCCTCAGGGGCTTGAAAATATCAATTGGTTCAGAGTTGCTGGCAGAGTGTGTTACAAAAGCAATTTCTCATAAAATACTTTTCTTTAAAAAAAATTTCCCCCTAGAATCATTTTTCCCTCTTGGCATAAAAGTAATTTGCTTTGTAGTTACTGGAATGATTAGGTTAAAATAAAAGAGTGTAAATCACATTTAACCCTGTTTCTTGATTGAAAGACACTGAGAAGGAATTCAATTTCCCAACTCACCCTTTCCACCGTCTTTTTTAGATTTTGTTATCTGTCTTCTTTGTTTTCCTTGTACTAGGCATGTCAGGGACTGTACTTATTTTATATAATTAAAGCAAACAGACTCTACCGGGGCCACCACCCTTGATTTACTTGTAACCTGCATGCATAAATACAATGATGTAGACATAAGACGGTTTCATACCAAGATGACATATGTCAAATGTCATTTTAACACTAACAGCAAATGCACCAAAAAACAGAGATACTGAGGATAATTTCTAAATATTATGTTTTCTCCAGTAACTTACCTCTTCAAAATATTCATATGATCATCACTGAACATTATAGAATAAAAATAATAATAAAATAACAGGTTCTTTGATACTACTTCACATATGCATCTATATGGAAAAATGATTTATGTTTTTAATATGTAAAACTCTCCAAGTTTCATTATAACTTACATAACCTACATTTCTCTTTGCCTCAATAATAATAGCAATGTATTTATACTACTCTATATTTGCATAAATTATATAATTTCTCTCCATACACAGCATTAGAGTTGAGCAGTAAGTAGGTTACACATCAGGGAGCAATAACCATGTTGTTGATGTTACCTGGATGTATCACTTCTGTTCCCTGTACAGAAGTTTCTAGCTTCTTATTTCCTTCATCTATATGTATTTACTTTTTAGATTACAAGAGTCAAGCCATAGCAATATTGCAACAACAGTTAATTCACAATTAGACATGGTGGTGCAAGTCTGTAACTCCAGAGCTCATGAGGCTGAGGGAGGAGGATCACAAGTTCAAAGCTAGCCTTGGCTACATAGATAAAGTCTTCCTTATAAACCAAAGTCACCCCTCAAAAACAAAAATAAAAACAAACGAAAGATACATGTTAGTATATTAAATCTTCATCCATCAGAGTTGAAGCACTAGCGAATGAAGTGACATGGGGTGTGTCAGTGCATTAGGATGTAAGTGTCCCTTACATTCTCAGATGCTGCAACTGGAAAAGACTTTCTGGTGCAGAATAGGCAACTGTGTCTTTCTATCCCCTCTCCTTTTTCTTCCACTCCCTTTGTCACTCCCTTCCTTTGTTCTCCTGACTTTCTTATCAGTCCTTCTTTTTTTTCATATCCAGGTTTCCCTCCATCCTTCATTCTCTCTTATTTCAAAATGTATCTTCCAGATGTTGGGGTTCCCCCCGCCCCCGCCCACCTTGAGGAATGATTCAAAGTTTTTATTTTTCCTACATGTTCCTGGAGCTCTTTTCTTATTACAAGTCACTGCTACTGATAGATTCAGGGCACATCTGGAAGGGTCTCCAGCATCTGTCATGCTGGAAATAGATTTATGTGTAGGCCATAAAGCAGGGATGGGATGAGGTTATTGGGAGCAGATAGTGTGGGGCATAAAAGGAATGGGGTAAGTGAGGATAGCAAGCTTTTTTCTTCTCTGTGATAGATTTCCTTCAGGGCAGCCTTGACAGAAGAAGTCACTTCAAAGGAGGGAAGCAGAGAGACTCTCTTGCCTGTCAGGATTAGTCCTGTGCGATCATTTTTCTATATATCTTATCAGGACTTCTTTTATTGCCTGAAAAACCATATAGGTTTGTATTTGTGAGCTATGCATTCTTGTGCAGCTAGAGTTTTCCAACTTATGACTTCTTTCTCAGGTTAAAAATAAGAAAAATCCAATGGGGGCATATATCCCATACTTTTTCTCTAAAGAGCTCTTTTAAAATCCATTGGAGGAGAGTCTGGGAGCCATGATGATGACCTTTAACTTTACAGAGATACAGAGCAAATGGGATTTACTTAGAGAAGTGCACAGATTTCAAAAGCAAAATCAACACTGAGTGAAGCTATTCCATGTCTTTGTATTCTTGTTTCTTCATTTAAAAATGGCATCAATCAATATATATCTATTTATATATATATATCCTATCAGGCATTTTTGGAGAGAAATTAGTAATGCAGCAGTTATTCTATAACCAGCTGCTTTTCCAAATAACCACACAGAGGTTTGTTTCATTATGATTATAAACTATGATTCATTTAGTTAGTCTAGAGCACAGTACTAAGCACTATCCTTAACCTAGAAGCTACTCCAGCTTCCTTCCATTCAAATTTCCCATATTACACTTTTAATCATCTCCTAGGTCTGTCTCATTTCTCTTGATGTTTCCCTGTTCGCTCCTCATGGCTCCATCTCCTACTTCCTCTCTTCTTTCTTCACGCCCCACCCCCGCATGGACCCAGATGTCCCATCTTATTCTGTATTGTTCAGTATGAACTGGTTGGTGTTTTATTTGAACAACGGAGAACAAATGGTGGCCACTCTTACACAAAGCTGAGACAGAAGATTTGTAGAATAAACACCACAATTCCATGTCTGGATTGAAACCAGGTAGTGGTGTAGAGAAATTACCATTTGAATGAACAAACTTTACATAGTCCACAAAAACATTATACCAATGGTTACTGTACCTCTGGGATGCCAGGAAGTGCTCAAGTCTCTGTTGTTTCCAAAGAAGTTTCTAAAGAAACGGTGCCAAGTTTAAAGTATTTGTTGTTTCAAGTTCTTTGGTGACATCAGGAAGTCATTGAACTGTACTGATCCATAAAGATAGAGTGTAAATTGCAGCACATAATTCCTAGGTGGAACTCATGTATATGAAACAGTCAGTTTAAGATATAGATCACTCATCTGATCTTACTGAATAATGAAATAAACAGAATGTTATATGTAAATACATTTTACTTAGATAGAAAGGATACAGATTTATAATAAAAATGACTAAAGAGCATTCCTATGATTGAAAGGTATAACCTGCACCTGTATAAACTTAGTACTGTCTATAGCCATTTAAGATAAACAAAGAGAAATGATTTAACATACTAAGAAACTCATATAGCCTATATAGCTTTGTCTTTAATTGTCTTGCCCTCAAGTAAGAAAGGAGCTAATTAGTCTTCAATTCAAAATCATTATTATAATGCTAAATATTATAATGTGAAATTCTTAGATATATGCCAACATTAAAATGAGTCTTCAAGTATTGAATGGATTGGATGTATTAGTATTGAATGTATCAATGATAATCTCCAAGTCTCTGGGAATATGTTGGTGTCACATTAAAGAAAGAAATAAAAATGTGTCTCCTTTGCGTCATTGAACCAAGATCTAGTTCAGATTTGAACTCTCTACTTCCTGCCCCCTATGACTTCTGTCCTCTGTCTGTCTGCTGTGGGAATTTGCATCTTTGTGGACCTAAAGGCCATATTGTAAATTTGTCCTGGTGTTTATATCTGTCCCTGTATGTGACTCTGTGTGTGTGTTTATCCCTAACAAAAGACTTTGATCTCTCTTTTACTAAACAGCAAAGAAAACATCATATTGGGGAGGAACGGGGGCATTGTTACAGGAATCTTAACAGAGTTTTAAAAGGGATTAAATCACTGGTGCCAACTGTCCCAGATGACAGTATTACAAACACCTCTGTTTATCTACCAGTATTCAGTTGCTGTGGTCACCATCTGCGGTGGATATCATTGTATAAGATTGCTTCCAACCTCTGTGTTTGCTTCCCTCCCGCCTCTCCCCCCCCCCCCCCCCGCCCCAGCAAATGATCATTATTCATGCATTACTTTAGGCCAGGAGCATGGAGAGTACACAAAGTAAGGTTACAACCCTGCATTAGGTTAAGTTGTAAAAGCCAATGACATGGGGAATCCAAAGCAAGTAACATTAGATGGTGTACCTTGCTCACTTCAAGGCTGGTTAAACACGTAGGTTTAGTACAGACTGGGATAGCAGTGTTAAGTGACTTCGAGGTGTATTCTCAACTTTGGCTGTGAGATTTGTCAATTCTTGATGCGTAGAGATCCCTAATATGACCACTGAACACTGCAGATCAGCTTCCTAGACAAATGCTGAGAGGCAGGGATGTGGCTTAGCAGAGTGCTGGCAGAGCAAGCATGAAATCCTGTATTTGATCCCCAGGACTCTATAACCTGTGGATCATGGAATACATCTGTAACCTCTGCACTACAGAGATGGAGACAGAAGGGTTAGAAGGTCATGATGGTCATTCTCAGCTTCAAAACAAGTTTGAGGTCAATCAGGGCTTTTGATTAAAATGCTTCCAGCAGCCAAGGCAGCTCATCCCCCTCAACATCCATCCGTCTGTCCGTCCGTCCGTCCATCCATCCGTCTATCTATCTATCTATCTATCTATCTATCTATCTATCTATCTATCCATCTATCTATTATATGTATGTGTGTGTGATGTATATGCAGAGAGGCTAGAGGAAGGCACCAGTGTCTTTTCCTTTTATGTTATGTCTTGTTTCTTTGAATTACAACTCTTTGCACATGGAAGGATTTCCCCGATGCTTCTAAGTTGCCAAGCATCATGTTCTGTAGTTGTCAGATCTCTTTGGCACATCCTTCCTTTTGTCAGTCTGCTTTTAACATCTGGCACTTTGGGTTGAACGTAGTACTCTGAATGTGTTCTCAGCAGTGCAGTGTTCAGTGGGGCCATCAGCATCCTCCATGGGACCTTGCATGTCTCTTGGCTGCCCAGCTTACTGTGAACTTTCAAGTGGGGAAAACCGCAAGATACTTTCTTTTCATCTTAGTTGCTCTTAAGCCAGGTTTCCTACATCTTGTAGGAAAGTGGTTCAGTTTGTTGATCTTTATAGAGTATTTCCCAATTCTTAAGGCTTTCTCTCATTCTGCCTGTTATTTATAAGTCTTGAAAATATTTGCTTTCTCATGAAATGTATCACCTCATCCTCCTGTTAATTTTAGTAAGTGCATGTCCTCATTTGAATTATGTTAGAGTTTGAGGCAAGAGTAATTAGGTTAATGATGAGTACTAAAATCAGTTGGATGGCATCAACATTTTATTCATTATTCACTGTGGTTTTTTTTTTTATTAATTTATTCTTGTTACATCTCAATGTTTATCCCATCCCTTGTATCCTCCCATTCCTCCCCCCCCCTCACTGTGGTTTTTATTTTAAATTAATTGCCCTTTGTATAGGCCTTCTCCATTGAAAGCAAGATAATGCATATGTTTAACTTTCTCTGATACCATTATGCTAGACAAAGTTAAATGATATGGTTTTGGCATGCAGTCTTTGTAAACAATACAAGGTGTCTTCTAGTGATCAAAAGCCTATACTGGCTCCCTCCATGCAACCAATTGGCTACCAAGGATGATGTTTAGCCATGGCACCTGGTTTAGCCATCTCGGTTCAGTATTCAGACTGTTTCTTTTTTTGACATTGGTACATTTCACACCTTCAGTATTATGAAATTTCCTTTATTGCCTTGAGTCTTCAGTGTCTACTTTTAATAACTTCATACATGTATCTATGTTTAAAATACAGCATGAAATTTAATCCACTCTGTTTCTCAATTCAGCTAATTGCTCTTAGCCCCTTAACTAAGATAACCAAAAATTTCTGTGGGAGAATAAACCACGGATGAGGTAGTACTGAAAGTAGTCACTAGAGGGCAATAGAGGGCTAAGAAATAGGTATCAAAAAAGAGGCCTGGTCTAAAGGACAGATAGACCAGTTGGACCATTTGGGATTAGATAGTGAAAGCCAGTTCCTAGCTCTTTGTAGGTAAGGCTAATCTCACTCAGGTTTCTCCTCAAATTCCAGTTTATTCATGGCCAATCAGGTCCAAGTCATCTGGTAAGCACTCAACCAGTCACAAAGCAATGCCAGAACATTTCTCCTAAGTCTAGGGTGAGCATCAGACAGTGGCCTTGGCAACAGAAGCCTTGGTGTGATGGTTGAAGTAGAAGTCTGTATTCAAAGTTCAGATCAAAATAGTGTAGAGTCAGCATTAATAACCTCACTGTTCTGAGTATCTATGACATGTCTACTAGAGAACCAAGGGATCCCTCATGTTTGGAACAATTTATTAAAGAAAAATCATGCTTATTTCACTAGTAGAAAACTGGGGTACAGGGTGTTCGGAATTCAGACAGCAGAGCTATGTACAATACAAGCAGAAGACAGCTGAGCTGTAGAGCACAGACCATGATGAAAGACTGCAGGGTGTGCTGCTTTAGAAGTGAGACTGGCTGGGAGGAAACATGGTGGGGTGTGTAGGGTGGGGGTGGGGGTCAGGGTGGAGTGGGGCCTGGTGGCATCTGCCCTGAGACCCAGGCCTTCATGTTTCTGTAGAGAGGTGGTTTGTCCTCTTAGTTAACCCAGGCTTCATCAACCTCTCACAGTAGGACCCTCATTATATACTTGATGACAATACAAACAAAATTATTGATACATGTGGTTTTCTTTAAAGTCTTGACAACAACATGCGCCATATGGTACAATAGATAACTTAATTTAAAATTGTGCACTTGCTACAGAATAAGTGCAATGGAAAGTCTCAGTAAGAGTTCTAATATCAGATAAAATATGTGCCATTTTTTTTTCCAATTGTGGCCTTATGTAAGTACGATCCTAGACCAACTTAGTGAGAGGCAATTAAATACTTGAAGGTGGACACATTTCAAGGGCTAGGAACACAATTTGTCCATCTGTAAGTCTAAGTGGATGAATAAATACATTTTCGCTTAAAATCATCAGTGAAAACATAATAAACAAACCTCAAAAGAATGGACTAATGACAAGGACCAAATACTTGGAAAAATAAGGGTGGTTCAAAATGTTAACTCATGAGTGATAATAAGGCTACTGGTGTTGAAGATACATGGCAGAAGTTGAAATGGCATTGTTCAAGAAGGCAACTCAAAAGGAAGTATTTCTAAGCACACCGGAAGTACTCTAGAACAAGCTCTAAGTGACTTTAAAAAGCACAATTCTTTTTTAAAGAACAGTTTTCTATAGTTTCACTTTCCTAGATGTCTAGCATCTTTCTCAGCAAAGGAGTAATTAATGTATTAGCCAGAAAATCTATTTGGAATTTTCTTAAGGGACTTCTGGTTTCCTGGAGTGGCTAACATTTTAAATATTTGAATGAATTTGTTATATATCTAAATGCATAAAAGCTATGAGCAATGACCTCCCTTGGTTCCACCTCCCTCCTTCCTATCATATATAAATAAAATATTTTTTTTTCAACTCATTCAAATTTCTCCTTAAAATTAACAGGTAATTTTTCCATTGTGGCTTTCTCTCATAAAAAAACAAACAAGCCAGGCATGGTGGCGCATGCCTTTAATCCCAGCACTCGGGAGGCAGAGGCAGGCAGATTGTTGTAAGTTCAAGGCCAGCCTAGTCTACAAAGTTAATCCAGGACAGCCAAGGCTACACAGAGAAACTCTGTCTCGAAAACAAAACAAAACAAAACAAAAACAAACAAACAAAAAACAAAACCAAGCAAACAAAAACAAAAATAAAAAACCCCTAATTTTCGAGAAGTACAAGGGAGAAATGTTTCAGATTTATGGACTATAGACCCACAATTCATATTACTTGCTTATATTTTCAATCTTGAGAAATGTTATTTAAAATTCAGCATAAACACCAAGAAAATAAACAATATGGTGTATTTCAAAATTGGCCTCAAGCCATTAAAAGGTTTCCCCCCTTCATTTCATTTAAGGTTTAAACGTACAACAGAACTTTAAAACCATCTCTCTTACCTTTTAATGTACAAACTGTTCCAGGGATGAAGATTCCCACTGTTCTTGTGGGCATTTTTTAAAAATGTACAAACACAATAGGTAGAGGTTCATCTCACAGCAGCAGGACAGCTGTTCCCAAGTCATACCAGGCAGCAAAGAACCAACGTGCAACTTCCAAAACTGGTGCTGTTTTTAAAATGTCCGTGGACATCCCACACCTACATGCTAGAAGCCATGGAACCTATTAGAAATGACCTGGTATTTGTTCTAAGGCCGCAGCATTCTTCCTGTCGCTGTGCTCTGTGTAGTAATTTTAGTCTCCTATTCCTTCCTATAAATGCAGCTCTGCTCTTTTCTCCCCTTTTTCAATTTGACTGTTTCTTTAACAAATGTGAGCATCTGTTTGACAGCCCCTGCCAGATGGATACTAGTCATTACTGGGAAAATCAGACGAAAAGGGGATCAATGAATGTACTTTTTATGTAGGCAGGGCATGAAAACATGCTTGGGTTGGAAAAACAGACACTGGTCAGAAGTATACTGAAGCCACTTAGGGTTCTACTAGATGAGAGCCACAGTATAATCCCAGGATAGACTGGCCCCTATTAGCAGGCTGGGAGATACAACGCATTTGCCTTCCCTCCACCAGTTGTAAGCAAAATCTCTCACAATTAGCAAGTAGCCTGGTCGTTATGGAGATATTCACTTAACACAATACAGTATCCTCTACAAGGGTTTAGCTATGTGCTCCTGTCAGTCACTGTATAGTTAAATAAGGAAAGAGGTTGTGAAAAAAACAAAACAAACAAACAAACAAAAAAAAAAAATGGAGACATGTAGAAGCCTAGGTTTTAATCCATTTTTCTTTTTCTTTTTTCATTTTTATTATGTCTTTATTTTTCCTTTACATATACATTTATATTATTACACATATATACAATAAACTATACAAAGCAAGAATCAATCAATTTTTCAAGGGTAAGGCTGTGGCTGTTCTTGTAAAAGAAGCTCTATGTTCCGATGGGTAGAACTCAATAAAATACCATGCAAATTATAACGACTGACATCTGCAGTGTTTCCCAGGCTACTTGGTGCTACCTTTAACATCTACAACTGTTACGAGCCTCATCTATAGCTGAGGTAACTGAGCTCAAGGTCGACAAAATAGCTGCCTAAGTTCATGCCTCTCACCCCAAAGCTGCCCCAACGACTCTTAACTCTGCTCCAGAGACACCAAGGTAACAGCCCCATCACTCCCAAAATCCACTCAAGATAAGACTTACCCAATTACGCGATTAACTATAAATATTCTGCTTCCCATCCTTATACCCTGTTTTGACTATAACTCAGGCCATGATCCTAACTCATCAGTGCCAAGCCCTCCAAAATAAAAACATGCCTTAAGATTAAGTCCAGTTAAAAACCTTAAGGGGGGATTGTAAGGCCCTCTCTCTCAGCCAGCCTGGGAACATGACCCCAGGCAAACTTGGAAAAATGACCCAAAAAGAATTGAAGGCCAGCTCAGCTTCAGTTTCTGAGATCAAAGTGGCCAACCGAGATAAACAATTTTAACTAAGATAAACAATTTTCAGAAAAGTACCATCTAAAAATTCTAAAAACTCTCCAACACCCCTCCCTGCCAAAAATAGCCCCCAAGACCAACAACCCTGACAATAGCCAATAACGTTTAGACAAACACCCCTAGTGACCACCAGGGCCAATCCTAACATAGGACACTGTAGCCCCTCCTAACCTTTGCGGTTTTAGCCTTTAAAAAGTCTGTAACAGTAACTCGGGGTGTGCCTCCCTCGCTCCCGAGTGGGTGCTGAGACCCCTGATGCGCATCAGCAATAAACCTTGTACTTTTACATCAACACTGTGGTCCTCAAATGGTCTCTCGCGACGACCCCCTACTACCCAAATAAACTCTAGGGTTCAACACACCCTTGTTGTATCTAAATTACCCCTGCCCTATGTACTGATTGAAGTCTGGGTAGACTAAAGGCAGAGGGCAAAAATGGATGACATCTCCCCGCCCCCCCCTCTGTTTAAACACAAGGGAATCTTGATGGCTATGGACACCTGCGCCACACAAATGAGTGAGCGAGGTGTTCACACCTTTAGACAGTGTCTTTTCCAGGACAGGTGGTATGTTGTCATGGTTGTGCTCACACTGCTGTTTATTAAGGTGTGTAACCCTTCTAATCATGAAAATATCAAGAAAAGCTGAGCACAAGTCTTACAAATGTTACGGGGAGTGAGTGCATTCACTCTTTATTGGAACAAAATGTGAACACGTTTAGTTGAAATAGAAAATAGTCTGGCAAGTTCTAAGTAAATTAAGAGTGCTTTTCTTTTCAGCACTGCAAAAATGCCAAGTTTTTAATTTCAACAGAAACAAAGGATGCAACTCCAAGGTTTTTGCCACCTTTCCTGGGACCCAGAACCAGTTCCAGCCTAGCTCTTTGACTTCTTTTCATCTCAAATGCTTCGTCTTCATATGTGTCCTTTGGGAAACACAAGCAATTGCTGTTTTTCCTTAAGTTGCCTTATTCTATTTATGGTATTTCCCATTACTAACACTGCACCATATTTTATCAATATATAAGTCTGTGATAGAAATGTGCTATTTTACAATTTTCAAAAGCACCAATATCAGACTTTAACTGAGAGTCACCTAAGACTTACACTCAGTCCATCTCAAGTACACCTGTCTTAGGAAGGTAATATGCCTTGGATCTTTGTATTCTGCATCAGTTTACAAGGTAAAGATTAGATACTCTCAGGTATTTTTCCTTTTTCCCCCCAACTAAAGTAGTTCACTATATTTCACACTGATATTTTAAAATTTTTATTATAATTTTTTTTCATATTACATCCCAAATGTTATCTCCTTGCTTGTATCTTCCCATTCCTACCCCCTTCTCCCTCTTCTTCCCTATTCCGCTCTCAGACCTCTGACAGAAGAGAACCTCCTCCCCTACCATATGGCCACAGCCTATCAGGTTTCATCTCAATAGTTTGCTTCCCCTTCCTCTCTGTGCCTCTGGCTTGCCTGCACAAACTCTTGCACCAACCAAGGACAATGCATGCAGTAAACCTAGACAGCCTGTTCATATCTAGCCAATAGACAGCTCATTCTCCATGATTGTGGGGAGAGTGGAGACTACCTCTCACACTGACTTTTGAACATTTATAATCCAATCACGAAACAGCTCCAAAACTTAAAGAGCAGGGGTATGGGGCCTAATGAACAAATCATGCATTTACAAGGTAAAGTGAAGTAAGTGGCACACAGCCTCAGGCATACAGTTCCCTGGTTGGGAGAGTGGAAGTAGAAGTTGCTTCCAAAGATAAGCTGGATGAAATCATAGCAGTTCTACCCTCAGGCCACAGCAGCCTCACATCCCTCTACTGGTTTTGAAGAAGTAGTGACTCTTCTAGTGAGTGTGGGTCAGAGGCCAAGAGAAATCCCATTTTGTCATGATGGATGACTTGGAGGACAGTGGCTTAACACCATCTTCATTGTTGAACTAATTGTCCTTAATACCTGTGCTACCCAGAAGCCTGACATCAGAGATCCACTGTAGTTTGGCCTGACACAACATGCCCTCCCAACCACCTCCCCACCCCGCATGAGGAAAGACTCAGAGAGATGGCTGTTGAAAGCAAAAGGGCCAGATACTGCTAAGCCAAAGGATGCAGAAACAGTTGGGCTCAAGATAGGAAGTGTATTAACAGAGAAAGTTGTGTCTTCTGTAGCTAGATACAGCTCTTATCAGTAGAGTTCAAGAGCTTTAACCTTGAGGCCAATGGACTGTTTATATTCTGGAACTACTGATGTGTACTTCACTGCTAGAGACTTCAAGAACTATAAACTTCCAGGAATGTGTGTGACATCCCAGTGGCGTCCTGCCAGAGGAGTGAATAATGCTCAAGACATCTCGAAGGCAACATGTTCTTGCTTTTATCTCTCTGTCCTGTGGTTGCCACCCTTATCTCAATGCACTAGGAAGACATCCTTTAGATGAACATTCCCCACCCTGCAGAGGATGCCATCCAGGGATTCCTCAGGAGGGGTGGAAGAACCTGCCCAGTCCTCAGAGTACACAGTTAAGTGTGGCACACAGAGGCCCTGGTACATAAAAGAAAAATAGCTGTTAAGGTGGAAACAGCTTTGGCAGGCATTAGGAACTTCTCAACACAGACTCAACAGCAGTGAAAACCACAGGAAAGGCAAGAGCTCAGGGTTTACCTGATCCTCACCCACCACACCATGTGTAGACCTGGCAGTATTTGACTTGAGAAATCAGGAAGAAGCTGATGGAATGCTTTACCAAATCCACGTGGACTCCTGTTTGTCTTGTTTTTTTAAACTGCACAATTAGAAAGATTTTTACTTTTGATTTTAAATAAAAAAAGGAAGTGGTGATATTGTACTTGTACAGAAAGCGCATTTGTAATCAATGCAGCATGACGATGCTATATTTTACATTTTTAGATGTTGTTATCTATTCCCCTTAACACATCCATCCAAATTATGTATCCCCATTTTGGGGCCAATATACCATCTCTTTAGTTTCTTTTCGTTGTTTTGCTTGCTTGTGTTTCCCTCCTCCTGCTCTTATATATGTGGTCTTATTCTGACCCCACTTTATGTCTAACTCATTTCGTGAACACTCTCATATTGTTTGTTCTTTCGTTTTGAGATAATTCATACAGCCCAAGTTAGCCTTGTTCTTGCAAGGAAGTCATACTGCACAAAGGGAGTTGAGATAAACACTAAAGCATAGGAAAACCCTAACAGTTAAACCTAATTTTTCACTAAGGCACCAAAAAAAAAAAAAAAAAAAAAATGCACACTAGAGAAAAGACTACTTGTTTTTTGTTTGTTTGTTTTGTTTTGCTTTTTATACAAATGGTGTTGGGTCATCTGCAACTGATCTGGGTTTCAAGGGTAGACTAAAACTAGAATTGTATCTATCACCCTGCACAAAATTACATTTCTAAAAATCAAAGACCTTCATGTAAGAAGGTTACATTAATGTTAATTGGACAGTGCTTGAGGAAACCATGGGAAAACACTTCAGGATATAGATATACTGAAGGCTGTAGCACAGTAAAGAATCTCAAAAGTTGCCATGTGCCATTAAATGGAATTGAAAAATACTTGCACAGCAACAGGCCCAGTCACCAGTGTGAAGAGGTGGCCTCAAGTAGAAGAAATCTCTTTCAACTTTATATCAAGTGAGAATTAATATCCAGAATATATAAAGTGGTGCAAATATTTAGCAAGAACCCCCATCATCCAATCAATAAATGGGCTTGTTGTGGTTACTTTAAAAATTTGGCCTAATAAGTGTTTATTATAGGCTATTTGTTATTATCGTGGTATTTTCTAACTGCTAACAATCAATGAAAACACAGATACCTGTTATATTTAATTAGAACAAATCTTTACCTGGGGCATGGGAGATATTAACCTTGTAAACTAGCTTAACCTCCCAGCCTCACCTCAGGCTACCTCTTACCCATGATCCCAAAATACTTGTTAATTTTCTCTATCTTTCCATCCACACTGACCCAGCCATGTGCTCTTTCCCAGGCTAACCTCTCTGTGCCAGGTCCTGTCTTGCTTCCCCTCTCCTTCTCTTCCTCCCTTTTGGTTTATCTTTCGCAAGATCCTCTCTGTCCTCAAAGCCCGAGAACTTTAGCCATGCCTTTCCCAGTTGTCTGTGTAGATGTGTCAGCTTTTTATTGGCCAAACAGGAATAAGGCATGTTTACAAACATCATTTTGGAGTGCATGAGTCTGCTCATGTGGGCAGCAACTAAATCTTGGGGGCCAATAATTGACATCAGAATACAAAGCACCAGACCAACCCACAACATGGGCTGATGAGATTCAAAGAAGGAATTCTGAGGTAAGCATGTTGGAAAATATCCAATATCTTGTCACCAGGTAAATGAAAATGAAAACTACTTTTAAACTTCATCTAACTTACTTCAGATGATTGTCATGAAGAAACACATTAACTCAAATGCCGGAAAAGATATGGAGAAAGGGAAACCCATATTTACTTCTGATGTGGCTACAAACTGTTATGGCTACTATAGAAATCATCGTGGAGTTTCCTCAAAAAAAAAAAAAAAACCTGAAATACAATACATTCATAATTCTTTTGGAAATAAAACTGAAGGATTCTAAGTCAACACACCACAAAGGTAATTGCATTATCTGTGTCTATTATAGCACAAATCACAATAGCAAGTTATGGGGTTAGCCTCAATGTCATTCAATAATGGATATGGAAACGTGATATGGTATACAATGGGGTTTTATAGAGCCATAACCAAAACCAAAATTGTGACATTTGCAGGGAAATGAATGCAATTAAAATCACGTACTCTGGTGCCTCACATTTGACCATGTCCCCTGGAGGGGGAGACCTGGTGGCACTCAGAGGAAGGACAGCAGGTAGCCAAGAAGAGACTTGATACCCTATGAGAATATACAGGGGGACGTAATCCCCCTCAGGAACAGTCATAGGGGAGGGGAATAATGGAAAAATGGGGGTGGGGGGGGGGAGAAATGGGAGGATACAAGGGATGGGATAAACATTGAGATGTAACAAGAATAAATTAATAAAAAAAAAAAAAAAAAGAAAATACACTATAACTTTAGGATGTCGATCAATGCTTCTTCTGGCTATTTTTATGTGTTACTTAATAAAATACTTCAGTCTATGTTTCCTGAATATAATGTCTGTTGTTTTATATTAATATATTTTAAAATAAATATTTGAAGCTAAAAAAAAAAATCATCAGTTTACTCCAAATAAACTGGACTTATAAATATTGCTTTTTTCTCTCTCTCACATGAACCTGTTTAAAATTGCATATGTGTGTGTGTGTGTGTGTGTGTGTGTGTATTTGTGTGTGTGCATGTCTGTGTGTGATTATTGCATGTATATGTAGCTCAGAAGACTAGAAAGGAAACCATAGAGAAAAATAAGAGATCTTAAGGCGGTTGGGTATTAGTGACCTTATGGAATATAATGTAATATGAAAGCATATGTTAGGACTAAGTAGACAAAAGGAAGCAACAATGAGTGAAAATAGTTTCTGATGGGGAATGAATGAGGAAAAAAGTATATAATACATATGTATGAAGGTCCATGGTGAGGCCTATTACTTTTTTAAAAAATAATTTATTCATTTTATTTGCATTGGTGTTTTGCCTACATGTTTGTCTGTGTGAGCTTGTTGGGTCCCCTGGAACTGGAGTTACAGACAGTTGTGTGCTGCCATGTGGGTGCTGGGAATTGAACTCAGATCTCTGGAAGAACAGCCAGTGTTCTTAACTGCTCAGCCATCTTTCCAACCCCCAAGCCTATTGCTTTTTATGTTAATATAAAAAAGTGATAAAGAATACATTCTTTGATGAATTAGAAATATATGTTTAATGATTTGTGCACTCACAGCACGGGATGGTTTCAATAATTCTAGGTTTGGGTGGGGCCCTAGGGACAATTTATTTTACAAAAAGTTAATAACAGTGTGGTGTCTGATGCCTTGTGACAGCAGTGACTCTTTTATATTTTGCTTTTGACAAACTACTGCTACAACTTTATTAAAAGACCTTGATTAGAATTCCTAAACATATTTTGTTTTTGTTTTTATTTTTGTTTTTTGTTGTTGTTGAAGACACTCTCTAGGCCTTGGAGTCAGGCGTCTTCCCTTTCCTCAATGCCTATTATCCTCAGATTTTGTCTTTTAATGATGTCCTTGATTTCTTGGATGTTTTGTGTAAGGAATTTTTCAGATTTAGCATTTTTTTGATGATTGCGTCAAGTTCTATGATTGTATCTTCTAGTCCCAAGATCTGTCCCTCCATTTCTTGGATTCTATTTGAGAAGGTCACTTCTGTGTTGCTTACTTTCTTTTCTAAGGTCTCTCGTTCCCTTCTTTCTTCAGTCTGTGCCTTTATCATAGTTTCCATTTTCATCTTCAGATTTTGAACTATTTTATTGACTTCCTTCATCTGGATTGTTTGTATTTTCCTGAATTTCTTTCAGTGCCTCTATAGGCCTCTTTTATGTCTCCAATCTGTTTGGCTGCATCCTCCTGCCTTTGTTTATGGATTTTATTCATCTCTTCCATTATCATCTTCATTACCAAGGATTTGAGGTCATTTTCTTGTATTTAGATTGTGTTTGAGTTCTCAAGGTTGCTTTCTTTGGTATATGTGGAGATGCCAAATTGTTTTGTTTTTTGTTGTTTGCATTCTTAAGCTGACCTTTAGTCATCTTATTGTTTCTGACGGTGGGAGGTAGCTTCTGACATCTTTCACTGGTCTTTGAGAGTGGATAGTTGGTGTGTGATTATAGGTCAAGTGCCCGTGCCTGTGGGGAACAGGGAATTCTTTCCTGGAACAGGCAGGTGACCTAGTTTCTGTTCCAGGAGACTTTGCGCTTCACCTCAGGCTCCCCACTGGGTCAGCAGAGGTTGGCTTATGTCTGATTCCTTTCAGATCACACTACTGAGGTGGTTCAGTTCCACTCAGTTAAGGCGCCTGTTTAATTTTTTGTCCTGACCCGTCAGGGTTGTCCAGACTCTCCCAAGAGCATGGGAGACCCTGCTGGGCCTTGTATCCTGGCTAGGCCGGATTCTATCTACCCTATTGTGCAGGCGCGGACCACTGTGGCCAGTAGCTAGGTTCCTGTCTGGTTGAGTTCAGACAGTACCACTGTGGGTAGGTAACGTGTTCACAGCCACCTGGGCTTCCATGAAGCCCCTAGGGCTTTCTGTGGACTGGCGCAGAGTGGGCGGGGGGGTGGTATCTGAGGACAGATCTACCCGTTTTCCCCAGGCTAGGAGCTCTGGTGTTTCACTGTCCCATATATTGAGTTTGGATTATAGCGCCTTGCTGCAGTTTGTGGGCGGGTTCCATACCAGCATCTCGGAACTGGTCTCTCAACCTCCGTGGGCTGTTGGTTGACCTGGGGCCAGGCCCTCCTGTGGTCTGCACTGCTTAGGACCCCACTCACTTAGTGTTCTCCAGTTCTTGCAGTCTGTGGCTCCCTGTTAGGTCCCTGGTCTCTGTGCAGTAGATCAGATACAGTGCGTGCGTGATAGGCGCCGCCATCTTGGAATCTCCTTTTTTTTCCAGTTTTTAAAAGTCAAGTTTAAAAAAAATTTTTTTCTGAGAACAGTGGAAGAAAGTCTTTCATGTATGGAAAGCAAAATAACTGTAAAATTTAGCAGATGATAAAATAGATGATGACATATTTGAGAAGAAAAATTGTTCTTTCAAATTGTTCTGTTCCATTGAAGCCTCTTAAACCAGTCTTTGCAAGGCAGAATATCTAAGGACATGCACTTTGAGTCCTCTCTACTCCATAGCACAGAGTGATCCAGTGCACACATTTGCTCTCATTTTGTATGACACTGATTTCATTTTACATACCAAACACAATAATTTGATTTTTAAAATAATTTTTTGATTTTTTAAAAAGGGAACATTAAATCGCAAAATAGATTATAAACTGCTTATGTGAGAGAAAAAAAAATCTTAAAATCAAGCTAGGATTTCTTCTGCAAGATTTAAGTGCTTCTCTTAGTTTTATGTAATGGAAATCTTAAAATTTTTATGAATAAGTAAGACACTGAGTCACAACAGGGACCTGACATCCCGTCTGGAGAACATCTTCCAGGTTAAGACTTAGCAATTACCATTTTATATTCTGTGCTTAGGTACCCAAGCAAAACAACTTCATACCGAATGGCGTATACAAGTACAGTAAATCTTTGTATATTTGCTTGTTGTTTTAGGAACCATTTAAGAAGAAACTGTAAACTAGCATATGGAAAATTATAAACGCAGCCAGAGATTGCCTACAATCTAATTAGAGATGCCTTCCAGCTGTTGCTACTCCCTGGAGCCTCTTCTGAGTCTTCTCTGAAACATACGATGGGGCGAGGCAGAAAAAGAGAGGAGGCAGGAGTGAGGATGAGAAGAAGGAGTGACAGGAAGATACTGAAGTAAAATAAAGCAGAAAAGACCAATCACCAGATATTGATTTATTGGCTTATTTAATGATTTCCTTAAAGTACGACTTGTACTCCTACTTAATTTCTGTCTCAAAAAGAATGACCTAGAGGAACAGCTGAAACAATGGGTAGTTGTCTTAATGACTGGCTGACTACCAGGTAGGCTTCTGGAAAATCTTGCTTGCTTGCTCCTCCCCATCCTGTGGTTTTAGCACTTAAAATGAGAATGCAAATTGAACTCATCACTGAAGCCTTTCAGGAGCTGTCCTGACTTTGGTCCACCCCTAACATTTTCTCTATTCCATTCCCATTGGTGTCAGGGTGTTTGTTCAGAAGGAGCCCTGCAACAGGATCACTACTGTGTTGAGTGTTTCTATGCTTAAGTCATTACTTTATTTAAAAAAAAAAATGAGTCTAACGGGCAAGAAAGATATAAAAGCAAAAGTCAGGATTCAAATGTGAGGCACCAGAGTACGTGAGAAAGTCGTATCCCACTCTCCACTCAACTGTGGAGAATATTCTGACCGTTGGCTAGATCAGGGAAGGGGTTTAAAGTTTACCTCCTGTATTGTCCTTGGCTGGTGCCTTAGTTTGAGCGGGACCCCTGGGCCCAAATCTGCCTATCATATAGTTCTACTTGTAGATTTCTAAGACCCTCTCTGGAGGGGGAGACCTGGTGGCACTCAGAGGAAGGACAGCAGGTAGCCAAGAAGAGACTTGATACCCTATGAGAATATATAGGGGGAGGTAATCCCCCTCAGGAACAGTCATAGGGGAGGGGAATAATGTGAAAATGGGGGGGGGGAGGAATGGGAGGATACAAGGGATGGGATAAACATTGAGATGTAACAAGAATAAATTAATAAAAAAAAAGTCAGGATTCAAAAGCACATGTGAATTCTAGCAATACAAAGTATCATCAGTGTTATGACTAATGGTCATATATTGTTTCATGTTTATCTACTTGTAGGAAGATTAACATATTTACTTGTAATATGTTCCCTTAAACAGATACAAGATAATGATAAAACAAATAAACAAAAACAAAACCCAAAATTCTCAGACTCCATGCCTTGATGTGGACTAGGCCCTGCATCATAGATTAGATTAATATTTCAGTTTTAGGTGCTATTATATACAACTGAGTACATAGCAGAGTTAAGATACAGAGGATTGGAGAAGAGTGCCTTGCATTTTCGAAGTTATGTAAAATTTCAAACAAGCTTCATTTTTGTGGCTCAAATTCACTTTTCCTGTTGATTTAATCACAAACTTTCCACTTGTTTGTTTTTCCATCTTGAAAACACATTCCTTGTGAACAGTTGACCTCTCTAATTATTATAGTATTCTCTTTTTGTTGTGATTTAGGCTAAAAATTTCACCTAGGTTACAGCACTTTTTCTTTTTCTGCTCTACCAGCATTTTTAACTACCTTCAAGAATCAAAACTATGTTTAAGGAGAGAGAGAGAGAGAGAGAGAGAGAGAGAGAGAGAGAGAGAGAGAGAGAGAGAATGTGTTGGTGAAGCTAGGTGGTTAAATGATCTTCCATCTTCCATTTGGGCCATTTAAACACAATAAAAATTTAATTATGATTGGAACTCAGAGTAGAGCATTCCTTTTTCAGGCAAGCATTGTGAAACTAAGTGATACGCCACCAGTTGCTGTGGGGTTTGTGTTAAACGGCTCACGTGGAACATAACCACATCGTCCAGTGGTAGACTGTGGGGAAATAATTTCTGTTCATGCTCAGTTCAGTGTTTCTATCTCATTAACAGCCCAGCCTCTAAACACACATGCCATTGCTTTTCAAACACACAGACTGCTAAGCCAGTGACTCAGATCCCCAGTGTTGAATCATCTAGCCAAATCTGAGTCAGAGCAGCAGAGCCCTTGCAGACATTTAGCTGTCTGAACTCAAGGGAAATATGTAAACTTGTGAATAACTTCCTGGTCTCAAGGGACACAGATTTTTTAGTTGTTAAGAGATGTCAGAGGGAGGGAGAAACGGCACAAGATTCTAAATTTAAGCATCTAAGAGGGCAACCTTAGTCCTATCATTATTTCCCTGAAAAAGATCACAGTGGCCATGTGTGACATTCAAACAAAGTTTTTTACAGCAGCTGCTGTATCTTACTTTATGCTAATTCACCATGGAGTTTTGGGCCATTGGCAACCACAGACAGCACAGGATTAACCATTCCATCAGAATGTGTTTATCTGGCAGTGTATTATCAAAGGGAAGTATTTTCCTGAAAGATGAGACAAACACATGAAGCCAAATGACACAGTTTAAAGTTGTTCCCTGCCTCATATTATGGCTCATGTCATAGGTTAATATCATGACACACCAACCACCAAGCAGAACTTTTTCTGAAAGTTTTAGCGTCTCATGTTTTCATTCCAAGGCCATTCAGTTGTACTCTTTCTACCTCAAATTATTTCTCGGTTGGTTCTCAATTCTTAACTTTGTTGGTATTTTTTCCAGTATTTTAGTTTTCATGAAACAGTCTGATAAGGAGCTAGGAAGCAGTGGTGAAGAATTAAAGATGAGGTGCTGGCATAGTGTGTCATAAATACGCATGTCACCAACCAGGCATCAAGGAGGATGAGTGCCATGTGACTAGCTGTTTCCTCATACTGATCAATGGCTTCTTCCTTATGCTCTTCTCTATGTAATTGATATGGTATTTGATAACAATGTGAAGAACTGAACAGTTTGACTTCTGGGAAACTCTGTATCCCAGAAGTAGCTGTTTCAGTATTATTTTCCACATATTTCTTGTGCCCTGGACTGGAGGCTATGTGTTACAGGCCTACATCCACGGTAGCATTCCAATTTCATGTGATTATCACCTCCATCCTTGCTTTTCTGCCCTATAATGACACAAGTATGTAAACAGATATAATACCACGTATATAAACAAGTGTGTAAACAGATGTCAAGCTCTGATTTAACAGAGACTGCCACCCCTCTCCCCACCCCTTTGCAGGATTTCCCCCCTTAAAAACAAAATGAAAAAGATGGCTTTATCACATGAGAACATTAAAACACTCCTGAATGTAAATTATGTATGGTCTTTAAGTGCATAGAATTAAGAGCAGAACAAAGCATCAGCAATCAGATAATCCGCAGAGAAGGCTGTTTTCCTACATGCACCTGGACCGAGTTTCTGCTTGACAGGATTGAGTAGTGTGCATGAGTGATGAGCAGTCACAGATAATCAGCAAACTTCTTCCCTTTGAAGAATTTGTCTTTTATCACCAAAGACGCTTTGCTGCCTCTACCAGGAAGGGAAATTTGGCATTTTCTTCTTCTTCAGTTCTTTTCCCAGGATGTGGATGCAAGGCTCCCTTCAGGAGTTTGTGTAGTTGGGAAGGCTTTGCCTTGCTGCTAATCAAAAGAAACACTAGGGATTAATGTGTTTGTGGATGTGACTCTTTTGAAACTATTCTTTAAGTGTATCTACTCATTAGTGAAATAAATTCCAAATGGTTTAATTACAAAATGCTATATATATAATGTAAAAATGAAAAAGATTGTCATTGAACTGCCTTATCTTTGTTTTTCAAAGAAAACAAAACTTTATTGATTAGAGTAAATGTGGCAATTCAAAACTGACAAAGAAATGGAGAGATGGCTTAGTGGTTAAGAGCACTGGCTGCTCTTTGGCTCAATTCACAACACTCACATGACAGCTCAACTCTAGGTCCAGGGGATTCTGTAGGCACTGCATGCATATACTAGACACATACATGCAGGCAAAACAAACAAACAAACAAATAAACAAAACAAAACAAAAAAGTTTACCTCTGGTTGAGACAACTCAGAAGTGGCAGGAAATACCCTTTGCGTTGGTACCTGGAGAATCTAGTTGGTATTTTGCCCTGGACCTTTTCCTACATGCCAGCCACACCTGAAAGCAAGCTCAAACCTGGCCATGTTGAATATCTCAGTCTATCGTCTATGAGACTGCAGCGTACAGCAGCTACATGCTAATTATCCATAGACAGATCGTTAATGGCTAATGACAACTCTGGTAACATTTTCTTCCCATCTACTGGAGACTAAACATGCAAGAGCCTATTAGCTTCTCTCTCTCTCTCTCTCTCTCTCTCTCTCTCTCTCTCTCTGTGTGTGTGTGTGTGTCTGTCTGTCTGTCTCTTTGTCTCTGTCTTTGTCTTTGTCTGTATCTGTCTGTGTCTGTTTATCTGTCTGTCTGTCTGTCTCTCTCTCTCTCTCTCTCACACATACACACACACACACACACACATACACACACACATACACACACTCACCCCTCACCTCCTGGGGACGTGGAGACAGAAGGTCACACTCTTGGTTGTAATACCCACTTTGGTCTTAAACCAAGCTTGCAGTTCCCAAGGTAGCTAGAATTTGCATTGCATTAGTCATCCCCTCCCATCTAATGTACATACAGTAAACTCAAGCATAGCTTAGGAATAGGTGAACCATGGTTTCCAGAGGAACTACTTTATCTTTAATAGCTATATGTGATTCTGACATTTACATCAAAATGGAAGTCATACTTTGTACAAAAACCAAAAAAAATTTTAAATAAAGTACATGTTTAAGAGCCTGGTATTCTCTGCTCTCTTGTTAATGGGTTATCACGCTTACATTCTTTAACTTTGTTGTCTATTTCTGGAGCATGATGATTATGGCCTCAACACTTATATATTTGTAATACTGACATGATAACTTCTCTTCCTTGATATGTTAAAACAAACAAACAAACTAACTAACTAACTAACTAACAAACTAACTAACTAACTAACTAACTAAAACAGTGACCTAGGAGCCCTGAAGCCTGGGTGGAAGAAAGGGCTGTGAACCTGTCTTTGAAGGTAGTGGTTGTGCTGGGGACCTGCCAGGCTACAAATCTTATATGCTGGGCTTTTCTGTCAAAGATGGTATTTGAACAAGAAAGTCTGCAATGAGATAGAGTTTGTAAATCATAGAGCAAGTTTTAAGTCCAACAATGGAATATGCCAACATACGTATGGCAGACATGTGCAAACCTGTTGACCACTGTAATGAGAGTGAAGGGAAGCAGAGAATACTGGGTGGGCCCATGTAGACAGCAAGGAAGCCAACAGAAGAGGAGGGAGTACAAGTCTGAGGAAGCTTCCAGAACTTCAGTAGTAAAATTACACAGAGCAAGGCAACCCAGCTTGGCCTAAGCTTTACAGTAAGATTTAAAATAGTGGGAGAGGAGAAAGAGGAGTGAGGATAGTCAATGTATATATGATATATTTCAACACAAATGCCGTGGCTGTATCACTGTATACCTAATGGAAATGTTAATGTATGAGAAAGAGAGGGTGGTGGGAGGGGGGTTACAGGCAGGATTTGAAATTGTAAAAGAATTCTTAGACTTCATTGAAGAAAGAGACTAAACTTTCTTTTGTATCAGAAAGAGAATATTTATTTATATCCCTTATCTTTAAAATTCAGGGGAGCGGATGTTTGTCCTTATGTGTTAGAGTGGACAAACTATATATTTTAATCTCAAAATTGGGTGTGGTAACTAAGAAGAAGGTATTGTAAGAATTACTTCTCCCTATAGACTTGTCCTACTGTCTGCACAGCTGTTTATTCTTTGGCCCAGAAAGCAACTGCAGAAGACAGCAGTGCTACAGCAGTGTGACCCCCCAGACTGGCTCAAAGGCTGCTCAGCAAGTGCTCAGTCCTGGAGAACAAAGAAGAGATCAGCATGTGGAAAAGATTTTTCTTTTCTTTTCTTTTTTCTTAAGATCATTTTCTAAAAATAAAAGAAAAATTGAGCATTTTTAGACATTTCAAAATAAGAAACAGGGTGTGTTTCAATTCTTAAGAAAGAAAAGGAAAAAAGAAAGGAAGGAAGGAAAACAATGCTCTCAGAAATAAATCCCTAAAAATAAGTTATAACTCTAAAAATTCATGTGTGACCAGCCTGCTCACTCTTTTGCTACTTTAGGAGAAAAGAAGTCATCCATGTATGCCTGTATGTGTTTGTGTGTGTGTGTGTGTATACATTTGATTTAATGACATTAATAACATGAAATCACAGTGCTTTCTGTTCCATGGTATTTTGCTCTTCTCACTGCTGTAACCGAATGCTGGGCAGGAGAAGGTGAAGAGAAGTTTTCTTTTGGCCTTTCTGGGAAGGCATGACAATGGAGAGGCTTGGTTCATGGTGGTGGCAACTCTGAGAGTGCAACATTTCACAGCTTGATGGATCAGGAAGCAGGGAGTAGCTAGTGTGCCTTGACATGGGCCTCTGATAATGACTCACTTGTGTAAGCCAGGCACCCACAGCCTCCCATATAGTCCCACTGATTGGAGAGAAAGCATTCAAACAAATGAGTCTATGAGGGACAGCTCCTATTCAAATGTACATGGGGTGCATGCGTACATGATCTTCCTGTTGGTTTCCTTGGTCATGCTGATATCTAGGATATCAGTAAATCCAGCTTGTGTGCAGGCTTTGGGAAAGGAATGGGGACTGGCAAATTTACACAGTTAGTGCTACCCTGATCAACTGTCGCCAGATGAACATCTTCGCCTTGGTGGTACCTCTTGGTCACAGTCACCCGTGTGGCTGAATCATCTTTTAAAATATTACTGAGTGTCCGTGTCTGAGGCAGACATTTTACCTCACCTATTAGGATTAATTAAAAAAAATATGTGTATGGGTGTAACCATTCAAACTACAAAACCCAACGAAACCGGGAAAAGGCAAGAGAAAAGCAAAGGTTATTATTTATTGGTGGGCTTTGAGGACAAAGGCAGAATTTCCAGACTTGTGATTGGCTTTAAGCGCTTCTTGAACAACAGCTGCTTAGTAAAGCACCTCTTGTTTTCCTCATAACATCTGTCTTTGAAGCTGCCTTTGAGCTCTCCCTTTGCTCCCGTTAGATGACCACACTTATTTCCACAATCAATCAGAACTCATCCATTCCTTCAGGTCTACTCACCACTATCTCTCGCACAGGACACAGACTCCTGAGCATGTCTTTCTTGTGTAAGCCTTACCTCTCGGTTTACTTTCAGTGCAGGCTCTGAAGGATCCCTGTTAGCCTACATGAGAACATGGTACTCCTATGACCCTGACATCTCAGTGGCTCCTACTGCCTGCTCAGTGGGAAAGTCCTTGTCTCTAGAATCTGGCTTCTGTTCCTGCTTCCATGTGTTTCTCTTTCTCTCTTCCCTGTCACTGGTCCAGCTGAGCGGTGGTGGCCTCTGGGTGGTACCCTGGCACACCAGAGGTGTTACTCTCCCAAAGTCTATGCATTTTATGCTCTTTCTTCTTGGAGCAGCCGAATACAAAGTTATCTCTCATTCTTGATCTCTGTGACACTGCTGGCCTCAAATTTCTGACTTCAATCCTCCTTCCCTCCTCCTCATCTTTTGTAAAAAAGGACATTGCCTCTGATATTCTGATTTGCTTACCTGGGTCTCCTTGTGCTAGAAGAGAAATATCATCAAAAACAGGGGGTTTTCAGGTTTTATGGACCTGTGTGTTCTGTAGTAGCACTCAGCTGTGAATGAACTAATGAATGATGAGTGAACAAGTGAGTGAGAAATGAATTTCAGGGAAGTAAATGCAAAGTCAATTAAAGCAAGGAGCATTAGTTCAGGAAGGCTTAACTACCTAGCCATGGGAAGTTGTGGGAAGGCTTATAGATTAGTCAATGTGATCTTCTGACTTACAGAAATAAGGCTGTCCATTAACCTCAGAGCCTCCTCTGTGGAGCCAAGAAATAAGAACACTCATTGGTCTCTTGGATCATATCACTCTACTATTAGACCCAAGAAAATCCTATCTCTAATCACTTGTGTATTTTATTTCCACCTCAGAAGTGAGGACTCCTTAAAGTTTTGTTCATCGAAACAAATCACTCAATTATTCTTAGCAAACCTCTGTCCACTGATCCAACAGACCCAGTTTTCTCTGAAAGGTATATAAATGATGCCGGTGAACTGTCTAGCAAGACGGTTGTGATGCTTCCGGAAATGATGACAAGTGTCTATATCATGAAACTGTAGAAAATGAGCTCAAAATCATGGCTCCACTGATTCAAACAAGGGTTAGAAGAAAATAACCACTTTCTTCCAATTCACATTCTGTCATGAAAGTTCCAACTGTTTACAAGTCCAAATACCTTTAGTTTTATGAGTTGGTTCTCAGAAAGTCTATTGCCTTTTTCTCTTAAGCAAACTGTTTTTATTTTCCTCATCTATTTTATGAGAGAGAGAGAGAAAGAGAGAGAGAGAGAGAGAGAGAGAGAGAGAGAGAGAGAGAGAGAGAGAGAGAGAGAGGCCATGTCTTCCCTAAAAGCTGGTTCTACATGATTCAGAAGAAGTTTTCATATTAATGTGTGTAAGGGGAGATGCAAGTCTTCAAACTTGCCCCTGAGATGTTAGGTCAATGGCAGTGGGAAAGTGAGACACACTTCCAGAGAACATTAGACCAGAGCTCAGTAGCAATGTCACTCTGTGTGGTCCCCAGAGAAGCCACTCCCCATCACCAGGGAGCTTGCTGCAAATGCTGAACCTCACATTGTACTCACCTTCAGCAATAGAACCTGTAGAGTAAAAACCAAGGACATTAGATTAAAAAAGTCCTCCAAGTTACTCCCAGTACTGTTTACTGGGAGACTCTAATTGTTAACAGGTAGGAGGTTGTTAGAATCAAACTGAATATGGTAGAACGTGCCTGTAATTCTAGCACTTTGGGAAGGAGGCAAAAAGAGCCAGGGTTCACAGTCATTCTTAGCTACAAAGAAATTTTGAGAGCAGCCTAGCCTGCACAGTGCACTGTCTCAAAGGCAAATAAAAGCAGAAAGAGGCTGTTAAAATCAATAATATATTTGAAGAGCTAATTTAAATTTTTCGATGTCAAAATATAGGAACTAGATAATTGCTAATTCTAATCGAGTAACTAAAGTTGGATTTTAAGTACATTTTAATTGTCTTATGAGACTGATATATCTTGAACATTTAAGTCATTAGAGTAATAATAAAATATTAACAAAGTTCAACTTTTACTATGGGAAGATGAGCTAATGTTGTCATTTTAAATTTAAATATGAACCAAATCAAAGTAAGAACTTATTTCAGCTAACCAAATTTGAATGGAGAAGCCAGTTTGAAAATGAATTTTCAAATAATCATCTATATTTTTCTATAGTTGTTTACTGGAGGAATGTATTTATTAACTTCTATCCTGAAGATAAACTGTACAGCTAGACCAAGCTCATCCTGTCAATCATCTAGGTAATGGAGTAGAAAAATTAGTGCTTAAATTAGAGTCCCATTTTCATTACTTTGGGACTTTGACCAAGATAGAAAACCTCTCTAAGGATGAATTCATCTCAAATAAAATGAGGTTTAGAGAATGTATAGACTTATTGATGTTGGTAGGTCCACACATTTTGATCAACTAGAGGATAAATATATGTATATATACATTTATGTGTATATATCTAATCTTATGTATTGTGTATATATTATGTATATGTATATACATATGTATATATCTATATTAGATTACTTTTGCTAGTCAAAGTACACCAGTATAGACACACTATCAAATTTACAGTCTAAACTATTATAATAGAGATCATTAATGTAATGGGTTAGTAATACCAAATACCTCATAATTTTTTGCTAGGTAAGGAAAAGCAGAATTTGGGCCAAATATGTATTTTACTTTGTTTATTTTTGGACAGAAGAAATCTGAGCCCATCTAAATGTTGATAGAAGAGGTTTATAAAATATAAATATTAATTATGAAGGAGAAAGAGGGGTAACGGTAAGAGTCAAGCCTTGAGTGTGGAAGATACTCAGAATGTCTTTTTCTGATGCATTGATACAGGTGAGAAGAGCAACAGAGAATGGCCCCCTAGCAATGCCAGCAGGTTTGTAAATTTGCTGTCAATAATATGAAAGAGATGCATTGCTGTGGTTGGTGGTCTTTCATGAAGAGAGTATATTGGCAGAAATGAGACATTTAGGAACAGGAGCTGAAGAGATGACTCAGTAGTCAAGAGCATTTACAGCTATTACACAGAAATTGAGTTTGGTTCCTAATAAAGCTCATTGACCAGCTTACAGCCATTTATAATTCCAACTCCAGGACATCCAATACTCTCTTCTGGCCTTGATAGGCAACCAGATAAATGTAACTCTGCGTCTCTCTGTTCTCTCTCTCTCTCTCTCTCTCTCTCTCTCTCTCTCTCTCTCTCTCTCTCTCTCTCTCTCTCTCTCTCTCTCTCTCTCACACACACACACACACACATACATACACACAAATGAAAATCATTTTTAAAATTAGAACTGGTAGTTCTCAAGATTAGGAAGCATGACAGAAGGGGAAAACCACAAGGCCCATCAGTGTGGTCATGATTTCTTGTAAAGATTCCACATTGCATATTCTGAGACAGTGAGAGTTCTTCGGAGTTTGGAAATATTTGTTTCTATTTATTCTAAATAAGTCAACTCCAGAATTAGGTTAAAACTAAAACTTGGGCATACTGAATGTGTCCTTTGTTCCAGGCAGAGCTCCATAGACTTTCATAAATGCAGTCTACTTAAGAGAAAAACATGCTAGAAGGTAGTTATCTGATGAGATTTCATTCCTTTCATTTGATGAAGGGACCCAGAGGCTGGAAATAACCTAAGAATTGAAGATTGAGGGCAGGTGAGGAAATTATGTTTAGAACCAGGTGTTCAATCTAATACCCACTACTACTCAGATGTTATCCTTAGCATGACTTCATTCTCTCAATATGGTAGCTGAGAATTATGCTTAAACAATTACTCAAAGCTATGACATAGCTGGGGATTGGGCTCAGTTGGATTGGCATGTAAGTTTGAGAACCTCAGTTCAGATCCTCAGAATACTTGTAAAACCAGGTGATGTAGTGTGTGTCACCACATGTCTCAGTAACTAGATAACTAGGGTTATAGGAATGTTCCATGGCCAGACTTGGTATTTTTAGGTGAGACTGTACAGATATTGTGCTTTGATGTACAGTTACAAATTTGGGGATTAGAAGGAAAGAGGTACACGTTCGCAACATATTACAATAATTGAAGTGCAGTAGCCATGGTAGGAATGAAATGGATGCACTCAGCTCCATTCTGCCTTGTGTAGGGTACAAAAATAACCAGAAACCTATGGAAAAGGAGACAAAAGCGGTATAAGATCTGCAGTCATATGATGGTATTTTCACAGAGGAGAATAAAGAACATTCCTGCAAGGAAGACAACTGGGAAAGGTCACATCTCTCTGTGAAAAAGTGAAAGAACCTGGGCGCTGATGATGTTGAGTGGATAAATGGGGCAGTGTGGAGTCAGGTGGAGTTAAGAACTGATTGCAGCCTTCAGAGAATGGGAGCTGCTAAGGTGCTAGCTCCCAGGACTTGTATCGTGTTGTGGGGATTTCACACTGGTTCTTTGTAGAGGTGAACTCTGATGCTGCAAGCACTACAGTCCTTTAGGAAGTTATTGAAATGATGGCCATGAAGTCTAGATGTATTTGTTCATTCGAAACTGGTTTTGGTGCACCTACTGAGTGTGTCAACTCATGTAACAAGATGGCGTTCAAAGCTGAATAGGATATCTTTATACCATCATCTATATGTCCATATATCCATGCATCTATATATTCATATACCTGTATATCCACATATTCATAAAACCAATCTGGTACTGGCACAAAACAGACACACTGATGGATGGAATTGAGTTGATTTATGTCCTAGACATAAATTTACACATCTATGAATGCCCAATTTTTATAAAGAGGCCAGAAATACGCACTGGAAAAAATATAGCATCTTCAACAAATGGCACTGGTCAAACTGGCTGCATGTAGAAGAATCTAAATAGATCAATACTTATTATTCTGCACGGAACTCAACTTCAAATGGGTCAAAGACCTCAGCATAGCCTTTAACTCATAGACACAGGAAAAGGCTTTCTAGACAGAGCACCATTAGTACAGGCATTAAGAAGATTAGTTAATAAATGAATGGTCTCTCATGAAACTGAAACGCTTTTACCATGGCAAAGGACACTGCCATTCAGACAAAGCAGCAGACTGCAGAATGGGAAAAGAACTTTGTCAATTATACATCCAAAGAGTGATAATATTCAAAATATATATATAAAAAAACTTGAACACCACGAAAACGAATAACACAATTAAAATGGAGTACAGATTTAAACAGAGAATTCTCAAAGGAAGAAACACAAATGGTTGAGAAACACGTAAAGAAATGTTCAACATCCTTAGTCAACAACAACAACAACAACAAAATACAAATCAAAACTATTTGTGATCTTATCTTACATAATTCAGAATGGCCGAGGTCAACGAAACAAGAGCTAGCTCATGCTGAAGAGGATATGAAGAAGAAGACCATTAATCCATTGCTAGTGGGAGAGCAAATTTGTACAACCACTATGGAATTCAGTGTGGCAATTCCCTAGGAAATCAAGAATAGATATACCTTAACATTTAGTCACATCACTCTTGGGCATATACCCTCTATGTCCTACAACAGAGACACTTGCTGAACCGTGTTCATTGCTGCTCCATTCAAAATAGTCAGAAATTAGAAACAGACTAGATGATATTCGTGGATGAATTGGGCAAAAAACATGCTAAATTTATTCAGCTTTCATAAAAATGAAATTTGCTGGTAAACGAATGGAACTAAGAAAAAAAATTATCCTAGGTGAGGTAGCTCAGATCCCAAAGACAAATGTGGTGTGTATTCACTTATGTGTGGGTGTTAGATGTTAAGTCTAAGATAAGCACAATCCATAGAATCACAGTTTAGAAACACAGTGGCTCTGGGAAAGAGTTGTAAGGCACTGGAAGGAGAATAGAATAGATAGTCATGGGTGGATGGGTGTGGGGTCTAGGATGGCATGATCAAATGGAGAAGAGGAGGTGAGAGGGGAGCAATGGAAGGCAAATGGAGAGGGACTGCCAAAACCAAAGGCCATTTGAGGTGTTATATGGAAACTTTTGTAGAAATCTCCTAAGTATATGAAGGTGATCTAAATGGAATCACTAAATAATATGGAGACAGAGCCTCAACTATATATTTCTCATCACCAAATGAAGCCCCTACTCCTGGGAATGAGCTATATCTAATCAAGCTGTTGGCCAAAAGAGTCCCAAGGGAACATTAAAACAACCCACATTATTGCTGAGTCTATTTTTTTTTTTCTCTCTACACATTGCTGTAAGGCCTTGCTGCTGAAGATAACAACTACACACCTCATTGGGCACAGAGAATTCAAGCTTGTGCCTACCTAGAGCCTGTGTAATAGTGTTCACGCTACTGTAAGATGCTTTGTATGCTGCCAAAGGAGAAACATAAACACCAACCGAGCTACAAACTCTTCTTTCTACAAGTGACCCACCTGTAAGATGCATTACCGCAATTGTGGCACAAAGCGTGTGGAACTTACCAACCCCTTTTGATTGGGTTTGAAGCTCACTGAATGAGTGAAACCCATCATCAATGCTGCATGGGTGGCCAAGAACCGGAGACTAGATAGCCCATTTAGAGGAAAACAAATACTACTGTTCTAATAAAGGAACATAGCAATAAGATGGCTCTTAACAATGTTCTGCTCTATCCATAGATTAGTGTCTTTTCAACCACCACCAGAGAAGCTTCCCTGCAGTAGATTTCAACTAATACAGAGACCCAGAGTTAGATATTGTGCAAAGAGTGAGAGATCTTGGAACACCCAGTCCAAAATAGCATGCCTCTATCAATTCCCTTCACTCAGGGCTCAGGGAAGCCTGGTAAAGAGAAAGCAAAACGATTGTAAGAGTCAGATGGAATGGATGATATAAGCTATCAAGGCCTTCCAAATACAGCAGGACCTGTGCGTATACCTATGAACTCACAGAGATTGTGGCAGCATGCACAGAGCCTGCATGGGTCTGGGCCTGATGGGGTCCCAGCACTGGGAGTGGAATTGGACACAAATGTCCATCCCTAAGACCATAGCTATCTTCAATTGGTAATTGTTTGCAAATGAAATTTTAATTTTCTTCTGTAGAGTCTCACTGTGTATATAAACCACACTTAGGGCTGGCCCCATGCCTAGCAGCATGAGGTCAAAAGAAAACAAACTCAGTGGCATTTTTGAGGCTCTTTGCCTCATAATAATTTATCAGGCTTTTCCTTGTTTTTCTTTCCTGTCCAATATATATATATATTATGGTTTCTAATTTTTCTATGGGATCTCTGTGTGTGTAAATGTGTGTATTTCTGCATCTACATGTATTACTTGAGCTTTTGCTTTTGCCTTTTTTCTTCTGTTTGTTTTGTCCTATTCTGGTTTGTTTATTATTATTGTTATTATTATTATTATTGTTATATTAATTATCATTAATTACTCATTAGTATCCTAATGAGAAAGAGAAAGAAGGGATGTGAATTTTAGTGGGTAAGAGTTGAGAAACTGGGTAGGGGGAACTGTAATCAGAATATATTTTATTAAAAAATCCTTTTTCTTTTTCTTTTTTTAATTGGGGACTATTAATGTTTGATTCCATTGCCTACCAGAGGGCAATAAATAATTGTTTATCCAACTATTCCTTCTTTCATTCTTCACATATTTTCTTAGCGCCTATGAGTTCAGACCCCTGGGCTGGGTACTGTGAAATTTATGGAGTTATAAATCAGAGTCTTGCTTTTCAGGGGGGCAGCAATGGAGGTAAAAGGCTTCCATAGAGCTGTAAAGGAGTGGAAAATCATGCCTAATAAGACAGTCAGAGACAGAACTGTGAAAGGTCACTGTTAGGATAAATTATTTCTGGCGAAGGACTCATGCGAAGCTGTATGAGGAATGTAGGGTTTTTTTTTTTTTTTTGCTGAATCTTAAGGAGTGGTTGGCATTTGGGCAACCAGTGAAAAGGTGTGAATTCCAGAAGTGAAGCAAAGAGAGGGGGCCCTCCTAAAGGCCCCTAGAAACTCGGAGCCATCCATCGCTTCCTCTGGTGTAGCGAGTACAGAAGCTGAAGAAACTGCTTGATGACTGGACTAAGATGTGCCTACAGCTTATGTGGCAGGCAGAAAGTACTGCAGAAAGCCTGGAGGGCTTTGATGGAGGCACGCAGTTCAAGCCTAAATACATGCTCCTCAGTTTAGAAGCTATGCAATCATGGCCGGCTTATATAACTCCCCTAAATTTTTAATATTCTACGCATAAAATGAGAACATTTGTTAAATATTTTATTAATGTTTTCAAATATTGCGTGTGCAGATTAAAAGGCAGGATGCTTGAAAAGGAAAAAAAGCACATGAAAGCCCTCAGAGAAAATTAATTTCTTTTCTCCTTTTTTGGTGCACTGGGGAGCCAAGGGTGGTGTTTGCCGAAGGGGCTCTTCTGATGAGTTTCATGTTTTAGTAAAGCAAATGTATTGGATGAACTCGAAGAGAGCTGGGGTAAAGGGTAGAAGATGAGAGACAGGGCAGTTTCCTTCTTTTAATTACAATAGCGCACACGGAGAAATGGATGCCTCAAAGAAACACCACTGCTGGGAATGTTTAGTATCTAGACTGCTAAAAGACCATTTCATCAAACTAATTACATCAGAGTAAAATACCCTCAGAGTGAGATGAAATAAAAATTATCTGTAGAATTTTGCTGGACATTTTTTCTTTCAGCTTAGTTCTCTGCAGCGGACTCCATTTCAGCCTCCAGGAATAGCACTTTATGAAACTCAACACTCTTACCTGGACAGATACCTATCCAAATGATGACTGTGCCTAATTTAAACATGTCTTGGAGGTTCATTTAAAATTGGGCACTTTGATCATCACTGAGTGCCACTAGCCTAATTAACCAGCACTTCTGCTTTCAGACAGTCTAAGTCGAGTAAGAATAGGCAGCGGTCTGCTGGATGGCCTTGGCATTGGGCTTTTCTTTATGGACTGTCTCTATGAGGTTTGAAAGCCATGCTCCACTTGTTATATTCATTCTATATTGGTGAAATAAGACTTGAGCAAGATTCTTTTAGCCCATGTAGCCTTGGCTGTCCTGGACTGGTTTTGTAGACCAGGCTGGCCTCTAACTCACAGAGATCTGCCTGCTTCTTCCTCCCTGAGTGTTGAGATTAAAGCCATGCACCGTCATGTACAGCTAGATTCTTATTTCTTATTGACAGATAATGATAAACATCTATATTTTTGCAGCTGTCTAAGCATTAGCTAAATATCTCTGAAAGCAATAGTGAATATATTAAGGTTCTCTGGGTACACAACACTACTTACAGCTAGGGTTTTAATCAAGTACATACAAGTGGAAGCATGCATGACCTTGATGTTGACAATGTAGGTTGTTGGGAAGTGTGTGTGTGTGTGTGTGTGTGTGTGTGTGTGTGTGTGCACGTGCATGCGCAAGGATATAGAGTGAACTAATTAAATCTGTTTCCCTAGGATTCCTCCTGTCACTTTCAGATGAGAGTGACTACTAAATACAGTTGCTTTTCCAGGCAGTTGCAAGTCTGTAAATCTCCTGAAGACACACCCTAGCTTTGGAGCCCTTGGCAAGTCGACAGAGGAGCTCTCTGGATCCATATCTGTTGGGACAAGTTGAAATCCCCAGAACTCATGGCTGTGCACACAACTGTGCAGTGTGACTGCCATTGTTCATGACGGACACTTGGAAGGCACAACTTTATTTAGCTTCAGAGGGAGGCTGCCAATAAAGCCAAACTCTTAGAGTTTCCTACGAAAGCTTCTGAAAATCTCATCATGTTTTTGGTGCTGTGTGTAAACTTCGTCATAATTCAAGTCTTCCCGACACATCTGCTTTCACTTTGATTCTACTCCATGTATCGCTATGTTCTCTACTTTGATCCAACTTCTCCTGTGCTTACTCTCCAGTCCATTCCAAAGAACCCTCTATTGACAGTTTGCGCTGAAGAAATCCCTCTTGACCTTAGCATGACCCTGAACAGTCCCTCTTTTCACTCAAATTCGTTAGTCTTTGTCCGTATAACACTATCAGCTCTAGACTGGCCCTTCACTCCACTTCACTTCTCACAGAATCTGAGGCTGGACTAGGAAGGCATCTTCTTAGTTCCTCATTACACTTCCTACCACCTGTTCCTCTTGTCTCCCTCAGACGTTAAGTCCCTTAAAAAAGCAGTCGGAAAGACCAGACTCCAGCTAACTCCTGGCACCACCCCATATCCCATAGATGTAGACCATCCTCGTCCTCCTAGCACTGTCCTTTTCACTATGGTTGTTCTTATAATTTTTAATGATTTAAGTATCCCTGTGAATGTGGTGTTCAGCACCTTCATAGCTTCTTCCCTTGCAATGACATCACCCTCTGTCGCACCTTCACCCTCACTTCTCCATCATTTGTGAACAATACACTAGTTAGAATTTTGTCCCATCATCATGAGCTTACTCACTCCCTGATTCCTATCCTTTCACTTAGCAGTCTACTCTCTTAGTGCTCACCCAGAATCTCAGTCCATGTAGAGTCTGAACATAAACTCTCTGTACTTCTTTTTCTTTCCACAGTCACTATGGATTAAAAAAATAATAATAATCCAACTCTGCAATCAAGGTGCTTCTCCATATAGCACCTGAGTACGGCAGGGTAAAAGCAACTATACTGATGCTGTCAAAAAAAAAAAAAAAAAAAAAAAAGGCCACAAAGCTCAGGTGGGTTTCGGGACTGCTAGCTCTCTGTCGGCATTCCCTGCTCATCCACTTTCCACTCCCCTAGAAAACATTTTATATCCAACTCTCTCAAATACCTACATCTTAATTAATTCTCAGTGGCTGATCTCACTTTGCATGTATTTGGAAAGCAGAACGATTCCAAAGTGGGTCCTTCATAGTCCCCAAATCAAACCTTCCAATCTATTTGCACTTCATAATTATCTTCACTCTTATTACAGTGAATGAAGTGGTAACGAACAGCCAAGGTGACTTTGAGGAACATTTAAGAGGACTTACATTCTAGACATGAACATTTGTCATACAACTATGTTTAAGAGAAGGCACCATTGGATAAAAGCATCGTCATTAGAACAGAAGAGGTCAGAAATGGATCAAATGTGACAGCAGTGATGAAGATGATTCTGCAATGCTATGAGAAAGTGTGCTCTTAAAATTCTCCCTCTCCCTCCCTCCCTCCCTTTCTGTCTCTCCCCCTCTCTGTGTGTGTATGTGTGTGTATTTCAGCCACTTGTGTTTCTTGACTTGTTTATGGAGAATAGAGAATAATTCCTGTGTATCCTTTGGGACTCAATTCTCTCCTGCCACCTTGTGGGTTCTGGGGATTGAATTTGGGTTGTCAGTCCAAATGGACAGACATAGGAAAATGAATACTTTGGAACTCAGATTTGCTACTGCATTAAAAATTAATCCCAGTTGATCTAAAGACAAAAACAGAGCAATAGAATATTTACGAGGTAAAGCCCATTGTGATGATATGGTCTAGGTAAGATGCTCTTAAATCAGCACAGCAAGGAAAAGAAAATAAACTGAACAGAAATAAAATTAAAACCTAGTCATTAAAAAAACCACATTACTATAATTATGTGAGTGGGAAAGAAAGCTACAAAGTGGAAAATCTGTGCAATACAAATAGCTGACAAAGGAAAAGATTATATAAATAATTATCACAGTCCATAAAAGAACAAATAGTCACCTAAGCAGAAAGTAAAGCAATTATTTGCGCACACACTTATTAAAAGACATTTGACGTTATTAGTTATTATGAAAATGCAAATTTCAAACAGGACAGCATACCAATGTACAATGACCATAGTGCCTAAAATGAAAAGAAACAATAACAAATGTCGGCATAGATGGGGCTTTTCACACAGTTGCCACGATAGTTCAAGCAAGCCCATAATCATCACTTTGGGAACTGTTACGCAGTAGCTGCAAAAGCTGAACACCCACATGCCTGCACCTCAGCAATTGTACCTGATGAACTCACAAGAGGAGTCCAAAGATATGCTTATCAAAGCATGAGCAAGTATGTTTATGGCAGCATATTCCTAATGGTTCCAAACTGGAAAACAGCAACATCCTTGATGGTAGAATGGGTAAACAAATTGCAGCATATTTACACAAAGGATCATTATCCAACAATAGGATTTAGCAAATCGCATCAATCGCCAATGATATAGAAAAAGTCGTAAGACTAAAAGCACAGAGTAATTTTGAGATAAATTCAAATCGTATTTCCAGTCTTTCCTTAAGTCTTCAGAACCTCGTGTCTAATGCTTGTAAAGCCCATATTTCTTTCAGACTACATCGGCTTTTTTTTTTCAAGAAAAGATCATCCAGATTGAGGTAACCCACACTCAGAAACATATATGTGGTATATACTCACTTACAAGTGGATATAACCCAACATAGATGTCCGCTGAGAGACTCTACCAGCAGGAGATTGGGACAGATACTGGGACTTGAAGATGAACTCTGTGAAAAGTGCTGAGAGTTGTATGGAAGACTGGGGGAATGGAAGGACCAGGAGGGGTCAGGAGCTCTGCAGGGAGACCATCAAGGCCTGAGGATCTGGACCCAAAGGGGGCCTGCACAAACCGATGCATCAACCAAGGACATTGCATGCAGAGAACCAAGACCCCTGTTCAGATATAGCTGATGGATGGTTAATTCTCCACATTGGGGTGTGGGATGCTGCCAGTGAACCTCTAACATGCACTCTGGTGCCCTTGATTTAATCACTGCCCCTTGGCATGACTGCCTCGTGGATACACAGAGGAAGGGGATGCAGGCTATCTGGATGAGACCTGATAGGCTGAGGCTGGACAGTGGGGGAGGAGGGCCCACCTGTCAAAGGACCAGGGGAGGAGAATAGGGAAGAAGAGAGAGGGAGGGTGGGAACAAGAAGATAAGAGCAAGGAGATAGCAATTGGGAGGTAAAGTGAATAAATTATAATAAATAAAATATGAAATGAAAAAAAAGAAGAAGGGCTATTATTTCTCTGTGCCACCACTTGGAACACTTACTTGATAATAGTAAATAAAGGTACCTTGCAATTGATTGGACACAGGCAACCACTTTCTCAATTAGCCTCTATGTCATCAGACTAACTCTGAACATCCATTGAGAATACTGCATCATTACCTCTCTTGGACTCTTACCAAATCTATATGAAACAGGAACAACAGAAGCAGCAATGTTACAGAACTGTTGTAAGAATTAAATAAGATGGTATGTTTACTAATGGTATCTCTGTAGGTGCTCGCATTTAATACAGATGCTTTTTAATTCACCATAAACACCACTAGCATCAGAATAATCTGACATGCTCATAAAATTACTGGCAATTTCTTGGCACGCCGAATGGTGGATAGGCCCGTATTTTGTATTTTTGACTGGCATTTGAGGTCATTCATGCTGCTCACTTGAGTTGGAGAACTACAGCCTACAGATCGAGTTTCCTCGGTTGATCTTCGCAGTTTGCATCCAATAGTCCGCATGCAGCGAATGCATCCTGACAACATGACTGATACTCAGTGTTGCCAGAGTGGCATAACGCGGATTATAAAAGGAATTTGTTACGTAGCTGTGTAGCATTAAGAGAAAGTTTCACATTTCAATTGCGGAAAACCATAAACAAAAGCATTGTTGTGTTAACGGTATCAGAAGTTAAGTCAGCTCCAGCCATATGGTTCCCCTCAAGTCATGTATAGATATTTGATTTCTCTCACATTTCACATAACCTATTTTCCTCTCTAAATAATCCACCCCACTGGGACTTTTATTCCTTCCTTTTTTTTCTTTAGAGGATGCAGAAAGCACAAACGCATTCTCACAGACAGGCTAAGTACCCTGTTCTCTGGGCCTGAAGTGTTCGTATTAAGCCTAGAACTAGACATTCTTCTTCTTCTTCTTTTTTTTTTTTTTTTTTTTGAAATAGACATTCTTGACTAGTTTCTTTTCTTACTTCCGTGTTCATTTATAGGAAAGTCCCAGGGAGGACTTCAAGTAAGATATCTCTCTCTGCTTAACTTAAGTAGAAATCTGTACCAAATCACAGTAGCTATTTGAGCTTCTTTTTTTGGTCTCCAAAACAATTATGCAACTTATTGCACTGAATGAAAAATCTTAGTAGGAAGCAACATCTTGTCATTGGATGTTTGTTTGTGCTGACAGTGATGAATCAGCCTTTGATTAAGAAAAAAAAAAAAAAAAAAAAAAAAAACCAAGAGTTATTTCTGGCTCCATTCTGTTCCAACTTATTCAGTAAACTTCAAGGTAACTGATAAAGGTAGACTAGATATTCTATTGGTATAAGGTGTTTTCAAATCTCCTCCCTTTAGGAAAAAGTCTTGAACATGCTTTACTATAGAAAGTAAGTTCATGGATTCAGGTTCATATTTTTTCAACTTACTGTTGGCTCTCTGTGCAAATCTGAATTCTCTAAATAAACTGATGTGTCTGTATGACATGTTCATCCCATGAGCCAAGGATAACAATAGTTGGGAATAGAGATGAATAATTTAACTGTTGCAGAAATATCAAATCCTCTTGACTTTATGATGCAATGATTAATCTTGAAAATGACTCTGAAGGACACCGACCTGTCCCTCTCCCCTTGCCTCCTCTTCCTCCTCCTCCTCCTCTTCTCCTTCTTTAATTAAAAAAACAAAAACAAAAACAAAACAAAACAAAAAAACTTTTGAGACAGGCTTTCACCTTGTAGCTCTGGCTGGCCAGGAACTCACTATGTAGACTAGACAGACATCAAAATGTCAGAGATCTGCCTGTCTCCGCACCTTGAGTGCTGGGGTTAAAGGTGTGTACCACCATGCCCTGCTCTCTACCTCTTCTCTCTGAGGCCGCAAAACGTTATTTTCTGGCAGTGATGATAAATTTTGACAGTTTGCTAAGCAGTGGAAATTATGCTGTAAGCAAAAGTCGTTGCAAGACAGAGATTCCTACGAAATGTTGAAGTCTTAATTTTTCCAGACTGGTTACTGGCTATCCTTACAGGGTCCAATTCCAAGAACAACTTCACTTGAAGCAAGGGTTTTCTGTCTTGAAACCAAAATCATAAAGCACATAGGTCGAAGACTTCAGCTATTCAGGAGTACCTTGGCCCCTTGACCCTTTTGCTTTACCTTCTAAACCAAACTCGCGGCATGAAAACAAGTAACAACCATGTATATTCTAACAAAAAAGAATTGTACGAACCACTTAAGAAGACGAGCTATTTAGCAGACTCCTGACAACGTTAAGAACATTTCTCAGTCTTAGTGGCTCAGAACCCTTCCCCACACCAGAGCAACAGCCACAGCAAATCTCAGTAAACTCCACTGCATTTTGAGAACTGCCTTGGCAGTCAGATATGACACCATGAGAGAAAATCACCCAGCAAATATGCAGGTGGAGTCATCTTCCACACCCAGCACAGTCCATGTCACTCCCACAGTCCCTCCAGCCCTGCTTTTGTGGCTTCTGTACTCTGTTATCAACTGGGGTTATTATCATAGAATTCGAGCTTCTGTAACAAACTAAGAGTTGCAAACGACACTTTTGCTCCCTGAATTTTATTCTGATACCTGAAACAAAATGTGAATGTGGGTGAAAATTGAAACGGATTTGGGAGCAGCACCCATGGAGTTCTTTGGTTGGTGGATGAGTGTAAAACCCTGACACCATTCAAAAGCTCACAGCGGGCTGTCAGGGAAAGGAAAAGAAGAGTAGTGCCTGGGTATTGACATTGATGATGACAGACCATTCATTCATTCATTCATTCATTCATTCATTCATTCGTTTGTTCGTTCTTTCATTTATTTGTTCACTAGTTGGATTGTTTACCCCATCCTTTCTGTTCCTCTCTTAAATTAGAAACCAGTTTTAAATAAAGGCTTACGCTTTTTTTCCCAAGTAATAAATAGAAGTGGTAACACTTACTTTCCGGTAATAAACTGGCTCCTGGACGGTGTGCAAATAGGCTGGACGTAATAGTTCTCTAATTTAACTCCCTCTGCTGCGAGTTTGTCGAGAGTGGGCGTCTTTATCTCAGATCCATGGTAACCCACATCTCTAAATCCCTGATCGTCAGCTAAGATGAAAATGAGATGGGGCCGGGAGGTGGCCGCTGTACCTGGTTCAGGTCTCTCTGCGGCTTGAGCTCTCACAGACCCTTCGTCTTCTAAGGCCTGGCCCCAGCACAGGTAGCCATAGGTGAGCAGGCTCAGGACCCAGACGCCTGCCAGGGCACCCATCGCTACCATCTTTCCAGGCCAGACCCAGGCCTGCGGGTCCAGAGGCTCCGGGCTGTCCCTGGGGGCCATTCACTCTGGTCCCAGCGGAGACTCCACAAGCACAGCCCTGCCCCCTTTGCTGCTGCTGGCACACTCATACATGCAGAGGAGGTAGATGCCGCTGAAGGCTGTAAGGAAATCCTGCTCCCCTCCCAGCTGTCACCACGTACCACAACTTCAATCCTCTGGAGGTGATGGCTTAACCCGTGGACTTGGACGCTGCAAAAACACTAGAAGGGAGCAGAGGTGCTCTCCATCATATTACACATTTTTTCCCTCCTAGCACTACCCAGCAGCTTCCACAAAAAAGTTAGTATCTTCACTTACAAGTTCTCATGAAGTAAAAAATAAATAAATAAAAGAAGAACATCACCACCAACAACAACCAAGAGAAGCACTGATAACCTCACAGGACAAGGACAGTTGGTGGCCACACCATCCTGCACATCTTCAGGGAGCCAGGGTGTGTCCATGCGCTGGCAGGCACCAGGGGGTTGAGACTGACATTGGTCCAGTTTCCGGGGCACTCGGGAAGTCTTGCCAAGTTGTCCTGAGCTTCTCGGTGCATGACAGGCTGAGCCGAGGGGACGTGCTTCAGGCTGGCCGCTTTCTCCACTTTTTTCAGGGCTATTTCCCCATCTTCCGCTGTGCGTTTGTCAATCTCACTAACCCCTTCTCCAGGCCCCGTTGTGAGAAAGGATCCAGCCGGCCTTCCGCCTCTTTGGCAATTCCTTCTCTGCCCCACAGAGCTTGGGGACACTCAAGGCGTCCCTGCCAGTGATCGTTTAAACACACGTGTCCCCTATGGGCGCTGCAGCTGCTCCCGCGTGCGCTTGGGTGGCTGACTTAGTTCTAGCCATCTGTGGCTTCTTCCTGTACTCGCCAGGCAGTCGCAGCCTGGGAGATCCGTGCTTGTTGGCTGAGGGCGGGGCCCAGGCCAAGGAGGCGCTGCCTCTCGCCCTCCTTTTTACAAGGGGGGGAAAAAAAGGACCTGGGAAGGGCGGTTTCGCTGCAGGGCTACTCCCAGGGGGACACCCCGGTGCAGGTGAAAGACAGTCTTTCAGTGGCTCTATCCACGGACAGCCCTCTTGCCCATCTCTGAAACTTTGAAAGCTGCTCGAGCAAGTGAAAGAAAAGCAGGAGAATCAACAGATGGCACAGCACACTCTTCCGTTGGTTTTCCTTCATTGCTTGCCAGACTCCCTTTTCCTATTTCTCCCTGCCTTTGCCGTTTTTCTTTCTTTCTTTCTTTCCTTCTTTCTTTCTTTCTTTCTTTCTTTCTTTCCTTCTTTCTTTCTTTCTTTTCTTTCTTTCTTTCTTTCTTCTTTCTTTTTTTCTTTCTTTCTTTCTTCTTTCTTTCTTTCTCGTTCTTCTTTTCTTTTCTTTCTTTTCTTTTTCCTTTCTTCTTTTCTTTTTCTTTTCTTTCTCTTTCTTTCTTCCTTCTTTCTTTCTTTCTTTCTTTCTTTCTTTCTTTCTTTCTTTCTTTCTTTCCCACAACTACATCTTTCAAAGCAGCACCTTTTCTATCCACAAGTGACCTTTCCAGCCTGCTTTACTCATTACTTTTTTCCTAAGTGAAGGTTGTAAGAGTGTAGGCTTTTTGCCTCTCTCCAAGTCTCCAGGGTTTTCCTGCCAAGAATATGGAGAGAGAGAGAGAGAGAGAGAGAGAGAGAGAGAGAGAGAGCGCCGATCGCCGGAGAGAGAGAGAGAGGAAAACACGGTTTGGAAGGGCATATGCGTGCAGTTTTGAGACAGAGTTTCACGTGCTGATCTGGAACTCACTGTGTGTCTGAAGATGACCCTAAGCCTCTGATCCTTCTGCCTCTACTTCCTCAGATTATACATTCAAAAATTTAGATGCACCAAGATAGGAAAGGTGTCTTCTTCAAGGCTGTCAGATACGAATAGCCAAAACACCAAAAATGCAACATTTATATAATTCCTGATTGTGTCCCAGTTCTTCTTGCCGTAGGTAATCTATTGTATGTATGTGTAATAATATAAATGTATATGTATAAAAATAATTTTAAAAAGAAGAAAATGAGAAAAAAAAAAAAAGATTTCTACAAGCCAGGTTCAAATAGTGTTGGATTAACCCCCGGCACTCACCAGCTGAACTGTGCCTACCAGCCTTTGCATTTTTGCAGCAAACATTGCTTCCTGTCTGTTATCTTGGAGTAGTCTCCTCCCACCCCTACTCCTCCTTCTCTCATTCTCTCTTCCCAATTGCTTTCTGTCTCTCTCCTCTCTCTGTGACAGAAGATTGTTTTCATTTCCTACAGTTGTACTCTTTTAAAACACTGCTCAGATGCAGGATCTCTACAGAAGAGGCACTCAATTCCAAAAGCCCTTGATATATATATATATTTTTTTTCAACACTTCTTCATTAAGCACCTACTGTAGAGTGGCATACAACATGCTAGTCTAAATATTAGTGGCTAAGTCATAATTCTGAATTTCATTTTGCTGTTACTTTTAATTCCCTGCTGCTACTACAGTTCCTGTCAAATTCCCAGACAAACTTGGTGAAATGGAAACTCAGCCCGGGACAGAATGCTGTTTCATGCAGCTAATTTTGCCAACATGTGCAGGCAGTTGCTTATTCTGGTTGCTCAGGGGAGAGATGCTGAGATTTAGAAGACACATTTAGAATTGGGAATAGCGATTCTGTGAGTTTAAATTTCCAAATATCTAAGAAGAGTCCTACTGGGTGATTAAAAGTACTGAGAGGTAGGGCTCCAGGCTTCCCTGGCTTAATGGGGAGCTAGAATGGAAAAAGATGCAAACATTCAGTCAGACCCGCTACTTTCAGCTGGACAGCTAATGAGTGACATACAAGAAGAAGAGTTGTCTTGTCTGTGTTTCTGTGTGACAATAACAATCACTCTCCAGTCTAGATTTCTGGAAAGAACTTTCTTTAAGACAACATTTATGCACTATCTCCTGTGAGCTGACCACAGTGCCTTAGACACCGACACACTTACACTTACGTGCTTGACATCTTGTCTTGATGTAGTGCCTCATATACTTCACCATCCTCCAGCAGCTCTCAGGAGCATTCTTCCATTTGTCAATATTGGAAGAGCTGGGCCAGTAACAGCAGTGGGAAGCAAGGAAGGATCTAAATTAGAATGTCTCTGCTCTGGTAGAGTCTATATTATGGTGGGGAAGAACTATCTTGCCAAATAGCACCCTCAGGCTCCAACTGTTACTGTGAGAAAGCCTTCTGGAGAAGAGAAAAAAATCATAAAAGTAAAGACACCTGACTTATGCCATCTGTAGTTAAGAGGTGAGGTAGTTCAGAGAAGTGACCATTAAACTGAAAGGATATCATGTTATTTGTTATCTTCAATTTGGATATATAAAACTGACCTCCAAGCTTCTTCTCTTCAGAAGATGATCTTACAAATGGGGATTAAAAATCATTTCCAGCCAACAAGCAACTAGGATTCTGTCATCTGTGTACTGGGATTGTAAGTGCACAGACTCAGCATTTCCTGCTATAGAATTGGGACTAAATAGTTTTACCACTCTCATAAAATGTCAAGTTGAAATATCTGTACAATTTAGTAGTTCTTTCCTCAGTTTAGAACCAATATCTGTGTGCTTAAACATCAGTTGTTTCCATGGAATCTCTTCTTAGGTTTATTTCAGCTTGGGTATACTTAATTATAAATAAGCCTCATTTAGTTATAGAATGGAGAATGGCCATATGTCTTAGTTACTTTTCTATTGTTGTGAAAAGACATCATGAACAAGACAAATTATGGAAGAAAGCATTTAATTAGAAGCTTACTTACCATTTCAAAGTGTTAGTCCATTACATCTGATCCACAAGTTGTAGGAGAGGAGGAGGAGGAGGAGGAGGAGGAGGAGGAGGAGGAGGAGGAGGAGGAGAGAGAGAGAGATAGAGAGAGAGAGAGTGAGAGAGAGAGAGAGAGAGAGAGAGAGAGAGAGAGAGAGAGAGAGAGAGAGAGAGAGAGAGAGAGAGAGAGACTAGCTGGGCCAGTACAGGAATGGAGATTAATAAGTTCCCATGATATCAGATACTGAGGAGATTCAACAGATTTGAAGAGCTTCTTCCAGACGTTTTGGACATTAGAAATGGATAGTTTTATGAGCAGGACATATCATTGTAGCATGAGCTCTTCTGGTCTGTATTTATATGAATAGAAAGAGTAAAGGAAGCTTCATCTCTTAAGTTTGACTGGTTACAATGTTCTTGCAAGATGGCTGAAATTCATGAAGCTTTAAATTTTTTTTTTTATTAGAACAAGTAGTGATGGAGTATTTAAGAAGAAACCTTAGCAATTTCCTTTTCAGGAGAGGGTTGGAGGAGTAAAGGGTGGAATCTCATGATTGCCAGAGAGTTTGAAAATTTCATGGTAATACATTCCTTGATTAAAACACAAGGCTTTGGTTATAAGAACTGACACTCATTGAAAGCAGAAAGATATTAATTGACTAAGAGGGGAGATGGATGCAAGTGTGGAAGTCCCCAGGAGAACTTTAATTTGATAATAGAAAAATAAAATAAAAAGTGAAACAAATAAGGGCAAGCCAAATAAGGCAAACAGAATAGTGTGGGGCTCTATCCAAGAACTGACTTAGGGTGTCAGATTCCCGAAGCTATAAGAGAGTCAGTAGTGAGTATGAGTGTACTGTGACCCATCAGTGAGCAGGAAAGCTAAGAAGACCACCAACAAGCAGCAAAATTAGTAGTTGGACAGATATTACTAAGAGGCATTCATGTCCAAGCTCTCCATAAAATGCAATTGCTCATATCCTGCTAATGTGAGGACAAAATTGCTTTATATTGCAAACTACATATGCTTAATATTCAAAAAGGTAATCAGATAGTATTATTGTCATTTTATTCTTCTTCTTACCCATTGATGTTTATTTTAAAATAAGCATGCACTCAGATGCTTAAAAGATATAACACATTTTAAAGGCAGGTTTAGAAGTTGAGAAAAGAATCCATTAATGACTTACAGATGAATCAAGAGGTTTAAAACATCATCAAGGCTCCACTGGGTTTATGAATACATTAAATACTTTTTAAAAAGGAAGAAATATCACAAGCATTAAATTAAAGCACAAATAATGTAAAACAGATGTTTGTCCTAATGTAGCCATCTTGACAGAGACCTCTGTGTCATTCAGCTTTGCATTGCTGTAACAAAATACCTAAAGGAAGCAATGTAAAGAGAAAAGAAGTTTCCTTTGGCCCAGTTTTGTGGAGTTCAGGCCCATGGCCCTGTTGCTCTTGTGCTGGGGGCAGAACAACACGTCATGGTGAGAATGGCTAGAACATCAGAGAGAGTGTAGAAAAATGTCAGAACGCCACAGTTCACCATTAACATGTGACCCCAGTGATCTTACACCTCCCATCAACTATCATCTCTTAATGTTTCCATCATTTCTTAATAGTGGTATTGGTTGGAGACTGATCCTCGAACTTGTAGATTCTCAGGGGATACTCATCGAAACTACTACAACACTGTACATTAAACTCAAAACTCAGTTTGAAAGTAATATTGCTTGAGTCCTTAAACACCACAGCAACAAATAGGAGCTGTCTGAATGAGACAAGAATATTTAACTCGTTGGGCTAGTCGTAGTATTTGGAACTCATCTTCTTGTCTGGGGAAGTATTTGGGCACAAGCTGTAACATTTTTTTATTTTATTATATTTACTTTACATCCAGATCACAGGCCCCTCCCTTCTCTCCTCCCAGTCCCAGACTTCCTCCTTCTTCCCCTATCCCCACTCCTCTATTCCTCAGAAAAAGGGAGTTCCTTCACATGCCCCCACCCCAGCTCATCAAGTTATATCAGGGCTGAGCACAACCTCTTCCCCTGTGGCCTGATGAGGTAGCCTGATGATCAAAAAGCAGCCAACTGAGTCCATGTCAGAGATAGCCCCTACTCCCCTTACTAGGGTACCCACATGAATCCTGAACTGCCCATTAGCTACATCTGTATAGGGAAGCCTATGTCCCGTCTATTCATGGTGCTTGGTTGGTGCTTCAGTCTTCACAAGCCCCTCTGGGCCCTGGTTAGTTGGCTATGTTGGTCTTCTTGTGGAGCACCTGTCATCTCCAGGTACTTCTCTTCCCCCCCCCACCACCTGCACCCCCACCCCACTTTTCCACAAGACTCCCTAAGCACTGCCCAATGTTTGGTTATGAATCTCTGCATCTATTTGGGTCCAGTGCGGGGTGAAGTCTCTCAGAGGACAGCTATGCTAGGCTCCTGTGTGCAAACATAGCAGAGTATTATTAATAGTGACAGCGACTGGCTCTCTCTCATGGATGGGTCTCTGGTTGGGCCAGGCATTGATTGGGCATTCCGCGCACATCTTGTAGGCAAGGTAAATTTTGGGTAGAAGTTTTTATGTGTAGGTTGGTGTTCCTCTTCCTCCATTGGAGGTTTTGCCTGGCTATAAGGGGTGACCACCTCAGTCTCCATACCCCTCCCTACTAGGAGTCTCAGCTAGAGTCCCTTTCATATCCTCTCAGGAGCCTACCCTGACACAGATCTCCAGCTTGTCCCACAGATCCCCACACATCTGCTCCTTCTCATCTCTCTCCCATCCCTACCACCTCCCACTGCCATTTTCTACACCTGGTTCCCCTCCCCACCTCCTCTCTCATCCTCTTCCCTCCCTTCATCTACGTCCTATGTCTATTTCATTTTCCCTTCTGAGGGTGATCCTAGCTTCCTCCCTTGGGTCCTAGTTAGAGCTTAGTTTCTTAGGGTTGTGATTATCCTGTATTATATGGCTAATATCCACTTATAAGTGAGTACATGTCATGTGTTTCTTTCTGGGACTGGGTTATCTCACTCAGGATGATCTTTTCTAGTTCCATCCATTTGCCTGCAATTTTCATGACTTCCTTGTTTTTAATAACTGAGTAGTATTCCATTGTATAAATGTACCATAGTTTCTTTATCCATTCTTCTAATCCCCTTTCCCTATCTTTTGGCTTCTCTACAATGATGCCTGAAAGCAGAACTCTCAATCCACACTCTGTGTCATGTACCAGCAGTGGAAGACCCTCACTTCCTGAGGTCAAAGTGGGTAGTATTATACTTAATTTGGGTTTGAGGGTAGCTGACTCCACAACAGGGTAGGAATAGGTTTGACAGCTGTAGAGTCCAGGCCCTAAACTAGTCAGACAGTAAATGCCTGATGTTTTATTCAGGAAGCAGTGAAAAAATTATATGAATTTTTAAGATATTCAGCAATGAAATATCATGACCCCTCCAGTGGAGTCTGTGTGATAAATGTAACTGCTCAACCTGAGGTGATGACCCCCACCCAGGAAGAGCCTCCTGGAATGTGTCTGATGTTCCTGCCAGGAGTAACTGATCGCAGTCTTACTCATTTGTTTTGTTTCATATCAGAACTTTTCAAATGTAATTGAGTTGCTAGGAGACACCCTAACTTGGGGCTGCAGCAAGGGTCATTCAGGCAATTTTTATCACCAAGTTCCATTCCACTTGTTAACAAAAACATGGCTAAGGATTAATCATAATTTATATTATGATGTACAAATAAAGTGTTTAAGAAAGCTCCATATAGTGCTGAGAAGAGCTAAGAAAAAGCTCTCTTGACTCACAGATGTTTAGAATAATGAGAGAACATTGACCTTTGATAAAGAGGGCATATGTGTACTGATACCAATCTAATGACTTAAGAGTGATGATTCAAGATTGATTACAATGTTATTACTCTGTATCCTGTATTTTGAATTGTACAAAAAATAATTTAACCACAAAAACACTCCCTGTTCCAAAAAATTTGTATAAAAACCTAGCTTGCTTGTTTGCAAAATACACTCAGATTCAAACACTACCTCTGGGTTTGTCTGTTTGTCACTTCGCCTATCTTTGTTCACTGACACTTCAAGAACTCTTGTTCCCAAGGACCTAAACCAGACTGAGATGGTCCGTGGCAATGAGATCAATAGAAGTTGATGATTTATGAGTTAGAATGAGGGTAAAGGAGGGAGAAAATGCTAGGAGAAATGACTAGAATTTGGGGGCATCTTGGGGGTGAGGCAGAAACGTAGTGCAGTGGAAACTCCATGGTATCTATGAGTGTAACCCTAGCAAAGACTCATAGGAGTGGATGACACAGGTCTTGAGCCAGCCATCTTCTGTAACCAGGAAAGGGACTGGATACGAACCAGCCACAGAATACCTAATTGACTCTGACCTCCAGCTTGTCCTACCTTCAGAGTAGGCTTGAACCAGAGCCTAGCATAACTGATCATTAGAGAAACAAGAGAGACTTTATTCAGCAGCTGATGGGAACATATGTACAGTATCATAGCCAAACATTAGGTGGAGTGTCAAGGGTCCTGCTGAGGATGAGGAAGAAGAATTAAAGGAACCAGAAGGGTTAGGGACATGCCAAGAGTACCATGCACACAGAATCAGCTGTCAGGGAATCATGAGAACTTTCAGAGATCAGGGAGACTGTAGGGATCTGACCAACGTCCTCTGCATATATGTTATGGTTGAGTAGATTGGTGGTCTTGTGAAAATCCTAACAGTGGGAGCAGGGGCTGTCCCTGACTCTTTTGCCTACTCATGGGACCCTTTTCCTCCTACTTGGTTGCCTGGTCCAGCGTTGATGTGACAGTATGTTTCTAATCATATTGTAGCTTATTATGCTGTGTTATCCCTGGGAGGCCAGCTTTTCTCTGATGGGAGAGAAGAGACGTAGATATGTGAAAGAGGAGAGGCACACAGTAAGTGTGGGAAGGTCTGGAGGCAGGGGAGAAAGGGGAAAACTGTAGTTGAGATGCAATATTATGAGAGAAGAATAAAAAAAATTAAAGAGAATTAGAATGAGGAAGAACAAATCATTTATTGGTTTTGGGTAGCTGACTGCACAGTAGTACCATCCATAGTGGTAATAGTCATGAAAGGACCAGAATGTTTATAGAATAAATGATAAAAATTACGTTTATGTTATTGAAATTGAGATCTATGAAACATCCTAAAGAAGTGTATAGTGGTTAGGTGGATATGCAGTTCTGGCCCATAGGAAGAATGGTCATAATGGAAATGTCACTAACATCGTCATTGAATAAGCAGTGTGTTCCCGAACAGGTATAGAATGAGGCATACAAAGGGATCTCAGAAAGGATTATTAAGGACAGATAAGATGAGAAGTAATGAGAGAAACACAACTGTAAAGATAACATTAATTAAATAATGCCCAATAAAAGTATTAAAAGTATGATGCCAGCACTCTGCTAAGTGTCTTCCCATGAGCTAGCTACTTGCAGTGCTTGGCTGAATGACTCCACACAGGCAGGCACATGTGAGAAACTAAGGTTGTTTACACAAAGAGGTGGGAGGTAAGAAAGGAACATGAAGAGAGTAGAAATCAAATATCTAAAAACCAAAGAGGCAAGAAAACCAACCAATGGAAAAGCCACAGCATCAGGAAGTGGCAGAGGCTGCCAGAGTTTTCAGGCATGGTAATGAGTAACCTGGGTGTCGGATACCATTTCATCAGGATAATGTCACTCAAATGGCTTGTGAGTGCTTTTTTTCCATATGAGTTCACAAACATGGACGAAGGAAGGACTTCAAGGGTCAAGCACATTGACATTCAGGGAGTAGGTTTAATGAGGAAAAGGTTTTAACTTGATCTATAAAAGTGAATGGACAATTGTCAAATAATAAAACTATTAGGTTGCTGCATGAGACATATGGGATCTTCATAATAAACAGTACAGCTGCACTAGAAGTTGAAAAAATGTAAACAAACAGTACTTACTCAGGAATGTGCTATGTTAGCCAATGCTGAAAGCTATTGCTAAACAAATCTTCCCCAAAATTCAGTGATTTAAAGCAACAATAATTTAATTTTACAAGTCTTGCTATTGGGCCAGCTTTCTTCCTGGTGTTGTCTATCTTCCTGTGATCAGTGACATATGCACATGCTCTTGTCATGTAAATAGCTGAAGAATATAAGCCCAAGGAAGGAAGCACACACCAAGACTCAGTATACCTCCTTACATCCCATTGGTCAATAAACAAAACTACAAGATGAAGAATAATGCCAAGAAGTAAGAGATGCATTCCTCTCAGGACGAAACTATAAAAAAAAAGCTGTGCATCTAGGGAGAGGTGATGAATTGGAGCTGCTAATTATATCTACTGGAGTTGACTTGAGATGATGTAATTTAATATCTGAGAAGTATTTCAGATATTTCTGGGTGTGTTGGGTGTGTTTTAAGACTGTGGTGGTTTGAATAAAAATGGACTCCATAGGCCCATAAAGAGTGGCACTATTAGGAGGTGTGGCCTTATTACAGTAGGTGTGGTTTTTTTGGAGGACTTGTGTCCTTGGGCATGGGCTTTGAGGTCTCAGAAGTTGCAGCCAGTTCTTTTCCTGATGCCTATGATCCTGATGAAGGACTCTCAGCAATTTCTCCAGCACCATGTCTGTCTGCCTGCCTGCCACTTCCCGCCATAACAACGATATGAGCTAAACCTCTGACACTGTAAGCCAGCCCCAATTAAATGTTTTCTTTTATAAGAGTTGCCAAAGTCATGGTATCTCTTCACAGCGATAAAACTTTTAGTAAGACAAAGACTATCAATATTCATTTTAATTTTTACCACAATCATAACCTTTTCTAAACTGTTTTATAAGCTAGCATCATTCTAGTCAAAGTGTTACTCTAATGCTGACAATTCAGAATGCAGCATACCATGATCTCAAAGTAAGAGAATACTCCAAGTTTTATTAAATGGAATGCAATATTACATAATCATAATATGTGTTCAAAAGTATTTTTTACAAGAGAGGCAAAACTGGACTTAGTGGTGTAAAGAAAACAATATGTGAAATAAACTTTTTTTTAAAATTAATTTATTCTTGTTACATCTCAATGGTTATCCCATCCCTTGTATCCTCCCATTCTTCCCTTCCTCCCATTTTCCCCTTAATCCCCTCCCCTATGACTGTTCCTGAGGGGGATTACCTCCCCCTGTACATGCTCATAGGGTATCAAGTCTCTTCTTGGTAACCTGCTGTCCTTCCTCTGAGTGCCACCAAATGGAAGGAAGGCACATTCCAAATGTTGAACGTAATATCTATACAATTATATAACTACGCTATATGCCCTAGAATCCATCTCATTTAGAAAGCAAGAGGCATTTAAAAGTATTAAAGAAACTCCAATAGAAGTTTTAATGGCTAGACACGTACAGGCATTTTTTTTCAGCGTTTTAATGATTTAGGATCTTCTGCGACATATGACTGATCATGAAACAAACTTAAAAGACCATTATGTCAGAAGTTTTAACTGAGGAAGTAAGAAACAAAGCTGTGAATTTCCAAAACTATGTGCCAGAACAAGATGCCAATTTTCCATGCAGATTATAGAAAACCAGTTGTACAACTCTTAACATCCTTACCCACTCCAATGTATGGAGACTGGAAAGGTCTTTTAAGAAAGGGGTTGCTGGGCCCTGCATACATCTACTCCTAACACAGGACTATGGCAGAAAGATCTGACCTTCTGAAATCACATGATCTGTTGCTTGGCTTTCTCCCAGAAATCCATGGGGTAGTTTCTGGTGAACCAGAGGGTAGGTCAGAGAAGGTTGCTGGATCCTCCACAACTTCCTTAGGGCAGAGAATGCCTGTACAATTCCCTAGGGATCAGATGTGACCACCTGCAAAGCAAAGCTGTTTTGGTTGCCTTTGGCCTGAGAAGTGAGTGGATATGGGCTCCTGTGGTACAACAGGATCCTGAAAAGACTATAGAGGAGGAGCTTCACACTGAGGAGGTGACTCCAGAATATACCTCTGGATAAGAAGCCCTCAGAGGTTGATGGGGGAAGCCCTCCAAACAAAAGTCACTCCTTGACACATGCTGGCTTAGTATACATCATACCGACCATATGACTTAATGTAGAGAAGTTAACTTAAAGAAGATAGGAAAAGAGGAATAGAAAAATTGATAAAGAAAATATGGGGCATTTATACAATGGAATGCTACTCAGCTATTAAAAACAAGGACATCATGCAATTTTCAGGCAAATAGATGGAACCAGAAAATATCACCCTGTTCTGAGTGAGATAACCCAGACTCAGAAAGACACACTTGGTATGTGCTCATTTATAACTGGATATAAGCCATAGAGTACAGGATAATCATCCTACAATCCCCAGACCCAAAGAAGCTAAGTTACGAGGAAAGCCCAAGGGAGGATGTTTGAATTTCACTCAGAATGGGAAATAAAATAGACACCTGAAGTATATCAAGGGAGGGAACTGGATGGGGGAGGAGTGGGAAAGAGGAGGATGGAGGAGATTAGGTGTGGGGAGAGCAGGAGGGCATCTCTGGAATAGGGGAAGCTTCTGGGAGTCTAAGGAGGTGATCCTAGCAGAGAGTCTCAGCACTGGGGAGTATTGAGCCTGAAGTACAGTAGCCTGGCTACTTTCTGTAGCCAAGTGGGACTTTCAGTGAAGAGAGGGGTACACTAATCCACCCATAAAACCTTCAACTCAAAATTTATCCTGCCGACAAGAAGTGTAGGGATAAAGATGGAGCAGAGATTGAGGGAACAGCTAATCCAAGACTGGCCCAACTGGAGATCCACCCCATGGGAGAAACCTAACCCTTGACACTATTAATGATACTCTGCTATGATTGCAGACAGGAATATAGCATAACTTGTCAGGAGCCATAGGACCTTGCCTGACCTGCCCCAGTGGCTGAGAGGCCCTGCTGGCTGAAAGCCACAGCTGTCTGCATACTTGAGATAATTATTCTGCCTGGCAACCACAAAAGATCCAGCCTGACCTTGAGAAAGAGAACATTCGGTGTATCGCGACTTCTGAATAATCGCCCCACTTCACACCTGCTGTCCTTGGGACTGGCCCAGAAGATTTTGTAACTTTCCACTGCATTCCTTCCTACCCCCCGCCCTCCCAGAAGCTCACTTTAAATTTGGATACCCCCTTACAATAAACGACCCTCGACAAGCAATGTTTACCTGGGCCCCTGTCTCTCTCTCGCCCAATTCTTTATTCACAGGTCGCGACCCTCCTCGCCACTCCACGAATAACTGAACCCACGGGTCGTGGGCAATAACTGTCTTCTGAAAGGGTTCATCTAGCAGCTGATGAAAATACTGTATTTTTTGGACTATAGATGTACTTTCCCCCAAAAAAGTGGGGTAGGGGGAAATTAGGGTGCACTTTAAGTCTGATTGCTGTTTTTACTGTTTTTCTGTTCTAAAAACTGGGTGTACTTATGGTCAGGTGCTTCCTATCGTCCGAAAAATATGGTAGATGCAGAGATCCATAGCCAAAGAATAGGCAGAGCTTGCGAAGTCTTGTGTAAGAGTGGGAGGAAGGATTATTGGAGCCAAACGGGACTAGGACGCTACAAGAAGACCTAGAGAATAAACTAAGCTGGGCCCATAAGGCCCAATCAAAGAACATGCATGGCCTGGATCTTGGCCCTGTACACATATGTAACAGATGTGTAGTGTGGTCATCATGTGAGTCACCTAACAATTAGAGTAGAGATTGTCTCTGACTCTGTTGCCTGCCTTTGGATCTCTTTTCCCTTAGCTGGGCTGCCTTTTATGGCCTCAGTGGGAGAGGATGCACTTAGTCCTGCTGCTACTTGAAGTGCCAGGGTGGGTTGAAAATCATGGGGGATCCTTCCACTGTGGAATGGAGGAATGGGGGAAGGGTTTGGTGAGGGTGGGACTTGGAGGAGGGCGGGGCCTGGGATCAGGCTGTAAACTGATTAAATAAATTAATTAATTAAAAAACATTTTAGATAAACCCTACATTTTTCTAGATCTGGGGTTAGAAAAAGTGTTTAAACTGATGCTTACAGTTTTCATAACTGTATATTGTTGGACTCATATCTCAGCATTATGATCAGATTTTGTGATGGATGCTGGTCAAAAGACTTAATTGGCAATGTTTCTCAGGTTATTTGTTGGATTTGTTCAATGAAGTAGTGTTATTCTCTTGGTGAAGGTTCCTATCTCTGTGATAAAACACCATGGCCAAAGCATCTTGGGGGAAGAAAATGTTTATTTGCCTTATGCTTTCACATTACTGCTCATCATCAAAGAAAGTCTGCATAGGATCTCAAACAGAGCAGGAACCTGAAGTCAAGAATATGGTAGAATGTTGTGCAGACTGTTTCCTCCCACTTTAATCACTAATTAAGAAAAGGCTCTGCAGGCTTGCCTGCAGTCCAGTGTTATGGAGGTATTTTCTTTATTGAGGGTCTCTGCTTTCCAACAACTCTAGCTTGTGTCAAGTTGACATAAAACTAGTTAGCATAGTTAAATATGTTAATAGTATGAAAACAGCAAAACTAAGTTCAAAATGAAGCTAAAGTATTTTACTTTCATCATAAATCAGGAAAACAATTAAACATGTATTGACCAGAAAATACTCCACCACACAACAGGGACATGTGCTCAACCATGTTCATAGCAGCCTTATTCATAATAGCCAGAACATGGAAACAGCCTAAGTGTCCCTCAGTAGAAGAATGGATAAAGAAACTGTGGTACATTTACACTATGGAATACTACTCAGCTATTAAAACAAGGAATTCCTGAAATTTGTGGACAAATGGATTGAACTAGAAATGATCATAATGAGTGAGTTAACCCAGAAGCAGAAAGAGTCAAATGGTGTATGCTCACTTATATCTAGACACTAGCCCAAGGGGCATATCTCATGAAAGTCTTCACTTACCAGAAAAGTGAGTCAGAGGGGAGGACATCCTATTGGGACTATAGATGAGAGAAGCATGGGAGAATGGGGAAATAGAAGGATCCAGAGGGTCCTAGAAATCTACAAGAAAAACATTATGACAGGCAGATCTGGGCCCAGGGGGTCCTGCTTAAACTATGGCACCAGCCAAGGACAATACAGGTAGTAAAATTTGAACCTCTACCCAGATCTAGCCGATGGACAGGGCATTCTCCACCACTGAGCAGAGAGTGGGGACTGACTATCACATGAACTCTGGTGCCCCATTTTTGACCAGGTCCCCTTTATGGGGAGGCCTGGTGGCACTCAGAGGAAGGATAGCAGCCTAGCAAGAAGAGACTTGATACCCTATGAGCATATATAGGGGGAGGAGGTCCCCCTCAGTCACAGACATAGGGGAAGGGAGTAGGGGAAAAGCAGGAGGGAGGGAGGAATGAGAAGATAAAAGAGATGGGCTAACAACTGAGATGTAATATGAATAAATTAATAAAATATTAAAAAATTAAACATGTATTGAATTAAAAACAATTCATTTAAGTTTATGAGAAAAGCATATCCTAATAAATATGTAAAAAGTTAGGACAAAATTAATATAACTAGGAATGAGTGACAAGGACAAAAAGCTATTTGTCTTCTTAATAGTGAAAGAATAAACAGCATTGCCCATTCTTTTTTGTTTGTTTGTTTATTTTTTTATTAATTTATTCTTGTTACATCTCAATGTTTATCCCATCCCTTGTAGCCTCCCATTCTTCCCTCCCTCCCATTTTCCCCTTATTCCCCTCTCCTATGACTGTTCCTGAGGGGGATTACCTCCCCCTGTATATGCTCATAGGGTATCAAGTCTCTTCTTGGTAACCTGCTGTCCTTCCTCTGAGTGCCACCAGGTCTCCCCCTTCAGGGGACATGGTCAAATGTGAGGCACCAGAGTACATGAGAAAGTCATATCCCACTCTCCACTCAACTGTGGAGAATGTTCTGACCATTGGCTAGATCTGGGTAGGGGTTTAAAGTTTACCATCTGTATTGTCCTTGGCTGGTGCCTTAGTTTGAGCAGGACCCCTGGGCCCAAATCTGCCTATCATAATGTTCTACTTGTAGGTTTCTAGGACCCTCTGTATCCTTTTATTTTGCTATTCTCCCATGCTTCTCTCATCTAGAGTCCCAATAGGATGTCCTCCCCTCTGTCCCAGTTTCCTGGTAAGTGAAGGCTTTTGTGGGACATGCCCCTTGGGCTAGTATGCAGAAATAAGTGAGTATATACCATTTGAGTCTTTCTGCTTCTGGGTTAACTCACTCATTATGATCATTTCTAGTTCAATCCATTTATCCACAAATTTCGGGAATTCCTTGTTTTTAATAGCTGAGTAGTATTCCATAGTGCATATGTACCACAGTTTTTTTTATCCATTCTTCTACTGAGGGACACTTAGGCTGTTTCCATGTTCTGGCGATTATGAATAAGGCTGCTATGAACATGGTTGAGCAAATATTCTTGTTGTATGCTGGAGCATCCTCTGGGTATATTCCAAGGAGTGGAATAGCTGGGTCTTGAGGAAGCCCTATTCCCATTTTTCTGAGATAGCACCAGGTAGATTTCCAAAGTGGCTGCACTAGTTTGCATCCCCACCAGCAATGAAGGAGTGTTCCTCTCTCCCCACATCCTCGTCAGCATGTGGTGTCACTTGAATTTTTGATCTTAGCCATTCTGATGGGTGTAAGATGGAATCTCAGAGTTGTTTTGATTTGCATTTCCCTGATGACTAAGGAGGTTGAGCATTTCTTTAAGTGTTTCTCAGCCATTTGATATTCCTCAGTTGAGAATTCTCTGTTTAGTTCCAAGCCCCATTTCTCAATTGGGTTATTTGGTTTGGTGGTGTTTAATTTCTTGAGTTCTTTATATATTTTGGATATTAGACCTTTGTCAGATGTAGGGTTGGTGAAGATCTTTTCCCAGTCTGTAGGCTGTCGCTTTGTTCTGTTGACAGTGTCTCCTGCCTTACAGACGCTTCTCAGCCTCATGAGGTCCCATTTATTAATGGTTGACATTAAGGCCCGGCCATTGGTGTTCTGTTCAGGAAGTTGTCTCCTGTGCCAAAATGTTCCAGGCTCTTCCCCACGTTTTCTTCTAAGTGACTTAGTGTCTCTGGTTTTATGTTGAGGTCTTTAATCCACTTGGATTTGAGTTTTGTGCAAGGTGACAAATATGGGTCCAGCTGCATTTTTTTCCACATAGACCTCCAGTTAGACCAGCACCATTTGTTGAAGATGCTATCCTTTTTCCATTGAATGGATTTGGCTTCTTTGTCAAAAATCAAGTGACCATCTGTGTGTGGATTCATATCTGGGTCTTCGATTCGATTCCACTGATCAACCAGCCTGTTGCTGTGCCAGTACCATGCTGTTTTAATTACTATTGCTTCATAGTACAGTTTGAGATCAGGTATGGAGATTCCTCTGGAGCACCTTTTATTGTAGAAGATTGTTTTAGCTATTCTGAGATTTTTGTTTTTCCATATGAAGCTCAGAATTGAACTTTCAATGTCTTTAAAAAATTGTGTAGGTATTTTGATAGGGATTGCAATGAATCTGTAGATTGCTTTTGGCAGGATGGCCATTTTTACTATGTTAATTCTCCCGATCCATGAGCAAGGAAGATCCTTCCATCTTCTCAGGTCATCTTCAATCTCTTTCTTCAGAGTTCTGAAATTTTTTTCAAACAAGTCCTTCACTTGCTTAGTTAGAGTAACTCCTAAATATTTTATATTGCTTGTGGCTAATGTGAAGGGTGTGGTTTTCCTAATTTCTTCCTCTGCAAGCTTGTCATTTGTGTATAGGAAGGCTACAGTCGCATTGCCCATTCTTACTCCCATGAAATGACAACGTATGATGTTCTGTGATGTGTTATGTTGGGAAGATTAGAATGAAACTGGCCCTTGACATTTACTCTATGCAAACAATTCTGGTGAATAAAGAAAATTCCTTTATGAAAGTTGTCATCATGGCATTAGCTAACAGAAAACATGAAAACAGTTTTGGAAAGTAGCTTAAATAAAGTTGGGAGCATCCAGATGACACAATATTATTGTCATCAGAAACGATCACTTTGGATATAGTGGAAAACATAAACCATATTTAGAATGCATAGGAAACAGAAATATTTTGTATATTAAGCCTACAATCTACACCCAAATATTTCTGTTAACTCCAGAAGATTTTATATATATATATATATATATATATATATGTGTGTGTGTGTGTGTGTGTAGATATAGATCTATCTATCTATCTATCTATCTATCTATCTATCTATCTATCTGTCTATCTATATCACTGGGCTAAACTGAATAGACATAGGAGAGAACACCAGCTAGACTGCGTGGAAACCTCTTTACTGGGCACATGGAGGCTGTGAGCTCTGGATCCGCAGCCTAGTGCCATGTCTCTTTGTGATCTAGAACAAATTTCTTATCTTTTGTAAGCTTCAGTCACCTCACATTTATAAAAAGGATTAGATGAGTCCTAGGCTCAAAATAACATTTCCTTTCTCTTAGAGATTCCTTTTCTCTTTCCTTAATAAAAGAACACAGAATTTCTAGGGCAGAAGCCAGTTGGACATCAGTTCCAAGTATAAGTCAGAGACTGTTCAAACAGAAGCCAGCTCCAAGAGCTTGTGTCTCTTAAAGACTATTGAACATTTCATGATAGGATTATATATAACCTTCACTGTGGGTTTATATAGTTTTAAAAAAAGTTTAAATATATCACATACTTTAAGGAAAGGATTACTTAAGACAAGATTCAACCTTTATTTCTGCTGTCCATAAAGATACAAACATATTTTCAATTTTCCCCTGTTACAAATGTGAAGAGTGTGCTCTTTATCTATTGTTATTACTATTTGCTAAGGAGAGAGTTGTGATAATATACAAGAAAATGTTCTGTAACTTTCAGACAACTCTGTAAATTTCTAACCTTCTCCAGTTTTCTTTATTATTGTGACTTCAGAAAATTCCTTGCATGTGTGTCACCTGAGGATCCAAATGATCCGTTTGTTCATCTAAGCAACTGGGGAAGTACTAAATCCAAAGCCTGTGTGAGGCAGCCTGACAAAGAAGAATCCCACCCTGGTAAGGCCATCCCTCAGTATTGTGGGTGGTGCCAATTCTTTAAAGTGTGAGATCATATATCACTAAAATATATATCTAGTTATTATAAACCAAGCTAAGAGCTAGATATGGTTGCTAACCTCTCTATAATTCCAATTATTAGGAGGTTGAGAACTGGAGGATTGATGCAAGTTTGATGCCAGCCTGGCCTACCTAGTTTAACTGTCTAAATGAAAAGATGCTCCCTCCATTAATAAAATAATCAATTAGGTTCAATCATTCTGTCTTCTACATGAAGTTGCTTTGGGTGGCAACTATCTGAGGTCTCTCTTTTCCTTATATCTCTTCTCCTGAACAACTAGGCTCTTGGATATAGCGGCACAGATATCCAAGTGAACTATATGCATCATATATAATATAATTAATATAATATAATAATATAATATAATAATATATAATATAGATGCTCTATATTATATAGACCTTCAAGAGGACACACCTGGAGAAGGATCTTTGCATAGAATATTGTACTGCTAGATATTAAAATTATACTGAAAAAGGGGTATCTTCTAGGTAGTACCTTCTCCTGTAAGAGAGACAGGATTGGAGATAGTATAGAGAGTGGTACCTCCGTGGTAGGATTTATGAGGAGTGGCCTCATTACGTAGTTTCATAATTTTTCTAGATCCTTCACTAATTGATTTCCTTAATTGCTTTCTTTCACTTTAGCCACCACTGGCCTCTCAGTCTTATTTGGGGCTTGTTATCTTAGGAAAGAAGCAATTTCAATAAGTATTTTCCCACTGGAGTATTCAAACTTAGATCATCACATACTGTCCTCAGTACTGTCTGTCTTTTTTCCCCCAGATTACTTCACCTAATATTTATTTGGGTTGTAAAATACTGTGTCATTTTTATGATAACTTGTTCCAAGAGAGTTAAAGTTACCACAAGCCTTGGCATTCCTCCCTCAACATCAACTGGGCATGAGGAAAGAAAGGTGATGACAAGAAGGCATCATGCATAATGCCTACCAGGTAACCTTGTTTGGGTGTCTGCTGTACATATGGGACCAGACAGCCATTGAGCTGTTACTTGAATTCCTAAAAGTCACATAGCAAATCACCGTCTATGTGGCAGTAAAATTACCAGCTGCCTGCTATATTCCTAGCTTTCCTTTTCATTATATCATGCCTCTTTATTTTTGAGAAATGATGAAGCTAGAGATGGTTCAGCTGTTGAGAGTACTAGCTGCCCTTCCAAGGGACCCAGTTTTGTTTCCCAGCACCTACATGGAGACTCAGAACTATTTGTAACTTGAGTCCCCGGGAATTAAATTTCCTCTTATGGCCCCCACAGGCATCATGCTGTTGTGTGGTACACAGACATACATTCGTACAAAGTATTCACGCACATAAACATAACTTCTTGAAAAGAAAATCCATGTTCTTCCTCGTTTATAAAACCAGAAGATTTTGTTTGTTTTTAAAACTGTGGTGTCTTAAACAATTTTTTGCTTACTTTTAAGATTGTAATTTAATTACATTTCTCTTTTTCTTTTCCTCTCTCCAAACACTCCCATATACTGATCCATGTATTTCTTCAAATTCATGCCCTCTTTTTTCATCATCATGCATTGTATGAATGTATGTATTTGTATTCCTAAATATAACCTGTTGATACTTATATGGGTGTTTTCAGGGTTGACTGCACTTGGCGGCCAATTGTACTCTTCCCCGGGGAGGACCATGTCTTCCACTCTCAGCTTTACTCTGTTGCCTATAGTTCCTTGTGTGGGTTTGAGGCCTAATGGACTTTTCCCTGCGAAATTTGGCTATTTAGTTGGAGTTCTCCTTGTTCAGCTCACATTTTGAGTGATCATAGTGATATTTTTATGTGGAAAACTTCTGATCTTACTTGGTAGTTAGTTAGTGATATCAGGGTTCTTTGAGGCAGTATCTACAGCCAGAAATTTACTAAACCAGAACAATCCCTAACAACAAGCAATAAATATTCACTCATACTCGTAGACCAGTGCTGTCCTCATCTCTTACCAAAGGAACTTTTCTTTGGAACAGACAAGAGGTGTTACAGAAAACCACAGTAATACCACAACCAGTCAACCCACAGTGTTGTGGAGACCAGTCCCAGTGAACATCTACAAAGCACTCCCATGCCTTAGGCTCAGGAAACGTTGCCAGAAGAGGAGGCAGAAAGATTGTCAATGCCAGAAGGTCAGAGAATTTGCTGTGAGAATGTGCCTCCTACTAATGTCAGGCTTTAAATTTCAGGAACATTTTCAATCAGCATGATATAGGTGAGTCACTTATTAGTTCAAATCTTGTACGTAGTTCAGAAACTGTTAATTTCCAAAACACAAAGTCCATTGACTATGGCAGTGCATTTCTATCATGACTGGAGTCCTAGGTAGCCAGCCCCCTGTTTCAGCTCCCAGCATTTGTGATCGTGAATCTCAGCCATGAGATTGAAAGTCTCCTGCACAACTGATAGTGTGTGTGTCAGTCAGGCTGGGGCAAAGTGATTAGACTACATGTATGAGACCCACACTGAACGTGCCTGACATAATTCTGAAGGATGGAGATCTAGATGGGACAAAAAAAAAAAAAATAAAAGGAAAAAGGAAAAGGGAAGATGGGGCACAGCTATAAGCTTGACACCTGATTGCTGCTGACTCCACTTTCTTCAGTCTTCCAGTGTATAGTTGGACCAGTGAGGCTCCACAGAGCTTCTTGGTCTTCAGCCTGTACTGGACACTGCACTGTCGCTCCCTTTTCTGCAGCCCAAGCATAGAATGAACAGCTGCTTGTTGGCCATGCTCTCCCTGCCTTTAAACGGCCAGTATAGGAATGCTCAGCCTCTGGTTGTATAAGCCAATTTGATCAATTTACTTTTGTGATACATGTATTTTATCAGTTCTAGTCTTCCAGGGAAACCTAATAGTGCCCCACCTCATCCTCTTAGGGAATATTTGGTTTTAAATACTGGATCACCTGGAACAATAAAGCTGCTGTTGGGCAACATCACATATTTTGTGATATTTCTTGTACAAAACGGAGATCACTGATTTTATTCATAAAGTTTAAATATATATCTTAAAAATTGTAAGGTTTTAAAATGCTGTCAGCTTTTCCTCTTAAGTTAATCTCATGAGAACTATTTCAGACACTTTAATCATTAAACATCACTGTAATGGGCATAATTTCATTTTTGTGTCAATGAGAAGGCTCAGAGATAGCATAGAGACTATTTCCCTCATGACTATCTTGTGTTTCCTTGCAATAAGTAGAAAAACAGATTTTCTGCAGATGTTTCTATTAGCATAGTGAGTATTCTAAGCCAGAAAGTCTAAGTTAAATTTAATTAAAAGAATACATCTTTAAAAACCCTTGAAAATTAGTTTAGTTTAATGCCATATGGAAACTTGTCTTGTGACATTCATGAATTTATTTTTATTTGAATTAATTTTAAGAAATCTGCTTTTCCTTTACAGTAAATGTTTCAATATTTTTGGCAAAAATACATATAGGTAAACATGTAATCATAGCTATCTTTGTGGAACCAACAATTAACTTGCATGTGTTTTAATTTAAGATAAAATAACTAATAATTTTATGTGGACAGCTGGTATTATGGGAGCTTTCCAAATTCATAAATGAAGTGGAAAATAATTCCAGATAATTGCTCTTTCCTTCAAGGCTGTAATATTATTTGAAATAAAGAATCACTTTGCTAAAATCCATTGCTGTGGTTCAGATATGGTTTGTGTTAAATCCTCAAGGGATCGTGTGTTGAAATGTAGCTGCCCTGCTCATCATCTTTCTATTTTCATATCAGCTTTTTAAAAAAGATCCTCATACTAGAGGAAAATAAGTGGTAATCATCTTTCCATGTTTGGCTTATTTTATTTACTTAATGCAATGTTCCTCAGTTCCATCTACTTTCCTGTAAATAATATGATTTTTACTCTATTAGGTATGCTTTATTATATATCTGTGTCACATTTTTTTACTCATTCTTTAATTTCTAGGCATCTGAGATGTCTCTGTATCTTGTCTACTGTAAACCCTGCCGTAGCAGTCATGGGTGTGTAGTCATCTCTATAGCAAGCTATCTTTAATTCCTGTCATTGTGTGTCCAGAAATTGTGCAATTGGGTAGCAGAGTAGTTCTATTTTCAGGTTTTCAAGAAGCCTCTTTATTGAGTCCCAGAGTAGCAACATTATTATAGTTCCACCAACGATATACAAGGTTCCTTCTCCCAGAGCCCCCATAAGCGCATTTTTATTTTCTTGTTCTTATCTGTTTTGACTGGGGTGAGATGGAATCACAGCATTGATACATTTCATTGATGGTTAAAGGTGTTGAATATCAGAAGAAGCAGTGACACTGATGCCTTGTTTTTCTGATGCCAGCAGGCATAGCAATTTGAAAGAGAGAAATATGATTTTCTATAAAAGACTTCAGTGGATTTAGCCAGGAGAGGGCAACTGCAGAAAATGATGCAAGAACCACTTAGTCCTCACCCATGCTCAATACAACACCTACCTTCCTCACACTTTAAACAATTGAGTAGCATAGTGGTAAGACTCCCTCTGCCTGTTGCTCCTCCTGTGCATCTGTAAGATTTTCAGTATCGATTCAGAAGAGTGTCTGTAACATCTATGTAAAGACAATGGGCTGCTGCTGCTACGTGAGGAAGGTCCTGCCATTCATCTATAGCTTTGTCATCTTGCATGTCTTCCTTACCACTTCCTTACTAGCCTTGGTGAGAGATGACTTGACTCGTGGTTACTCCAGTTTTCTTGTGTGAGGGCACACACGGTACATATAATCAATGTCACTATTCCCTAGATATTTTTCTGTTGAGCTCTAGGACCAAGGCAGTTGTGAAATCCAGCCAGCCACTGGGATGTTTGAGGAGACATAGGCCATGGACTCACCACTGTGGAGTCTCTATAAACTTTCAGAAAAAGTCAAGCTGGTAGCCATGGCCTTTAGGTTAGAACATGGTTGTAGGTGTGCTTTTTAAATCTATTTTTTATTTTGGTCTCTTATGTCTCTTTTTTCCTTCTCCACCCCAGTCCTTTCCAACATCCCGACACCAGGTAGGAAAAAAAGAGGGTTAGTGGTAATAAGAGATGTAATTCTTTTTTGCTATTTCCTGCTGCTTAAAGTCACAGGGTTCTTTGAGGCAATACCAATCTCCACTGTCAGGATGCCCAACCAGCAACAGCAAACACAGCAGTAGAGTTTGCTTCCTCCTTTGACCTCCTCCTCCAAGTGTTCTGGCAGCCCTCCATCCTCTTTCTCTCTAGGCTCTTGTATTTATACCCTCTCAAAGTCCTCATAAGACATATTTCAGCTGTGAAAAAAAAATCTCTGCACAAAGAAGTATCCTGCTGATGAAGACAGCATGCTCTCCCAGGAGGCTGTTATCAGCTGACAAAGATCGTGTGCCCTCTCACAAGGCTGTTATAAGCTGTGGACCAACTGGAGCAATCTCCATATCCCACACCTGGGATTAAAACAAAGGCATGTTTACATAACATAACTGAGTTTGTTAAAGAATTCAAAACTTCCACAACACATAGTAGCTTCTGGGAATTGTGAGGAACAATATTCGTAATCACCATTCTTATCAGTGTAGAACTCCTCCATGGGGGAGTGGGGGTTTTGTGGCAGTGCGTAACATAGACTTTGATAGTGTTATATATTTCAGAATCTCCCATCTAGGATATTTTATAATTTTCTTTTTAGTGGTCTTTTATTTTCTTCATTATGTTAATTACTAGGCATTTTATTATCTTTAAAACTTGTAAATGGGATTCTTTTGTTGATTTATTTCTGAAAAGATACCTTACTGGTACATACAAAAACTTAAAAATTCAAAAGCTATTGATTTTTGTGTAGGGGTTTGGTATCATCCTATTTGGAGAACTTGTTAGGTCTAAAGGCATTTTTAATCCTCTAAGTACAGGCTCTAACCATATGCAAGTAGGAATTTGATTTATTTTTAATCATTTGATTTCCTTCTCTTACCTTACTTTTGTAGTTGAAATACCAAACACTGTATAGAGTAAGAGTAGCTAGGATGTACCTCCTTACTCATTCACAATATTTGAAGATTACTGGCATGCTGTCAGTTTCCTCCATTTAACGTAATGTTGGCACTGAGTTTATTGTGTTTAACTTTTATGTTAGTGGCATGTGATGATTTTACACCTGATTTCAGAGTTTCGGTGTTCCTGCACCCAGTAGAAATCAAGTGTAGGGCACAGTATTTACTAGCAAGTGCCTTGCATGTCAGGTGAATAATTCATCTTCTTTTCACTTTTTAGTTGGTTTAGTTGCACTCACCTCATTGCCCAAGCCAGTTGTGACTTTATTCTGTAGCTCAGGCATACTGTTATCTTCCTATCCTATATTAGCTTTCTACAAAGGTTAGGGCCATGGCCTGTATTACCAGGCTCAGATTTCACAGCTTTTATCATAATGTCTAATTTTGTTGATGACATCTGTTAAGATGATCTTGTTCTTTTTAAAAAGTAGATTTATTTTTAAGAGTGTGTGTGTGTGTGTGTGTGTGTGTGTGTGTGTGTGTGTGTGTGTGTATAGGGGATATATGTAAACATCTGAGCACAGGTGTCTACAGAGCCCAGAAGAGGGAACTAGATCATCTGGAAGTGAAATGGCATTTGATTGTGAGTTGCTGGACATAGTCTTAAGCAGTGAGCTCACATCCTCTGCAACAGTAGCAAGAGGAAGACCAATTTTTCCAGCCACTTGATTTTGTTTATGTGCTGACTAATATTTGTCACGGTGTATTTCTTTAACTGTTATTGTATCATTGCTTCTTTATAATGACACCAACTTCTTTTGTCAGTTGTCTTTGCTGTTAACATTTCTTTCCTGCACACAGGGAAGAATAGCACCTTGGTTATCCATCAGTCAGTCTGACTGTTCTTTGGAGAATTAAGATAATTTATATTTAGAATTGTTATTGAAAAGTAGACATTAATTTCTGCCATTTTGACTTTTCTTGTTTCATTTAAAAAATTTTTATTTGCTTCTCCATTTTTTTTTCTAATAAGACTTATTTTGTTACTGTGCTCCCAGGATTATGTTTCCTCCTCCTTTTCTGTGTATAGGCCACCTCTTAGTGTTTTCTTCAATGCAGGCTTAATGGTAAAATAAATTGTTTTATTATAAGGTCTTCCCTTGTTCATTCTGAAGAGTAATTTTGCTGGATGTAATAATTTAGACTGGCAATTACTTTCTTAGATTCTAAGATATATAGTTTTATGACCCTTCTGGCACTTAAGGTTTCTATTATTCTTTTTGTTTTATAAATTTCTTGACTTTGCACTCTTGTAGATATTTTATAGGTATTTGTTCATTTTTATTTGATGTGTAAGGTTGTTCAGGCTGTAGTGTAGCTGTGTGATATATGTGTAGAGTATCTTCAGAGACTAAAAAAGAATATTAAATCCTCTGGGCTAGATTACAGATGCCTTTGAGCCACCATGTAGACTCTGGGTATCAAACCTGGCTTCTTTGGAATATCCAGAAGCGATCTTAGTGACTGACCTGTCTTTCCAACCCCTGTCATAGCTTTATTTCTTTTAAAATTTTTTCTTTTTCTGTTCTTTTAGAATTTTAGTTATAATTCACTGTAAATAAGCCATTTTCTAGTCACATTTCTAGATGCGTTCTGTACCTGGAAGCTCACATAATGCTCCACAATTTAGGAAATAGTTTCTGGTTACTCACTGAATAGGCCTTCTTTTAGTTTTTAGTTATTAGTCTGTACTTTGTCAAGTCTGGCACAAATTTGCTCCAGGAACCTTTCACGTTCCGCTCATAATTTTTAAATTATTATCTAAATGTATGTACTCATCAATGTCATCTTTACATTAATTCTGTCTAGAGAACAATCCACAATAACTGTACTTCCAGTTTTAAATGAGAGTTCATTAAGTGTTTAGTAAGCAAAAGGAAAAGAATAGCAAAGTGTAGTAAAGTGACAGAACATAAAATTGGGCACTTATAATGTTTAGCATAAATGACCATAGGAATCCTGTTGAGTTAGCTAGGAGGAGTTTTCAATTGAAAGATTTGGGCAGAATATATTTTGTCTTCAGGTGAGGTTTCCCACTTCCATATCCATTGAATGAATTTTTATACCATGAGATAAACAAGAGTGATGCCTATTAGAAATTGTCTACTCTCTGCCTGTCCTCAGGGAACACAGTTTTTAATACCCCAGGCTGTTAACTATTCTCCATCTTATTTATAAAAGTATCAATGAGCTATTCTGCTCCACAATTGGCAGTTAGAGGCCACACAAGATTCAAGATGCCTGATTCAAGATGCGAGAGTCAAGATATTCCTCGCTCCTAGAGCTTGTTTTCAATGAGTATGAACAGCACATAACAACAATTTACTAATATGATTAATGTTGCAACGTCCTACACTCTCCCCCTCTGTTTAAGCTCGTCTATTATTGATGCGTCCAAGGAGTTTTTTTTTAATTCGACACCTTGCACTCCTCATTTCTAAGGTTTCCAATTGCTTTGTTTTTCCTAATTCACAACTTATATCCTATTCATGTCATATTTGTGCATTCTTTATTGTTGTCCTTAATTTATCTATTTCTGTACTTTCTCAGATGTTATTGATTTAAATAAAACATTATACTATATTAGTTATCCATCACCTTATCAATTTCAATACAGACTACTAGAGAATGAGCTGCTGCTCCTGGAGGCATGGTTTCACACACACACACACACACACACACACACACACACACACACACACACACACACATGCACGCGTGTATATTGTATTTCTTTTTTTTAATTTTTAAAATTTTTTATTAATTTATTCTTGTTACATCTCAATGGTTATCCCATTCCTTGTATCCTCCTATTCCTCCCTCCCTCCCATTTTCCCCTTATTCCCCTCCCCTATGACTGTTCCTGAGGGGGATTACCTCCCCCTGTATATGCTCATAGGGTATCAAGTCTCTTCTTGGCAACCTGCTGTCCTTCCTCTGAGTGCCACCAGGTCTCCCCCTCCAGGACACGTGGTCAAATATGAGGCACCAAAGTTCATGTGAAAGTCATACCCAACTCTCCACTCAACTGTGGAGAATGTTCTGTCCATTGGCTAGATGTGAGTAGGGGTTTAAAGTTTACTGCCTGTATTGTCCTTGGCTGGTGCCTTAGTTGGACTGGAGAGATGGCTCAGCTGTTAAAGGCTAGGCTCACAACCATAAATATATTGTATTTCTATGTTGTTGTTTTTGCACATTGCTGGCTTAGATGTGCTCCAATTTTCTGTAAAAATCTTTCAGCAAGTGTACCTTCTTTTGTTGATGTTTCCTGGAATATTATATACAGCATATTGCTGAGAACTGTAGTGGGAGCAAAATAAGTATAAACCTAAATTTTATAAGATAATCTTTAGCCAGCTCACGCTGCTAAACTTGAAAAACAAAGTCTACTTCACTTTCTGTCTTCATTTGGAATTACACTTTTCACTGAGCTTGCTTCCAGAAGAATTCTACCTGGACCACAGTGAGCAACTGGGTAGATGCTGGATGAGCTATGGTGATACTATTGTTCTGAGTTCCATGGGATAGGGAAAGGTAGAGACTGTGTTTTCCTGTGGCACACTTGGGCTTGGGCTTTTCCAAATACCTTTTCATTATGGAACTGTGCTCTTATATGGGGGAAATTAAAGCAATCATTGAAGCACCAGTGGCAGTGCAGATCCCAGACCAGCTAAGCTCTACTGCTTCTCCTCAGAGTGTATTATCAAGCCCACATCCCCACTGTGTCTCCTTCTTTCTCTTTTCATATATCTCTGTCCTGCCATACCTAAGCCGTGGCAGGTTAAGTGTTGTGCATTTTTTCTTACTACCTGCTTTAGAGAGATCCCTATAACTCTACGTGTCTTAAAGTGTCCAATAGTGAACTTTAGTGTGTTTCCCCAGCACCCAACTAGATATATGGCTGTTCTGTTTGTTTTGATTCTGAGCTACAGAAAAAAAAAAATGGAAAGCTCTGCTCACTTCTAAAACTCAGTAATCATCTCTAAGTATGTTTCATTAAATCACTTTTGGTAAGAATAACATTTCATCTATTAAGTGTTGATATTTTATGTAACATATAAGGGATGTATTTCTTAAGCCAGAGTTATTTTCTGGAGCTAACTAGGATAAATCCAATATGGAGAGGAATATTCGCATTTCAGTTAGTTTGGTATATACTATGACTCAGAGACAAAAAGGAACTAGTTGAATCTGGTCCCACTGATAACTTTTTCTTAAGATAAGTGATTTTAACAGAGGATAGTTACTATCTACTCAGAACCTAATCCAGTTAAAACATGCCTGAAAGGAATATGCAACAGGACACCGAAAGTATTATGAGCACAGGAAATAAGTACCAGAGCACACGTTCTTCTATATAGAACAGAGTTTTCTCTTCAAAAGTACTAGACAAGTGCACATAAAAAGAAATGTCTCTAGTGTTTTTTAAAAAAATAACTGAATATAAAAATGTGGTCATCTTTCACAGTGACATTAAAACATTTTATTACCTTCTTATTATCTGGATCCTTCTCAACAGATTCTCTTCATTCACCCAACAACTAAGAGCTTTGAAAAAGTCCTAGAAATCTATAAGTAGCACAATATGATAGGCAGATTTGGGCCCAGGGGTCCCGCTCAAACTAAGGCACCAGCCAAGGACAATACAGGAGGTAAACTTTAAACCCCTTCCCAGATCTAGCCAATGGTCAGAATATTCTCCACAGTTGAGTGGAGAGTGTGATACGACTTTCTCATGTACTCTGGTGCCTCACATTTGACCATGTCCCCTGGAGGGGGAGACCTGGTGGCACTTAGAGGAAGGACAGCAAGTAGCCAAGAAGAGACTTGATACCCTATGAGAATATATAGGGGGACGTAATCCCCCTCAGGAACAGTCATAGGGGAGGGGAATAATGGGAAAATGGGGGGTGGGGGAGGAATGGGAGGATACAAGGGATGGGATAAACATTGAGATGTAACAAGAATAAATTAATAAAAAAAAATAATGTTAAAAAAAAAAAGAAAAAGTCACACAATTGAAAAGGCATCAGTTCTGTCCGTCTATGCCATCTGTGTTTTCTTCTGTACACTGATTTCAGTTTATAGAGGTTCCTTTACTAATTTTTATCTCTTACACATAAAATAGAATAAGAATAGTCCAACTTTTCTCACAAACATAGCTTTATTTCAATTTGTTATGCCTTATGCCCATCTGTGTCTTGTAGACAGGTTGTTGTTATGGATAGCTTTTCCATCTTGGGGTGAATTTGTTGGCCTCCATGACAGATCTAAGGGATTAGCGACGAGTAGGACAGGGGGTCACAATATGGGTAATGTCATTTGTCGTGGGGGGAAGCCTGCCACAGTGCTGCTGTGATGGGCTGGGAAGCAGTGCCCACATCCTTCCATCTGCCATGACAATCAGTGCCACCTCAGCTGCAATCACAATATCCACGGTTGCTACTGACACTCCGGGCACCCCAGGAACTACCTCTGCCAGGGCTCTCATCATTATTGCTGCTTCTGCCACTATTGTGGTGACCATCATTGTGTCATGGTCCCACAAGTCTCTGTGGAGGATTTCCCTGCCACCTAGTGCAGTGGGTGGTAGTAGTGAGTCCTCCACCTCCTTAAGACAACTAGGTGTAGTAGAGCACGCAGTCATGTACAAAGTCATTCGTCTGGAACAAAGAATAGAAATAAGATGCAGGAAAAATGTGCCAACTCCATTTGCTACATAAGTGCCATTCCAACTGTCTTCAAAAATGCCATTCTTAAGACCTTTCTCCATGTACTCTCTTAAGCCCAAGCCACAGTAAATTCTTGTTTAAATGATTTCTCACATTGAACCAAAGAGTCCTCAACAGAAGTGATAGCTCTAAGAGCTGGTAACACTGAACGATGAGCACTGGATGCTTCAAAACTATACTTGGCTCTTTCATAATTTGTATCCAAATTGAGCAATCCTGCATCCCCACGGTTTATTGGTAGTAGTGTATACTGGAGTGTGAAATAGAATTATTTTCATTTAACATTGTAGTCTCTGGATCTAACACATCTCTCTACCTGTTCCATTGCAAGTGATTAAAAGACTATGAGATGAATGAAAAGAAACAGAGGGATTGATACCATGTGCCTCAGCCAGAGTCCCTCCTTTTTCATGTGTAATTCTTTCAGGGAATATTAAGTACTGGGATGTTTATACTGCATCCTTATCTTCTAAAATGTCTGATGAAGAACTTCCATCTCTCGGCTTTGGCAATGAAATATTAGTTGGGAAACATTTAACGCCATATTGCTAATAAAAAATGTCCAGCTGAAAAGAATTATTATTGTTTTTTACAAGCCTATTGAGATAGGTTAGATCTTAAACTCACTGATTTCATCTTCCCTATCTAGTCAATAAACATTTAAGAAGATCAGTACACTGTTCTCTATGATAGAGGGCATTAGGACTCTGACTAAGGCCTCTTTAACACTGGCAGAGTCGTGACAGACTGAAATGGCATGCTGGCTCCTGGACCATGTTCCCTGCTTGGAAATTTAATATACAGTTTCACATGGGGCAAACTACCTTATAAGGTATGGAGCCCAAGTTAAAAAACAAAACAAAGTCAACCTTATTTATCTCTTCTTTCTCCTTATGGAAGCTTTGGTAGAATTGTGTCTTGGTTTGTCTTTAGGAACTTAGGAGACAGGGTAGACAGACATTGCATATATACTGCCCCCAGGGAGTAAATTCAGAAACACACATAGTATGTTGTATATGCTATTTAAATAGTTTGTTTGCTGTACTGTGTTAGGAAGCAATGGTACAAAAAAGGGTCAATATATTTCATGAAATCATAATCCTTAAGAAAATATTTCTGATCTGTGATTGGTGGAGCCATGACGGAAGATCTGTATCTGTTGAACTCAAGAACCAACTGCTTGCACTTCAATGCGATGAACAAGGAGCAGTCTTCTCAAGTCCGCTCTTGCTACAGCTTGTCTTCCAGGGAGAGATTTTCACATCTCCTCCAGTTCAGGTTCCTCAATTGCCTTAAATTACAAGCTCATAGATAAGATTAAAGTGACTAGAGATTATTGAGAATCTTCTCACTGTTAGGTTGGTAGTGATACTTTTCTCTAATGTCTTTCTTTAGTAGCTGTTGAGCCCCTGCCTCCATTTTCATTTGACATGCCCCTGCTTTCTGGAGGAACACACTAATGGGAGTTCCCATAAGCTGTATTCCAACTAAAAGCTGAATCCCAGCAGAAGCAGCTCATCCTCACTGCACAGGATTCTGTCCTTTACATTTTCCCAGCGCAGGTGCAGATGATCAAAGTGATTGGCCCTATGGGAAGCAGGCAAGGCAGCCCAAGTGGCAAAGATCCCTAATGATGTGGCACTTCCTTGGGAAGTGTGAACACACATCTACTAACCCCAGATAGGGAGTTTGACAAACCAAAATATGAATACCAACAGAGCCCAACTTGGTGGATCAATGGCTTTTATTGGGTTAGAGAAATATGGATGAGAGGTTACTTACAGGAGCAAAAATGATGCAAAGACATCGGTATCACCAATGCCTAACCCAGAATTGTAGGAACCAGGCCCGACTGGGCTGCCTGCCTGTCTTGCCGTTTCATGTCCTGTTTCTAGCAGCTTCCATGTCTGTGTTTATCTTGGTTAGCTAGTCGTGTTTACTGCTCTGAGAACGCACCCCTCCCTTCCTCGAGACTTTTCCTCCTGTGTGCAATCACCTCTTGAGGGATTTCACCTGGGAGGAGGATTCCTGTTTTGCTGCCTATAAGAAGGCTCTTTGGAACTCTGAAGGGAGGAGAATAATATACCGCTGCTGTGGCTGCTGCTGCGGCTGCTGCTCTCTTAGCACGAAGGACCCACTGTGTTATTGTGTGTGTGTGTGTGTGCGTAAGTGTGCGTGTGCGTGCGTGCGTGCGTGTGTGCGTGCGTGTGTGTGTGTGTGTGTGTGTATGAGTTAAATCCGCAGTCCCTCGCCCTCAACTCAGTACCGTGGTGGCGCGAGCGCTACAAGAATGGCTACCATCCGTCAGGCAGTGCAACAAATTGAAGCATATTCTTCCTGGGTAGGACAGCTGGTAGGAGACTCTTCCAGGCTGCTCAGCTGGTTTGTTTCTCCTAAGTAGTTCCACTCATCTCTGCTTCTTCCAGGTGGCTGAGTTTGTTCAAGAGTCTTCTGTATATCTGTCTTGCCTGAGAGCTATTCACAGCAGTATTTACTATTTATATGTTCTGGGAAGGGAAGTCCAGTAAACCTGGTCAGTTTCAGGAACTTCCTGAAGCTATTTAGAGTTGTTGACTCCTGTCTTAGGGGAGCTTTTCTGTAGGATATAGTATATAATTTTCTCTTAGAACATTCTTTTTTTCTACATCAGTGTAAGAATCCTGTCCTAAAATATCCTGTTGCTTTACTTTTCTTTTATATTCTATGTCTGAAGAAGTTTCCTTCCAAGGTAGAAGGCTTTAATCTTTCACAAAAGTGCTATACAACAAAAAAGCTCCAGGCATTTCTTCACTTCCTGTGAACATCTGTGGGGTAATTATAAATGCTTTTAATGGTTTATCACAATCAAGGACTACTTATTATCTCAAGGATGAATTAGTAAGAGGGGTACACTTTTGAGTTAAATTGACATCCTTTCCTAGACATTACTGAATAGTTCAATTCAGTGTTTTACACTAGTACATGGGAACTTTTTAATGTATTACATAATCAATAACCCAAAAACTTAGTGTCTTTAAATAATGGGCACTTATTGTTTTATAATTCCTATGAGCAAGAGATCCAGGCATGCCTCGGCTGGTTGCCTCTACGTCAAGGTCTTTCAGGAACTTCCTCCTTTGACATTATAGTTTTATCTTGAGAATCGCCTGAGGTAGAGGCTGTAGTGGGATTAACTTTTAAGCTCATTCAAGTGGGTGCTGGTAAAGACTGGCTTCTTTCCACACAACTGAATCATGATGCAACTGCTGCCTTTTCACAAAGAGAGAGATGTGAGATAAAACAAGAAAGAAAGTGTGTGCAAGATAGGAATCACTGATTTTTAGAACAACAACAACAACGACAACCATCCAACTAGACAAACAAAAACCTAGGGACAAGAACCAATTTCTTGGCCATGTTATGTTCTTTGGACTACAGTAAAAAATAACAGCCTTTATTTAAAGATATAAATGTTGTAACATGGTGTCCATATCGTTTTATGTTTTTATCAAGGATAGTTTAATATTTTAGCATTGTTAATTTAGAATTTCATCTTTTTAATTTATTAATGTTTTTGGTAGCAATTTTCTGTTGTCATTAGTGTCTTTTTTCTACTTTCTTTGGAAAAGAGAATAGTTACAAATGTAGGAAGAATGGGCAAAGGATGTGACTTATTGTTGCATACCATATGAGAAGACTTGGATTCAATCCACAACCATGCCCCACATAGAAACAACATCAACAATAACAAAAACAAAAGAATTTCAGAATGAAAACTTTGGGGAAACAGTTAAATACATTGAATAGGATACTTAATTCTGATTCACTGGAAGCCAAAAATGAGTGATAGCTTGAAACCAAACATCTTTTCCTCTAACTTTTAAGAAATACATAGTTAAGATTAGGTTAAAATCTGGTCTTTTTCAACTCAAAAATTTCAGATTAGAGTTTAGAAGCTTACTAAAATAAAGACATTTAGTTTCTCGTATGATGAAGGTATAAAGTTCACAATAAAATCAAATAGGCTGAAATAAGATCTTGGAGATTGCTTGTTCAGTCTCTAGTTATAAAGAACCCAAATTTCCTGAAGCTTTGGTTTCTATGCGAGCATTCAGGTATGTTCCAGGCTTTACTCCACGTGTTTTGTATTTATATCTGTAATTTAAAATTCCAACCTCTGAAATCCTATAAAAATCTGAAATTTTGGAGCGCCAAATGGATACCAAAAATGTGATAGCTCAATATGCACAGATTTGTTTATGTATTTCATTATTATATATAATTACTTTAAAGATCTGTGTATAAAATATATGAAACATACTAATTTCATGGTTATTCTTTGATTTCATTCACGAGATATCTAACTGTATTATGCAAATACTATAAAATCTGATAACAATCTGAATTTTGAAACACTCTGACTCTAAGCATTTTAGACAAGAGATTTGAAGTCTATTGTCTAAACCAAACTCATCATGGGAACATGCAAATATGTTTGTCTTTCCAGTCAGTGCTGACATGCAAGTTCTTGGTGATACTCACCTCCTATGCCCACAGGAATCATTTTTCTTCTTCTATTGATCCAACCATAAATTTAAATAATTCTGCTGTCTCAGAGTACTCCTTTGAAATGATCTCTCTGCCTTAAGCAATTTTTCATATGTTTTTCCCAGCTTTTTGCACTATATCTCAGAAGAGTTTTCATTATCTCTTAGAATCATCATTCATTCTTTCTGATGCAGTGAAATCCCACTGCATTCTAATGGCCACATAACATTTTGTCATTGCATTTTTATTTTTATATTGAGTACCTCTTTCCTTCCTTGTTAAACTCCTAATGTCCCAGGAACACGGACTTACATTTCATTTTGTACCATACTATCTAAGAACATGGCCCTTAATGTGAACTCTAGAAACATCTTCAAGATTGTCTAAATTCAGGACTCAGTTTGACCTCTGCAACACTCTGTTACCTTTTTTTGTTTTTTTCTTTTTTTCCTCACTTGCTAAATAAAAACATCTGGCCTTTATTTAAGATGGAAAGAACGTAGGAGCTACAATGGTATAGGAACTGAGAAGTTGCCCATGCTTCACTAATAACCCCACAATCATGTAAACAACTCTAATTAAATACAGTGGGCCATAAAAAATTATGTAATGTTGGAAGGGAACTCATTGAGAAGAACATGGCAATCTTGGTGAATTGGAGGGGAAAACAGTAAAGGGGTTGAATATGATCAAAGTACATTATGTATGTGTGACATTAAAGACATTATAAAGGTAGATGAATGATAATGAAAATTGAGGCCAATTGAATAAGTAGAAATATTAGCTATGTATAAGTCTCAGAACTAAAGTATATGTATCATCCATCTAGCCATCTATTCACCCATCCATCTATCTACTATCTATCTATCGATCTATCTACCGATGTATATGACATCTATCTATATCTACCATCTGTATCCTAAATGCTTATATGACTTGAATTACTACTACTGAGAGATAAAGCTATAAAGAAAAACTAAAGGAGAATGAAGTTTAACATACTCCAAACGCATAAAAACTCAAGAAATTCACTCTTCAGGTCCCTCTTCTGTTTTGTTAGAGTACATATTGCTGGTTTCCAAAGGCCTACTTGATTAGAAGTTACCTCAGTGGATTTTTGCATCTTTAGAAGCTCATCTAATGTATTAGGAAGCCATGCTGTAATCCCTGTTCCCATTTTCTCAGCACCAAGAGTGGATATGTATCTGTGGCCTGTAGCTGAGAAAAGACAACAAATAAGAGAAAAGACCACAGATAAGATACAACAAATGTAATTCTTTTGGTAGGAAAATGTTTGTGGTGTTGAGAAATAGTATTTAAGCAAACAAGAACTTGACTCTACTTGTTTGTAATGAAACCTTAAGCAAGCCACTGAATACACTTTTATGATGCAAAAAATAATTGACCAATTGCCAAAACATTTTTAGAAATATTGTGCTAACTTCTTAAGAGACAAATGTAAGATTTATAAAATGTATCTACTAAGTTATTCAGAATCATTTGAGAAGACATAGAGTACAAGTAAAATAAATTAGAAACACTACCATGTTTCTTGGCTCTCCAAGGCATAAGCCAACCATCTAATCTGTCTTTTGCTCACTAGGTTTGTACCTGATAACTTCCTTTATGCGTCATTAAATCCTGGAATCTTCTCCTTTAACCTATTCCTGGGATTTACAAAAGGAAAAAAAAAACCTGACAATGAATTAGAATTTAGAACATACTATTTTCTTTAAAAGAAATACAACAATATAGAGATTAGATACACCTTACCTAATAGAAATCACCCTGGTATAGTGACTTACAGATGAACAATTGGGTGGATGAATAAATCTGGGAAACAGAAGTTCATCCTGGGAAAATGTCATTTTTAAAAGCTAGGTACATTTTTCTAGCATCCTGTCTGTCTGACCCTCCTGATTCAGTGATGTGAGTGTATCTTGATTCATTTCCTGCTGTGCTTTCCTGGCATAAAGCTCTCCTAGGCTGCCCTCTCAGAGGCAGTCAGTCTTTTCTTCCTTCTTTGGACTTATTCCAGAGTCATCTATGATGAGACCTTTAATTCTTGAAAAACTGTCCTTTAAAACCATCTCCTTTCAACTGTGAAGAATGTCCTGTTCATTGGGTAGATCTGGGTAGGGGTTCGAAGTTTACTGCATTTATTGTCCTTGGCTGGTGCCATGAACTCTGGTGCCCCATATTTGACCATGTCCCCTGGATGGGGAGGCCTGGTGGCACTCAGAGGAAGGATAGCAGGCTATCAAGAAGAGACTTGATACCATATGAGCATATGCAGGGGGAAGAGGTACCCCTCAGTCACAGTAATAGGGGAAGGGAGTAAGAGGAAAATGGGAGGGAGGGAGGAATGGGAGGATACAAGGGATGGGATAACAATTGAGATGTAATATGAATAAATTAATAAAATATATTAAAAAAATAAAAAATAAATAAAACCATCTCCTTTATACCTTATATGAAAACATAGTCAGATGTAACATTGTGTGTGTGTGTGTGTGTTACTTTTAAGGTAAAAATTTAAAGTATTTTATTTACTTACAGGAAAACTACAATTGATGGATGGCATTGAGTAAAAGTACTCTAACAATGTACGAGCATTATAGAAACATTAATTTCAGCATCATGAACAAACCTTCAGTCCTACAGTCTGGGCTTTATCTGTCTACTTTCCATCAAACCCTTAACTGAGTCAAGAGATATCCTCATACCTCAGTTATAACTATTGTGTAACTACGGGAAAGATATGATCACTACCATGCTTGGTAAAAAATAGACAGAGATGCTGTGCTTTTGTCTTTTAAATTCAGGTGACAAAAGATTTACTCACTATCCTAAAATCTTCGGCAATTGATACATTTGATATAAAACATATAAGCAACAACATGATTTTTAATTTTATGTGTGTGAGTGTTTTGTCTGCATGTATGTATGTACACTCTATGCATATCTTGTTTAGAGAGGTCAGAAGCCAGTGTTGTGTCTCCTGGAACTGGAGATATAAATCATTGTGAGCCATGATGTGGGTTCTAGGAGCTGAACCCAGGTGATTGACAAGAGCAACAACTGGTCTTAACCTTGTGAGCTATCTCTCTATACCTAAATTTTAATTATTCTATATATCTTAGATTGTATCTTTGAAAGGATCACTTGGCTTGAAGCTACAAAGTACTCATGAAGTGTGAAAAAAAATGATGATTTTTAATCTTTGATTTAGTTGTGGTACAGTGATATAACATCATGAAAATATTCATGTTAATTTTTTGTAGAAAAAAATTATTTAGACTGTTTAGGTGAAATTTTGATATCTTTGTTTGAGCGATACAATCGTGTAGGTTTCTTTTCCTTGTCAGTCATTACAGAAGAACATTTAGTACATGGCTGTTCCTTTTTTCCTGCCAAGATGAAGGTGCTCATAGACTATAATCTCATGGCCAAACCTGTGATCCTTAAGAAAGAGTGCTAGGCCTACAGAGATAAAAGCTTCTTCCTTATACATGTAAACAGAATGGTTTACTGATTTTAAACTGCCAATTTGAGATCCTGGGAAGAAGACAGAGAAGGAGAAATGTTGAGGACAATATATACTTTAATACATCTTTTATGTACTTGGTATGTGGAATGCCCTGAGCAGAGTGGACCTCATGGATCTTTGAGGTGTTATTAATAAAAAAAAAAGCTGTGTTATTACATTTAACAAAGATTTTGGATTAATTTCAAGGGTGGGGTGCTTCGTGTTAGAAGAATGAGGTGGTTACCAGTGCTGGCTCAGTTATGCCATTGGTCTAGTGGCTCCTACAATTTTAGAATCAGAATTTCTAGAACATGCCCTGGTGATCCTGTCAAAGTCATATCTCTGATATACAAACAGTTCTTATAGTGGACAAAGCATACCCCTGAACTCAGAAAGCCCGATGTTTATTTTTTCTCATCCCTAGTCAGGAAAACAGTATCCAATTTGTAGAATACTGTAGGATTTATCAAACGCAAAATACCAATAAAAATTATCAGTAAAGGACTATTTTAAAACTAAATTAGCTTTATACAGTCCTAAAATTATAAATGTATGAGTTGTGCATGATGGACAGAACAGTTAAGGCTGGTTTTCTGCTCTTTGTATGAGCAGAAGAAAGACATCTGTAAATCTTCATTAATGCCATATGAAGAATGTAATCTAATAATAAATCACAGGGATTCTGTTACCAACAAGAAGCATTGTCTATGTATAGATATTCATGTCTCAGCCAGTCTCAGCTATTCCCATGTAGTTGGATTAGCAATATAAGTTACCTGCTTGTTCAGCAGTTTGAATTCTTGATCTTCTTATTCAGAATTTTAGATGTGCCAAGATAAGAAAGATGTTTTCTTCAAGGCTGCCAAACACAAATAGCCAAAACACTATGAATGTAACATTTATATAATTCCTGATTTTTTTTTTTGGTTCTTCTTGCTGTATGTAGCTTATTATATATATGTGTGTAATAACATAAATGAATATGTAAAAAAAAGTAAAAATAATAAAAACTCAATTAGCATGGCTTAATCAACATATATCAAAACACAAAACATGCAACATTTATACTTTTAGATTACTTTGTGATAATGTTGAAGACAAAATAGAAAAAAAAAATCAGTAAACAGAGTTAGAAGATGAGTAACTTCAACATAGAGAGATCTGTCAGCTATGACTGCAAAAGAGTCCAGAGGGTGAAGGTTCAGAAATAAAGGAGTAGTGGGTGAGAAAATGAATGGCAACCAGGTTGGGGAGGGCATCTCAGTGGGAAGCATGGATAATGAGATTGGAAGGATAGAGAGATCAAGTTGAATAATAGTGTTGAAGAATATGTTAGAGAGAAAACAAACCAAGAGAGAATGTTTCTAGCTTCCGCTCAGGAAGCAAAGCAGAGAGCCTGGGAAGCAGGCTTGATCTTGAGGTGAGCCCAAGACACTAGGGCAAGAGGATTAGCATCGTGGACATGTGTGACATTGAGAACTAAATTTCACTGGGACTTATGCTGTTTTGAATTAGGGGTGCGAATGGACAGCGGGAACACTTGAATGTGCAGCAGTCTGAGTGCAGGTGACTCTACTCATAATGCCGGAAACTAGGACAGTTCTTTCCACTTGCATTTCTTCCTGTGGATAGAAAGTGTTCAATAGAAACTCTTGCTCAAATTTGGGAAGAAATGTAAAACAATAATTTTTGTCATGTGACTAAAATATAATACCACACCTGTTTTAACTTATATAGAAGATTTTTCTCTTCACGAACAGTTGAAGGCAGAGATGGGTCAGGATTTGGAGCGAGGATGACAAGGTCTTTCCTTTTCCCTGTGATTGGTATTCGAGAGTGACAGGGCCATTTCTTCAAGAAAACTAATGTAGCAACATTGTTGTCAGTAGAATGGTTATGGAGGTAATGACCGAAAATAGAACAATTAGACATTATAATGCTTCACTCTGTAGTTTAAGTCAGAGAACTATTTTAGATAGAGAACCAAACATTTTTTTTTCCTGTTTTCTTCTTTTCTTGTAAAGATGAATGCCTCTGGAGAAAACAGTTTATGCTTTCATAAAATTGGTCATATGGTTTCAATTTGGGTTTCTTATTATCTAAGCACTAGACAGAAATAAAAATTAGTTTACTATTATTTTACTAAAATATAACTATTTATCCTTTCTTGCTCCCTTTTAAATGCCTTCCATATGCCTCTTTCCTTCTTAAATTCACGGCTTCTTTTTCTTCAATTATTATTGCTACACACACATACACACACAAATATATATACATATATATATGTATATATATATATATATATAGTGTGTGCTCAGTACATTTAGTGTTATTCAATGTGCATATTATTTGTTTTTGTGGTTGCTGAGTATTTATTTTTGAAATATTTAGCAGAATCATTTGCCATATGTAAAGAATTTCAAATAAAACCAGGAACAAGACAAGATTGTGTACTCTCTCTATTCATGTTCAATACACCACTTAAAGTCTTAGCTTGAACAAGACTAGAAATAGAGGAGATAAAAATATGAAAAGAAGTCAAAGTATAATTATTTGAAGATGATATGATTGTATGCATAAAAAATGTTAATGATACCAGCAGAAAATTTCTAACCTGCTAAACATAATCAATAAAGTAGCAAGTACAAAATTAACACACATACCAAGAAAAAATAGGAAAAGTATACAATTTATAAAAGCATTAAAAAACCCTTGGAATTCCTCTGACTAAGGGAAAAAAAGGCTTGCACAATTAAAATGTTATGACGCTAAGGAAAGAAATTAAAGGTGATAACAAATGAAACGACCTTCCATGATCATAGTTTGGTAGGGTTACTGTGAAAATAGGTATCCTACCAAAACTATCTGTAGATTAAATGCAATTCCCCCTCCAATTCTAATACAATTACTTACAAAAACTAAAAATCCAATCTTAAAATTTATAGGAAAGTACAAAAGACTCTGACCCTGTATCACCAAAAAACAAAACAAAACAAAACAAAAAACAAAACAGAACAACAACTAAAAAAGAAAGGAAAGAAGAAAGAAAAGAAAAGAAAAAAGAAAAGAAAGAGAGGTGGAGAGATGGCTCAGTGGTTAAGAGCACTGTCTTGCTCTTCCAGAGGTTCTGAGTTCAATTCCCAGGAACCACATGGTGGCTCATAACCATCTATAATGTAACCTGATGCCCTCTTCTGGCACGCAGGTGTACATGCAGATAGGGACTCATACAAATAAATAAGAATTTTGAAAAAATAAAGAAAAGAAAAAAGTTGAACACTAAAAACTGCCAGAGGCATGACGAAACTTTATTTAATGCCCTACTACAGAGAAATAATAGTAAAAACAGCATAATATTGGCACAAAAGTAGATGGAATCAAAGATCCAGGGATAGCTCCACTTACCAAGAACTACCTGAGTGTTAATAGAGATGCCAAAGCATACATTGGAGAAAAGACAGCATTTTTAGTAAATGGTGCTGGGGAAACTGGATACAGATGTAGAAGAATGAAACGTAATCTTACTCTCTCACCCTGTACCCAAATCAATTCCAACGGATAAAACATGTCAGCAATAAAACCAAAACTCTGAAACTCCTGGAAGAATAAAGGATGGGAAGTACGCTTCAGCATGTAATCTCAGGAAAGAACTTTCACCATAGGACTCTGGTCACCAAGGAAATAAAAGCAGTGATCAATAAGTGGGGCTTTATGAAACTAAAAGCTTCTATACTGCAAAGGGAACTGTTAATCAGCTGAAGAGGCAGCTTACAGAATGAGAAAACATGTTTTACTAGCTGTATATCTGACAGAGTACTAGTGTGCAGAATATAAAAAGAACTAAAAAACAAACAAACAAACAAACAAACAAAAAACAAAATAAAAAATAGCTATGAAACACTTTTAAAAGTGTTCATCATCCTTAACTATCAAGGAAATGCAAATTAAAATTACTTTTCAGTTTCATCTTAACCTATTCTGAATGACTGAAATTAAGAAAACAAAAGACAAGAAATAGTGATGGTAATGTAGGTAATGAGACACTGTTGGGAGTTCAATTTAGTGCAGCCACTGTGGGAATCAGTATGGATGTCCCCTCCTCCACCCAGAAAAGACATAGATCTGCCAGGGGACCCAGCCATAGCATTCCTAGATATATACCCAAAGGGCCATTTCCTACTGCAAAGACACCTCCTCATCCATGTATACAGCTTCTCTAGTCACAAAAGCTAGTACACAGAAGCAAACTTGATGGACATTAACTGATGATTGATAATGAAAATGTGGTACATGTATACAATGGAATTTCAGTCAGCCTTAAAGAAAAAATAAATTATAGAAAGTCAGATGAATGGATAGATCTGGAAAGCATTATGCTTACTGAAATAACCCAAATTCAAAAAGAAAAAAAAAAAGAAGAAAAGAAAAAGAAAAAAGACAAACACCATATGTTCTCAGTCATAGGTGAATCTTAGTGTTAAATCCTTAGATTTATGTGTTTAATTTGGAGCACTTGTAAATGTGAGGAAAACGGTAAGCCACCATAAGTGGGGAAGGTAAAAAAGATCTTTGGGGAGTAGGTATAGTTGAACACAGACGAAATGAAAGGGGAAAGGTGACTAACAGGGAGGGACGGTTAAGTGGTGAGAGGGCTGGGAGAGTAGAGCAGAGGAGATGGAAGTGGCAGAGAAAACTGACAATAAAGGTGTTTTGAAAGCCTATGGAAATCTCCTAATAAGTCTCATATGTATGTACACACACACACACACACACACACACACACACACACACATACACACACACACACTATGCATGCTATGTATTAATTTAAGCAGAGTTATTCCACTCAGGGGATTTTGTTCCTCACAGAAGACATATATTGCCAAATAGAGTCCAGTGCTAGATGTAGGACAGCTCCTCTCTTGTTGTTGGTTAAGGATGTCCCAGAGACTCTTTTAAACATTATAGGCCATGCTCTTCGATTTCCCTTTAGAACTTTATTGTAGGACCCTATTGATGAAGACACTACAAACAATGATAATAAAATGTGGGGAAAGGCTAGTACTTTTGGTTAGCACTGACCAGGATGTTTCCTTCCTGTGGACTATATCAGTCATGGTGCTGGGAGATGCTACGCACACTGCCATGGCCACAGAAGTCATCAAGAATCTCACCACTTTGAATCTTGTGAGCTTCAATAGTGAATGACATGGCAAGATATGCCCATGAATGCAATAGTGTCAGCAGTAAGAGTAACTACACGCCTTTTCATTGGATGTATCGTCCTCTCCACAGGAAGAAACACATACCTGGTACTGCAAGTCTGTCTAAGAGACAAGACTGGTCATATCACAGGTGTCAAGAGTGAACTTACTGCCACTATCTTCCTAAATGAACATGATATAAAACTGACTCTAAATATTTATGTCTCAATTTGAAATTTAATAAAGCATTTGGATGTCATTGGAGAAGTTTCTTTATGTAGTGGATGTTGGTAAATGTAGAAATTCACAACTACTCGAGTTACAGAGGATAAATGACCCTGGAGTACTCAGCTCCCAATGGGACATTTATACCCAAGGCTCAGAAACAGTTGCAGAAGAATGAGTGGAAAGACTGTAGGAGTCAGATGTCATTGGAGAGCCAGAAAGAAGCAATGTCTTCTGAACTTTATAGGACCTTCCTTTGTACTTATGAACTCATAGTTTCTGTGGGTATCACACAAGATCAACACATTCAACATTCTAGCATGAAGCAGGTGGTCATGAGTCCCCATCCTGAGGAGCTAGAGAGAGTTGATGGCTTCTGAGAAAGGGAGAGACAAATTTCTTTAACGGTTGATGATTGTAGTTGATGGTTTACATCCAAAGCTACATGAGAACTCTAAATTTTAGTCAGTGGACTATTACATTAAAAAAAAAAAAAAAGAGGATGTAAGTTTGGTGGGTTAGGGATGTAGGGGTGAAAGGGAGGAGTTAAATGGAAGAACTGGAGATGAATATAAAATACATTATGTAAAATTCTCAAAGAATTAACAAAAAGTTTATTTTAAAAAATTACATGAATACTTAGGCTTGGCTGTGCCAATTAAAGGTCTTCACAGAATCTAGGACTCTCAAGGATATGACTGCTAAATAAAATATGTTAAAATTCTCTTTTATATTAAGCATTGTTGACATCTAACTATTGCAGTTTCAGTAGTGATACATATTTGCTATAGTAATCATACCTGTTAGTAAACAGTTATTGATAATTCAATTTGTTTTTTTACAGTTTTGAGCTAGCAATATTTTTAGAGTCTTAACACTACTTACGGAAAGTCACATTCCATACCAATGAAGATTTACGTGCAAACATTGGTCCTAGGAAAAAGATTATTCTACTCTAAGTACCTCCACAATTTCACAATTTATGTCTTAAGACTCATAAACGTTATGAGGGAAGGTTTGTTGATGCATCAAATATCCTATTTCTCAAAATAATAGCCTTTCTAACTAGTCTCTTGGGATAGTATTGCATTTGTCATGTTTTCTAGAGCATGTTAGAATCTCTTGAAGACACGGCTTTCCTTTATGGGCTCCATTTTATCTTCGGAATTAGTCAATAGCAAGAGTTTATCAATTGTTACTTTCAATCCCAAAGAACACATTTTTGTTTTCATTAGTCTACACTAGCTTCATTAAAATTTTGCTACCACTGTGAGTGAATATCCTTTGGAGTGCCAGCTGGCAGAAATCATGAGAATGTGTTACCAATAGATTGGTTGCACAACATTAGGGAATTTCCTTCATTTTCATGTGCACTGATCAACAGAAAAATTAGAAGCCAGTATATATGGTTTTTGAATTAAGAAATAACCTTCTCAAAGTTTGCATGTTAGCATACTGAGTTTGTTGCCAGTCCTATCCTTAGTACACTGTAGAAAAAGAACATCTATCATTTCATAGAGTTGCCAACAAAACAGTTACACAAAATTGGCTTGTTGAATACTTTCTAGAATAAAGACAATATGTGTTATAAATGCAATAAAATCTAGCCAGTATATAGCTCATCTACTTTTTTTTTTCAACTAGCAATTCAACTGCTCAAAAATCAATTGATTTTGAAAAGCCATGTGCCACAAGCAGCCTGACAGCTGAGAGTACTTGAGTGGAGCAAAAATCCCAGGCAGTCCTAGGAAGCCTATGGTAAAAGCCCTTGGGGACCTCTTCCTAGGGATACAGGGCCGATTCAGAAAGTCACTGACAGCTCAATATGCCCTTTCTTCTAGTAGAACAAAAAATGCAGTGATAATGGAATGGATGAAAAAGATACAAATGTCCTAAATTATCATATTTGAAACTAATTTTCTTTTGTAAAGTGCTATGTGATTTATGAAGTCTTGGGTATTGTTATGTTATTATATTATTATGAAAGGAAATGCTAATGCCTCCTCAACGTCACTCTTTTGAAAAGCTATAGAAAATGCTATGAATAGCATCTATGTCGATTAGTAAGAGGGATTAACAAAACATCCTATCCTACTTTATGGTATTAAAAGGAACAATAAAATAATTTCATAATTTTTACATTTGAAAAAGATACGACAAAATGATCAAGTAGACCCAGGAAGCTCAGACATTAGAGTATTGTGCAGCAGATTCTTATCCTGAGTAATCACATACAGATAAAAATTATAGAGAATGAAATATACCATTTTCATCATAGCATTCAGTATACCTCTTTAATGATTTTTGTTGCATCTAACTACCTCTAAAGAAGAACAAAACAATCCTTCAACTTCTGCCTAAGCAGTATTCATGAAAGCATGATTTTTTTAGCCACTTAATTGTTTACATAAGAGAGAAAATAAAATAAGAAGCTAAAAGAGAAGCAGTACCACCATCTGTGTGGTCTAATAAAATTACATGATGGATCCTGTAGAGAAATTGCTATGGACTTGAGGAATTGTGGGATCTCCTGAGAAGACACCAGTCTAAATAAAACAAAGACATTCCCACAGTGGATATAATTTTTAAAACTTAAATTCAATAGCTTATGATAGATTCAAATATCTGGTTCATGTTAGAGAGGAAAATGACTTTAAAAACATCTGTAGCTGTAGAGCTGCTACCATGGAAACCACACTCCTCTTCTCTTATAGGCACTGTGCTTGTTTTGGTCTCTGTACTTAGGGATGCTTTCAGCCATTTCCTAGATGCAAAAGAAAATACTGAAGTCTAAATCAAGATGGAATAAGTCTTGTGATGAACATGTGCTAGATTCCCCTAGCTTTGGAATCTTGTGCACACACAGAAGACTAGAAACTGAAAACAACAGACAATTTGCTGGACCAACCACCAGTGTTGATTTGTGTGGTGATAGATGCTTTGCCTGGCTGAAAGGACCAGGCTTCCTGCTGGAACTGAAGAGTGCTCCAACCAGGGCTGCAGAAAATGCATGCCTGTATTACAGCTTTGATAAGGACCATTCAGAGGAACCTTAATTTCAGAAAGGTATTCTAGTTTCTTAGGAAAATCCATCAAAAATAGATGGAATTCTTGTGATACTAAAGTGCTTGATAAAGGGGAAGCAATGGGTTAGGGATAACCTTATGGGCCTAGCCATTCCTCTACTCTGATGGTGAGAGAAGACGGCCTCTCTATGATCAGACTGGTTGTGTAGCCCAGCACTACTAAGCACCTGCTTCTCAATGCTGATGTGTGGTTTCAGCAGCCTTGGCCTTTACTGCTGCCTCAGCTCAGGGAAGGACGGGCCAGGGAAGTGAGTGTCTTCATCTCTACCCAGTACATCTTGCATCTTGTGGAGTGGCTTGAGCTCAAGGCCGATTGATTGGGCCAGGCCTAGGAGGTGGCCAGTCAGAGCTTTGCACATCCTGAGCAGCGCCTACTAATTAAACCCATCCGCTTCATAGAAATGGATGACTTGGCCACCTTGACCTGTGAGAGAGAAAAGGTTGGCTCAGCCAGGAGGCTCTTTTAGAAAGGTGGGGATGAGTTTGGAGATGAACAGTACCCTTTACAGCTCCAGAAGGGGGGGGGGGAGAACTTTGAAGTGATCACTTTACCAGATTACTGAGTACTTGCTGGGGCTCTGCAGTGCGTCCCTCCTTCCAAAAGGGCAAACTGAATGGCATGTAATGCAGGGGCTGGTGAGAGAGGAAGCCCAGCACTCAGGAGGCAGAGGCAGGTAGCTCTCTGTGAGTTTGAGGCCAGCCTGATCTCCAGAGTGATTCCTGGATAGCCAAGGCTACACAGAGAAACCCTGTCTCAATAAACAAGAGAGACAGACAGAGAGAGAGAGAGAGAGAGAGAGAGAGAGAGAGAGAGAGAGAGAGAGAGAGAGAGAGAGAGAACCACAGAGTAAGAGCAGTTGACATACTTTCCTGAAGAGTTAGTTGAAGAGGTAGATCAAGGAGAACCAGAAAGGTGCCAAAAAGATGCTGAGGAAGCACATAGGAGTGTGAAGCAGCTGGAGAAAAGCTCTGAAGGTAAAATACAGGGCATGATCTGTGATGATGACCTTCTCACACCCAAGGAAAATTCAGAAACATAGGTAGGGAGAGAAGGTAGGAAAATGGAGTTTCTCTATCAGAGGTAGGAGCTGCCATTAAGATCATCTGTCAATCAAGGGGAAAGTAACCTGAATCTATTGTTAAATAGGTTTTTGCAATAAATCTGTGAGTGGTGAAGTGGAGGCCACCTCTTCTTTTTGAGAGAGCTAATGGCTATCCTATTGGTATGTAAAAGACAACCTATATTTACAAAAAGATGATGCTATCAGCGGCAAATTGGTTAAAAAATCTTGATGCTCACCATGACTTAGGAGGATTGAATAGGAAGAATAGCCAAGATAATAAACAGGGTGTAGCAGATCAGTCTACTAAAGATGTGCGGGTATTGAAATTACAGAGTTCCTACATTGAAACTGGCACCTATTTTTGGACCTATGCTTGCACTGCTCCAGGAGTCCCAGATCTAGTAGCCAAACAACATTATGTAACAGGATAAACACAGAAGAAACTGGACATATTTAGAGCTGTTCATGCAAGTATAAATATAGTCATGAAAATCTAAACTAGAGATATTCATTATAAAATACTAACAGTTTGCTGGAATGTAACTGCTATCTTTGTGATGACGGGAGCCTCGTACAAAGTGAAAAGATGAAACTTAAGAGGCATAGGTCCTTCCAGCAGCCATCACACTCCTGTCTTTTGGCATGTGCCCTTACCATGAGGTAGAATCCAAATCAAGGATTAGAAATAAGGGAAGAATGAACAAACTAAACACAGACTGTTTCCAAAAACCAGTAAGTTCTGATTTCTACCACTTTGAAAACTCCCATATCCACATTTTGTATATTGTAATTTTGATAACTCTGTTCTTTTTTTTTGTTTTCTTCAGGCCACATGCATTTTAAAACACAGCTAGTTTTAAAATTACATCATTAAAACCGAGAACAATGCTGTTCATAGAATATCTTAGTATGACTAAAATTATGATAATTTTGTGGGCATGTGATCTCAAATCTCAACTCAGTGCCATCCATTGAGCTTACTGTTTAATTCTCATGGGGTCATTTTGCCTCCTTCAACGTGAGAATTTCATACTTCTTTTCCTTTTTAGGCCAACCCATCATTTTTTCATCCTCACTCACAACTAACCATTGTGCTGTCTCATTCCCTTTCTTTTTAATATATTTTTTACTATTAATTTAATCACTTTACACCCTGATCACAGTCCCCTTCTTCCTCTACTCCCAGCCCAAACTTCACACCTTCCCTCCATCCTCCTTCCCCCATGATTACCAACCCACCCTGGCACATCAAGTCACAGCAGGACTAAGTGCATTCTCTCACACTGAGGCCAGCAGGTAAGGCAGCCCAGCTATGGGAAAGCGATCCAAAGGCAGGCAACAGAGTCAGAGGCAGCCCCCACTCCAATTGTTAGGAGATCCACATGAAGAACAAGCTGCACATCTGCTACATATGCATGCTCTATTTACATTTTAACCCACTGAGGTCAGCCTCCTGGGCACCACGCTGGGCACCTACCTGGATCATCATACATGTACACGTGTTTTTCATGTGGCTTTCTCACTGTGTTCTTCCAGTTATCTTGAAATATAAATTGCTACAGATCCTCTACTCTGCTCTCTTTTGTCTTCTCTTCAGCATAATGATTGTGATCTATTGGTTTCTATGGCTTAGCTACTTCTCCTCTCCCGAATCTTCAAATGTCCGAACTGATGAATTCTAGGCACCATATCATTGTTCAACATGTGTTTCTGAGGTGATTTCATTTTGGTATAGATATAAACCCCAGTACACACTATGAAGGTTTTCAAATGTTTATACTTACCAGTGAGCTCTTAAGAGCATTGCATTTCAAACTGATGCTACAGCTGTGTGCTGTGTATAGCTTGAAATATGACCTATAAAAATGAGGAGGAAGAAAAGGACAGGAAGAGGAGGAGGAAGAGAAGGGGGAGGAGGAGGAAGAGAAGGGGGAGGAGGAGGAAGAGAAGGGGAGGAGGAGGAAGAGAAAAGGGAGGAGGAGGAAGAGAAAAGGGAGGAGGAGGAAGAGAAGGGGGAGGAGGAGGAAGAGAAGGAGGAGAAGGAGAAGGGATAAAAAGTTTTGCCTTTCTGATCAAATTTCCTCCTTAAACTCCACTTTTGTTTTGTCATCTGTCTTTAATTTATTAAATTTATTCTATGACAATTTCAAACATGTGGATAGTGCACTGTAATTACTCTCACCTCCACCCTTTCCTGTCTCCATCGCACCCTCAGCACTGTCTTCCTTACAAGTCCATTTTCAATTTTTAATGAACACATCCAGGGTTTTTCCAGCCACATCATATACAGTGAAAGCATTTCTTTGCCACAGACCTTAACTGCAGCGCAAGCTGATGGTAACAAGTGGACCAGTCTCATCCTGGAGGACTTCTGGCTTTCCTTCACCCAAGGCATGCCTTTTCTAAACATTTTCTAAAGTACCAATCATTCTACATGAAATTACAACGTTCTGATGCTATTCCATATTACCTTAATCTCCATACCTGGAGATTTTAGAGTGCCTACAGGTCTTGTTTCTTTGTGTGGATGATGGCACTACTACAACTAGAAAGGTTGCCACTTGCTTATCACTGAAATACCAGTTAGCACAATGTCTTTATCTGTAACAGTTTCCACTAAGTAGGTGTGAAAGAGAAATGAATAAATGACTAAGGGAGATCACTTTAGAAAGATTTTTAAGGAAAAGATGATGAAAAATAAGGTCAGACTTCATCTTTTGTTAAAGTTTAGCCAGAGGCATAATTTGAGTCAGCTGATTACCCAGTAAAGATTATTTATAACATTCTGGATTTCATAACAGTCTATACGAACTTTTATTATTTTACATTTGGTACAGAGAGTAAAATTATGCCTTCCTTTTCTTTTTTCCTTGTCCTGAGCCACGTTTCTATCCTTGATGCATGTTCTCCTAATCCACAGTCATGGTACTAGAATTTGCTTCTGTCTTTGATGTGGAACATTCTAGTGGTGTTTGGAAATTTAAGTAGTTTAGACTAGGCACATTTAGTTTGCTCTTTTAAGTCATGAGTATTTTCTTATTCAATGAGAGGTTTATCTAAATGATTGCTAATTCCACTTTTAATTTAGCCTTGAACTTGAAAGTAATAAAACTAGATGCTCATACAAGGTTTTATAGTTATCAAATCTTTCCAGAAAACTGCTTATCCTCTTTGTAACTTTTTATTTAAATACAATTTTAGTAAATACACATAGGATGTGAATAACAAGAGCAGTGCGTGTCCCATTTCCACACCAAGAAATAGAAAATTTCAGGAGCTTCAGCAGAGAAGCTTGATAGCCCAAAGCGATGCTCAGTTTCTCTCCTGTTGTTTCTTCAGTAGAGTTTGGTCTGATTTGAAATTCATGTAATGCAATAAAGTGTATGTGCTTTTCATGGATGCTTTCTTATGGCCTGAAAAATCCATCCATGCCACATGAGTAGCCATTTTTCATTCTGTGTCAGTGCTTTTTTATTTTGTTTCTCGAGTCCACAATTTATCTATCCATTTCACTGTTGGTGGATTTGCTTTCAGTTCTGGACTCATGAATAATGCTGCTATAAAAAGTCCTTTTGTGTGTTTTTGATATATATGTATATATGCATATATTCAAGGATTTGTGGGTGTGTGTGTATGCACGTGCTCGTGTGTGTAAGGCTTTGTATTGGAAATTATTTTCATAGTAAGATTATAATGTTATAGGGATGTATATATTGAGATCGAATTTGGGGATACTACTTATTAAATTTCTTATTTTTTTAAATACTGGTTTAACTGTTTAACTAATAAGAATTGTTGTATAAGAATTCCAGTAATTCCATACCCTGTTCAATTTGACTATCAAAAGTTTTTCAATTTTAAGCATTCTAGTGGGGATGTAGTGGTGTCTTGATGAAGTTATTTGTTGTTCAATACCAACTTGATGTGCCCATGTTCTATGACTTGGACCCAAGTGGCCAACAACTTCAAGAGATGGAGTTGGAAGCAACCATCCTGAATCAAGTAACCCAGACACAGAAAGGCCAGTATTACATTCTCTCATTTGTGTGTTCTAGGTTTAACTCTATCTATCTATCTATCTATCTCTTATCTCTTTCTCTACATATTTATATATGTATATACATAATGTTTTATTTGGAATACCAACAGGGGCCATAAAACTGGTAGGCAGGAGTATGAAGTGGGAGGGGGACATTCATGGGAGGGACGCTAGAACACAATAGCAAAAAAAAGGACCAGGGAAGGTTAAATGGAGTGAGGAATGGGAACAGATAGACAAGGGAGAACCGGAAGGAAAAACTAACACCAAGAATCTCTGAAAAAGACAATTGGGGAGGGAGAGAGAGAGAGAGAGAGAGAGAGAGAGAGAGAGAGAGAGAGAGAGAGAGAGAGAGAGAGAGACATTTAAATCAAGTTAACAATGCCTCTACTTGGTACTTTAAAATTTTATTCATAAAAGATTTATTTATTTTTATTTTTGTGTATATATTTGTCTGCATGTGCCATATGCATGTCTGATTAAGCCAGAAGAAGGCATCCAACTGCCGGGAACAGGAGTTACAGATGGTTGTGACCTGCCATGTATGTGCTAAGAACTGGACCTGAGTACTCTACAGTAACAGAAAGCATTACTAACCACTGAGACAATTCTTCAGTCCTCCTTTATCTCTTAATACAGTATCTCTTTCTGTGCTGTATATCACCTCATGGGTTAGGCAGGCTGTCATCTGTCATTGGTTCTCAAAGGCTGGCTTGTGTCCGCATCCTCAATGCTGAGATTATAAGCACTTGTCCATATATCTGGCTTTTGGGGATCATACTCAATTCCTCATTCTTTCAAGGGGAGCTCTTCACAGGCTGAGGTATCTCTCCAGGCTAGTCATGTGAACTTTAATGTGATTCACCATTTCAAGATATTTGGTTCCACCAAGAAATTAAGAAGTGTTGATATTTGTTTTAATTTAAAAAGTGATATAAGCAATCTTGTGGCTTCTCCTCCTCCTCCTCCTCCTTCTTCCTCTTTCCCCCTCCTCCTCCTTCTTCTCCTCCTCCTTCTCCTTCTTCCTCTTTCCCCCTCCTCCTCCTTCTTCTCCTCCTCCTTCTCCTTCTTCCTCTTTCCCCCTCCTCCTCCTTCTCCTCCTCCTCCTCCACTTCTTCTATTCAAATTTGTATCACTATCCATTACTTTTAGAATGGAAGTAGTGAAAATGTGCTTTAATTTTGACAACATAAATGGTAAACTTTTAACAGAAAGATATCATGGACTTTATTAAAGCCTTATTCTGCTAGATTGTATGTGAGAAGAGCAGGAATGGAAGAAGCCAGCTGGAGTAAAACTAGGAGAAAGATACTTGCTTTGAAGCTTATATACTACACAGAAATATTTATACAAGAAGTGTTCAATTTTTGTATTCATGATGGCAGGCAATTGATTTCTTGGCTGGCATCAAATTCATGTTTTAGAATTGGAAGCTGAACATCTGGCATTTGAAAAGTATGGTAAAAATGCAGCATATAGACGAACCTACTTAAAACAGAACTGAGGACTCTGTGCGAACTATTAAAAACATCTATGCTGAGAGCCCCAGGGTTTTTCTTTGATGTCAGTTTTCTCCATATTATTACACTCTGTAGAAAGCATGTTTAAAGGAAATCACTTAAAGGAGTCATTACTCTGGGGTGGACATTGTATTAAGTGATCCCTATAACTTCCTTAAAATGTTATTTCTGTGGTTATGTGTGGAGTGTGTGTGTGTGTGTGTGTGTGTGTGTGTGTGTGTGTGTGTGTGTTGTGTACATATTGGTGCATGTCAGTGAGCACAGGGTATGAAAGCAGATACCAGAGGAAGATACTATGTGTTATGCTCTTATCTGTCTTCCCAGCCTGATACTTACAACTTATTACTTTTAAATGTCAGCAACAGCAAAAACTCCTATTGAAGAAAGATTAAGTAATGGAAAAAAATTATCTAATGGGTTGGGGCTATTTTGGAGTTTTGGAGTATCATTTAGCAGTGTCTTCTAGCCACACCTGCTAATTCTTAAAACAATTTGCTTGCTTATTACATACAGTATGCCAGACTGTTTTTGTTTATTTATTTTTTTTACATTCTGGGATATATAGTTTATATTTACATATTGGAGGGAAGAGGCACCACTTATATGACTGCAGTGGATGTCTTGTGTCTTTTGCTTCTGTTTTATATTTTCAGGTGGTATTTGGAAATAATATATTAAAATACTCAAGTCATCTACCTAGACTCTAAATATTTATTGGCCAAGAAAGTGTATGAATAATAAATTGGCCTTAATTACAAATATTCTTAAGATACATTAACACAGTACTTCTTTAATTTTACCTTTCGAGCAGAGAGATTTCATCCATCTGATGTGGCATGCATGGCACACACTGAATTCCAAGGAGTGCAGGGAGTGTACCATTCAAGAAGGAAATATCTAAGACCAGAAGACTCCCCATGCTTTCGGATTTTACATTTGATTAGAAAAAAAAGAAAAGAAAACTTAAAGGCAACATTTTAAAACTCAGAACATTTATTTCTTCCCATATTGTTTTGGGGAATGAAGAAAAAAAAAATACCATGAGAAACATCTGGTTAAATTTTGCTAGCCCTTTGTGTTTTAAGCTCTTTCTTATTTGAAAGGATAATATTTAATGGGATAATTGTTACCGTTCATAACTCTGATGTTTGAAAAGAGAACATTGTCTTATTTGTGGAACCTTCCTGATGTGGGAATGCCTGTTTGTCATTTCATTGCTCATATTTAGTCAACATTGCCTATCCCAGCAGAAATGGTGTGTCTCAAGATGGAGTTTTTTTTCTTTTTTTTTTTTTTTTTTTTTTTTTTTTTTTTGGCTTTCAATGACTCAAACTCCAATTACTCACATTCAGCATGAACATTTCTATTGAACACAGAACTCTTTTTAAAATGTATTTAATTAATAGATTTTTCTTTTCTTTTTTCTTTTTAGAAAATTATTTGCTTACTTTTTTTAAATTTATAGTGATCATATTATTTTCTTTAAAATTTTTTTTTAATTTTATTAATTTATTCAGATTACAACTCAGTTGTTATCCTATCACTTGTATCCTCCCATTCCTCCCTCCCTCCTGCTTTCACACTATTCCCTTCCCCTAGGTCTATGACTGAGGGGGACCTCCTTCCCCACTATATGGATATGGGCTATCAAGTCTCATCTTGGAAGCCTGCTTATTCTTTCTCTGAGTGCCACCAGGCTTTCTCACCAAAGGGAGGTGGTCAAATATGGTGCACCAGAATTCATGTCAAAGTCAGTCCGTGCTCTCCACATGACTGTGGAGACTGTCCTGTCCATTGGGTAGATCAGAGTAGGGATTCAATGTTTACTATTGTATTGTCCTTGGTTAGTGCAATAGATTGAGTAGACCCCCCTGAGCCCTGATTCACCCATCACTTGCCGAAAAGGCACATCCCATGAAAGTCTTCACTTACCAGGAGATTGGGATAGACGTGAGGACATCCTACTGAGGCTCTAGGCAAGAGAAATATAGGATATGGGGAAATAGAAGGACACAGAGGGTCCTAGAAACCTACAAGAATACTTTTTATTTTTAATTTGTTCACTTTACATCCTGATTGTAGCTCTGTCCCTCATCCCTCTTTCTCCCTCCCCTAGTCCTCAGAAAGGGGGAGACCTATTCCACTATCACCTGATCTCAGCCTACCAAGTCTCTCAAGTCTCCTCTGGACTACCTACATCCACTTACTCTGTGGCCTGGCAAGGCTGCCCTGCAACAAGGTAGAAGTGGTCAACATGTGAGCACCAGAGTCCAGGTTAAAGGTAGACCCTAGTTTCCATATTATGGGACCCACAGGGAGACTATGCTGCCTATCTACTATGTCTGAGTAGAGCCAGTGACAGACTCCTGAACACACACTAGCATTCACACCACACACACACACACACACACACACACACACACACACACACACACACAAACTGGTTATATGAGCGCATGCTCCCCCTCACAGGTATCACTGTACACTTTAGGATCATTAATATTTAGGACTGTCTTTAAGTGGAAATGAATTTACATATTTGATTTCACTACATAAAATTTATGTCATAAAATGTGGGGCAGAAAAATTAAATTCTTTCTATTAACAGTTTTTATATATCTGTCTTGTATGAAAAAAATAGTATGATAATTAAAATAATTTACAAATTACCATTAGCTTATGTTTTTTAGTATAAATCTGGTTGTGTACTGTTCCTTAAATAATGGGACTTAAACAAATAAAAAACTGTTTCTTTTGACAAAGTAGCATTATAAAATTCATTACCTATAATGAAAAGTTCTGACAATTTTTACCTAGCAAATGACAGTTTTTCTATGGTAATTGGAGTTGGAGAACTATGTGTTCTTAGCAAAATCAGTCTGGTAGGATAACAGCACTCTACAGTTTGTGTGTGCAACATGAGGGATTGGTGCAAGTTCTTAGTGATTTGGGATTTGGGAGCATATGGAATCTAAGTCCTCTTTGTTCCATGAGCCCCTATTAGCATTTTTATACCAGAGCAGGAAATGGATTCCAGTCAATAGAACTTATGCAGAACTAGCATACATAGCTAACAATCTATTTTTATTCAAATTTACCAGATCCACTTACCCACTGACTTTCTTTGAGCAGTTATGAAATAATACATTGAGGGTTTATGTTTCTCATATAGAAATTCTTATGTCATTGTCTTAACTTAGCAAACTCTGAACTTCAATTTGTGCTGCCTTTGTACTGTGGGAGCACCCAATAGATCCTGGTTGGCATCGTAGGAGCTTTAGCCCACGGAAGCCATCAATTGTCAATAGCATCTCTGTAAAGGATGCTATTGAACCTCTTCTCACTTTATGCTGGAAGGCTGACTAGCTTGATCTTAGGTGCTTAGCTTCTACAAGCAACCAAAGTTGCCATGATTCTATAACTGAAGTGGCCTTGTCATATTCAGAAGACATAATTTTGTGCTGGTCATACTCAACTCTCGGTTCATGCAATATTTATGTTTCCTCCTCTGATGTGATCCCTGGCCCTTGGAAAGTAATGTAATATATAGGTCCTATTTGTGGTTAGTCACTCTACAGTTACTTATTCTCCACACATGAAACAGTTGTGGGTTTCTGAATTAATCACCCACTAGACAAAGAAACTTCTCTGATGAGGCCTGAAAGCTACATTAACATCAATACGTACCTAAAGAGTAGTTTAATAATATGTCCATTTAGCAAAATAATATTAGGTTTACCTCTGGAGGCTTTGAGTGCCTCACGTATGGGGTCTTGATTAGATTTGTGGCACTACATGTTTGTTTCTTCCTATAGAACAATCCATAAATCCAATCATACAGTGGATGGTTAACCCTGTAATGTTAATGCCGATTTGCTCCCATGGGCATATCTTGCAATGCCAATCGGTCATTATTACAATACAAAGGCTACATAGCTGGCTAAGACTTTGCCCCAGAAGTCTACACATCAAATTGGAAGTACTAGGAGAGCTATGAAACAGAATGGACGCTTCCTGATTGGTGCTGACTTGATTTTTCCATAAATGGATCAATGTGTGTGGTGGGCAACCAGGAAAAATATACATATACATATACATATACATATGCATATGCATATACATATATATTTTAATTACCCTATTGTAAGTTAACATCCACAAGGGATGTTTCCTTGTCCTAGCTACGGCCAATAGAGAAGCTGTGAACATGGATGAACAGGTGTCTCTGCAGTAGGAAATAGTCCTTGTATATATGCCTTGGAATGCTATAGCTGGGTCACATGGTAGACTTATTTCTAGTTTGTAAAATATTTACACACTGATGTCCATAGTATTGCTGTACTCCCACCAACATTTCTCCGTGATCTACAATATCCCATGCTAGGTTTCTTTGTTTGTTTGTTTGTTTGCTTTTGGAATTCTTATTGCTTAGTCACACTGAATGGCATATGAAAGTAATTTTAGTTTTCATTTCCCTGATAGCTAAGGATGGTAATCAATTTAAAATGTTTCATAGTCACTCTTATTTCTTCTTCTGCAGAATCTCTGTTCAATTCCATAAACTACCTGTTAATTGCTGTTTTCTTGGTTTTTTAAATATTTTTACTTCTTTTTATGTTTGGTATCCTCTGTCAAATGTATAGCTGTAAAATATTAACTTTCTCCTTATATAGGATGCCTTTTCAACCAATTATATGAATAAAATCCCAGTTGTTAAGTTTTGGTTCTAATTCTTGATGGCAGAGTACTATGTAGAAAGTTCTTACTAAACTCTAAATCCTGATGTATACTCCCTATTTCATTTTTCATTAAGATCTTCAATCCATTTAGAATTAACTTATGGGTAGGATGACAGAGAAGGATCAAGTTTCATTTTTCTCAGTGTAGATATCCAATTTTCCCAAAAGCACTTGTTGAAGATGCTGTTTTTTCTCCAATGTGCATTTTTGGCATTGCTGTCAAACTGTTGACTGCAAGTGCATGAACTTATATCTGTCTGGTTTCTGGATTGTATTCCATTGATCAGTATGTCTGTCTTTATGCCCATATCATGATGGTAGGTTTTGTTTTGTTTTGTTTTTGTGGACTTTGTCTGTTTATATCTTTTACTACTTATGTCTATAGTATAACTTGAAGTCAGAAATGCTGCTACCTCCAACAGTGTTTTTACTCTTCAGGATTGTTTTGGTTATCCAGGGTGTTTTGTGCATCCATATTAATTTTGATATAGATTTTTCAATTTCTGTCACAAACTACCTTGGATGAGTGTGGTGATTTGAATAGGAATGGCTCCCATAGACTCATATGTTTGAATGCTTGGCCCATAGAAAGTGGCATTATTACGAGGTGCAGCCTCATTGGAGTAGGCATGGCCTTGTTGGAGGAAGTGAGTCACTGTGGAGACAGGCTTTGAGGTCTCCTATGCTCAGTGGCACATGGGCTCCTTCTGTTGCCTGCAGTTCAAACTGCAGGTCCTTCTCCAGCACTATGTCTGCCTAAATGCTGTCATGCTCCTTGCCATGACAATAACGGACTAAACCTCTGAAATTGTAAGCCATCCCCAATTAGATGCTTTTCTTTATGAGAGTTGCTGTTGTCATAGTGTCTCTTCAGAGCAATAAAAGACTAATTAAGCAGTAGGCATGGCACTGTAGACTGCTTATGATAGGATGGTCATTTTCACGATGTTAATCTTACTAATCTATGAACAAGGGAGATCTTTCCACTGTCTGGTATCTTCTTAATTTTTTTCTACAGTGTTTTACAATTTTTGTTGTGCTGGTCCTCAACTTCCTTGTTAGGTTTTAGTACAACTATTTTTGTTAATTTTGAGATGACTGTGAATGGGATTTTCCATTCGTGATTTCTTTCTATGCTTGCTTTTTGTATGTAGGAAGGCTGCTGATTTGGTGTATTAATATTGCATCCTGTCACTTTTCCACAATAGTTTATTAGTACTAGCAGTTTCCAGGGATGGAATTTTTGGGCTCTATTATATTTAGATTAATATCATCTGCAAATAGGAATACTTTGACTTCTTTCCTTCCTATTTTTATTCCCCTTATTTTTTTCTCTTATTTTATTGCTCTAGCCAGGACTTCGAGCACTATATTGAATAGGGGTAACAATACTAGAGTACATCTTCAAACTGTTGTTCATTTAACATAGTGGTGGCTATTGGTTTGTTATAGACAGTCTTCATTATATTGAGATATGTTTCCTCTAGCTTTAGTCTCCTTAATTTTTTCTTTTTTATCAATCAAGGTATTTTCATAGACCTTATCTAGATCCATTGGAATCATCATGTAATTTCTGGCCTTTGGATCATTTATGTAATAAATTACATTTATTGATTTCCATTTGTTGAACAATCCTTAAATACCTGAAGGAAACCAAATTGATCATGGTGAAGGATTATTTTATCTTTTCTTAATTAAAGTTTGCATGCATTTTATTAAGAATTTTTGCATCTGTGCTCATCAAATAGCACAGCCTATAACTCATTGTTGTTGTTAAGTCTTTATCTGGTTTAGGTATCAGATAACACTGGTTTCATAAGCAGAATCATGAGATGTTCTATCCTATTCTGTTTTATAGAACAATTGAAGAATATTGATGTTAGTTCTTCTTTGGAGATCAGGCACAATGCTGTACTGAACCCTCTAAAGGCTTTTGTTAGTTGGGAGACTTGGAATTTCTAAATCTCATTGGTTACTATGGATCTAGTTACATTATTTATTTACCTTAATTTATGTTTGCTAAGTCATGTAAATCTAGAAACTTGTCCATTTCTTTTAGATTTTACAGCTTAAGTGGATGTAAATTTTCAAGAACGTCTTTATAATTCTTTACATTTCTTCAATATCTGTTATAATATCTCCCTCTTCCTCTCTAATTTTCTTGATTTTGATCCTCTCTCTCTTTTGGTTACTTTGACTAAAGGTTCTTCAATCTTTTATACCTTTTCAAAGAACCAATTTCTCCCCTCTGTTATTTGTTCTTGTTTTACCAACTTATTCAAGTCAAATTATTAATTTTATATCTCCTAATTTTTATGTAGGCACTTAATGTGCTCTAAACTTTCCTCTTAGGGATTCCTTGATTTTATTCTATTGAATGGGGTATGTTGTGTTTTCATTTTCATTAAAACCTAGAAAAATTTAATTTACTTCTTATTTCTTCCTTGACCTGATTTCCATTTGGTATTATGCTGTCTAATTTCCATGAATCTGTGTATTTCTGGAGGGCCTGTTGCTATCAATACCCAGCCTATTCCATGTGGTCATATGGAATGCAGGATATTATGTCATTATTATGATTTGTAGCTTTAGAAATTCTAATCAGCATAGAAGCAATGTCCTATTCCACACAGTCTTCTGCAGCTTAGAAATAATTTCAAACAATCAACATGATTAATGGGAATCAAAGTGTCCAAAGTGATCCTTAAACAATAAAAGCTTTTCCCTTTTACTTGTTCAATAGCTCAAAAACTAAGTGCAGCTATTAGCAACAATTAGCATATTTTTGGCACAGATTTTCTGATTAACTCATTCTAATTACTGAGTAGGCTGAGAGGATGCCTCTCCACGTGTCATGAATCACTGGGCAGGAACACTGCATGGATCTGGCACTCAACTGATTCTCTCATCTTGGTTCCTGTGGATTGCTTGTGGTCTGGTTGGAGGTGAAGAAGCCATGGGGATCCATGAATTGGATGTAGGAAGATGAGAGCCGAGATTAGGAAGTGACAACTGTAGTCACTTACCTCACATATGTGCTTTGGCTAATTCTCTCACAAAGTGGACTACACAACTCATTCTGCAGCTAATTTTCTGTTTAGCAGCTCTCATAATTAAGGCATTTTATCATTAAAGTACTAACTGGGTAGGGGTTTGAAGTTTACTGCCTGTATTGTCCTTGGCTGGTGCCATAGTTTGAGCAGGACCTCTGGGCCCAAATCTGCCTATAATAATGTTCTTCTTATAGGTTTCTAGGACCCTCTGGATCCTTCTACTTTGCCATTCTCCCATGCTTCTCTCATCTAGAGTCCCAATAAGATGTCCTTCCCTCTGTCCCAGTTTTCTGGTAAGTGAAGACTTTCATGGGACATGCCCCTTGGGCCAGTATGCAGATATAAGTGAGTATATACCATTTGAGTCTTCCTGCTTCTGGGTTAACTCACTCATTATGATCATTTCTAGTTCAATCCATTTGTCCACAAATTTCGGGAATTCCTTGTTTTTAATAGCTGAGTAGTATTCCATAGTGTAAATGTACCACAGTTTCTTTATCCATTCTTCTATTGAGGACACCTACCTAGGCTGTTTCCATGATCTGGCTATTATGAATAAGACTGCTATGAACATGGTTGAGCAAAGATCTAGCCAATGGACAGAACATTCTCCACAGTTGAGTGGAGAGTGGGGTCTGACTTTCACACGTACTCTGGTGCCTCTTATTTGATCACGTCCCCTGGATGGGGAGACCTGGTGGCACTCAGAGGAAGGATAGCAGGCTACCAAGAAGAGACTTGATACCCTATGAGCATATAAAGGGGGAGGAAGTCCCCCTCAGTCATAGTCATAGTCATAGGGGAGGGGAATAGGGGAAAATGGGAGGGAGGGAGGAATGGGAGGATACAAGGGATGGGATAACCATTGAGATGTAATATGAATAAATTAATAAAAATTTTCAAAAAAATAAAGTACTAACTGATACATGAAAATATAAGATTTATATTTACCATGGACTGCTATGTAGATAACTTTGTTCTAATGCCTCATTGGAATTTACTCCTCTGTTAGTGCTTTGTCATTTGGTCTGACCTTAGAAGAATTGTCATGCTGAACAATGAATCTCAATCATAGTTTTGTGTTTAATTGAATATGTACACTTCTTTTACTGAAGTAATAATATCAAAAATTAATTTTTTAAAAAGTCAATGATTCTATTGAATGAGTTTTAAGGACAGAAGGCAAGTTACATCAGTATTTCTGTTTATTTTACAGCTTTGTTTTCAAGGCAGGATGCTTATTCACTCAGGCAGAATAGGCCAATAGGAAGGGTGGTTCCGTCTGTGAAAAACTGATAATAAAGGGTGTTTGTGAATGGAGAGCTGATAAGCAAATGAAGATAAATTTGTATAGTACTTAAAAACACTCTGTTTTCTAGACTTTGTACATGGCCAAATGTTACTCTGGTTTAACTCTTTGCAGATGATAAATGATGGTGGAATAAAAACAGTAAAAAGAGAAAAATCTACAATATATCAGCTTTGTATATTTTCTTTTTCTTTTTGTTTTCAAGGGATAAAGCATTCACCAGATGTTTATATGTTTATCTGTGTAGTACTGGTGAGTTTAATGACTTTAACAATCATCTTAATCTTAGCCATTCCGACAGGTCAATTCTGTGTTCCTCTAAATAGTAAGACATAGCTACATATCAGGTTAAACTGATATATAGTATGTACTTTGTATTATTTTTTTTAAAACTCTTGTGACTCTGTATAACATTTGGCAATATCCTGTAAAATAAGACCAAGTTTGGCTGTGAGATCATATTATAGAAAATACATCACCACAAAAATTGAAGTATAATCGATAAAACAATTGTTTTTATGATAACTTATATGTTCAATTTAAAAATATTAGATGTGATATCACTGTTTTATGCAATTAAATTGCGTAAATTTACACATCCATTTAGCCAAATATTACCTGTGATCTGCTAAGTTAGTGTGACCCATTATATTCATAATACATGAAAAATGCTTGTGGAATTTCAGCATCTTGTATAGTACTTGATATAATATAACAGGTGATTTCTTTACTGTCCTTTCTCTTACGTCTTTGAGGGTCACCTCAGAGCTCTGCAGACCTGGAGGCCCTCCAACTTATTAAGATGGCTGTATAGGGACTCTTTAATGTGTCCATCTTGACAATCTCCTGGTAAACTGAACATGTAAGCTGAAATGCTTTTAATATATCCAGCCACATAAGTGATTCCTCCTGTTGAATGTGCATCACTTTTGCATCACTATAAAGTAAAAACTAAGCAATCGAATAAACAAAAACCACGAGGGAGAGAAACACCTATTTGTTTTGTTTAGCTTTTAGAAGATAAATATTAGCTTCTTAAAGAACAGCCAGAATTTTAAAAGTTTGAAGAGATAGAGTCATCTAGCTAAGAAAACAAGAAGAGACTTCTCAATGAGATGAGAGAAACATGAGAGAATAGCAAAGTAGAAGGATTCAGAGGGTCCTAGAAACCTACAAGTAGAACATTATGATAGGCAGATTTGGGCCCAGGGGTCCCACTCAAACTAAGGCACCAGCCAAGGACAATACAGGTGGTAAACTTTAAACCCCTACCCAGATCTAACCAATGGACAGAACATTCTCTACAGTTGAGTGGAGAGTGGGGTATGACTTTCTCACGAACTCTGGTGTCTCATATTTGACCATGTCCCCTGGAGGGGAAGACCTGGTGGCACTAAGAGGAAGGATAGCAGGTTACCAAGAAGAGACTTGATACCCTATGAGCATATACAAGGGCAGGAAATCCCCCTCAGGAACAATCATAGGGGAGGGGACTAAGGGGAAAATGGGAGGGAGGGAAGAATGGGAGGATACAAGGGATGGGATAACCATTGAGATGTAACAAGAATATATTAATGAAAAAAAAAAGAAAGAAAGAAAAGTTCAAACATCCTTCCTTTCTTGGGACTTCTACCAGCTTTGAGCTTTCAAGAGGATAATTTAGTCGCCTGTGATTCAAAGCCTTTGAGATGCATGAGTCAAATGTATGTTTTGAGCCCCTTTATCCACTTTCTACTTTTTCCATTTCCTCCTTTGCTACTGCTGCTATTTAACAATATTAGGAGAGGAGGAGTTATGCTAAACCGGTGATGTATCATCCCACTCAGAACTGACATCATGGAGTAGACTCAGTGAAGATTTTCAGTCAAAAGACAAGCAAACCCTGACTTTAAGGGGTGAGCAATGTGAAAGCTGGTGACTAATGCAAGACACCTGCCCTTGGACTTGACCTAAACATTCATCCCAGCTGACACAGTTCATAGTGGACTAGATGAATCACTTAGCTTCAAAATGTGTGCATTGAGCCTGGCATGGTGGCACACATCTATAATCCTATCATTCAGGAAGGCGAGGCAGGAGGATTACCATGAATCTGAAATCAGCATGGTTTGCACAGTGAGAACCTGTCAAAAAAAAAGAAAGAACGAAGAAAGAAAGAACGAAAGAAAGAAAGAAGGAAAGGAAGGAAGGAAGGAAGAAAAGTAAGAAAGAAAGGCTATTTGGGGAAACTCTAAAACTTCTCTTGATATCTGCTTTTAAACTTTACTTTCTCCATATTGGACAGCTGATAATTTTAAGTGGGAAAGCTGGATCCTGTCTTCTGCTGTTCAGAACTCCACTTCTATAGAATATCATTCAAGCTTATTTGGGGGTATATAATTTATTTTAACATTAAGATATATATATATATATATATATATATATATATATATATATATATATATAAATAACATTTTTACATTATATAAAGTAGTTTATAAGAAAATATTAATTTAATCCAGTGGAAGCCTCCAATTCATCTCTGTTTCTTAGCTTGGGGTATGCTATGGGTTTTACTGAATCCTACTTTTTCCAATTAACTTTATAATGTGATGATTTTCTGCACGTTATAATTTTGGTATACTTAAAACTGAGATACTATAATATAACATATTCTATCTAGACTCATTAATGTAATAGTGCTTTATTAAATAGTTATCACTGCTTTTGACTTTCAGAGTAGGCATCTCAGTGTTATTCAGATGCAGTAGGCTGTGTGTTTGGAGTGATGGCTCAGCAGTTATGATACTTGATGTGTAAGTATAAGGACCAGAGTTTGGATTCCCCAGAATCCACATGAATGCCGGGTAGGCATGCAGGGCCAACCTGTAATTCTAGCCTGGAATGGAGGCATTTTTCCCTCTACATTGACTATGGCATAAAGAGCAACAATTTAGTGAATAGCTGTCAAAGGAAAGAATAAATAGAATATATACAAATAGTTGAATGTTTGTTTTTAAAGATTCTAAGAGAAAAATATGTCTGCCCTTGTTAAAGTGGAGTAATATGCCATGCTCTTATAGAACACTATAGTGCCTTTAGAACTATAGAACTCTTATAGAACACTGAAGTGCCTTTCCACTTCAGACACATCTCCATTTGAATATCCTATGGATATTCACTGGAAGGTTCCAGATATCAGAACAACAGTAATTTCTAGTCTGGTTACCAAAGGGCTATATTTAAGAAGCTGATTCCAGCTACAAATATACTCAAGTGTAGAGGATTTTATGCTCGTTTGTTTCATTGTCTCACAAAATGAACTGAAAGCCAGGAATTTTTAAAACCAGCAGAGAACAAATCCTAATAAATATGGTTTATAAAGAAAATGAGAGAAGACATTAAGATTAAAAAAAAAATTCCCAGGAGAACATAGCAGATATCACACCTACAAAACAAGATGCAAAAAGACCCAGTTGTTTGAATGAACTATAAAATTTAAATGTGATTGACATTTCAAAAGTAAACCCACCATTAAGTAGATTAAGTTGTAAGAAAAATTTTATCCAATATTTAAATGACTGCAAAATATATTGTCATACAAAGGCAACAACTAAAACAGAGATTATTTATATTAAAAAAGTACATACCCAGAGAATATAAAACTAGTTTATGATTTATGCTTCAGTGATTACTTAAAATTGTATGCCCTCCAAGAGATTCAGGAATTTGAGAAATTCAGAATTATAAGTTAATATCTCTGTTGAATTTTAAAAATTGATCAATAGATCTTATTTATTGATAACTCTGCTGCTCTTCTCATTTCTCTACTGTTATACATGGTTTCTCTTTAAATTAATTTTCTGTCTAAACATATGTTCTTGATGTCGAAGTGCTTTATCATGACCTTTGAACTTAGAAGCAATACTTCTCCAGTCAGTATGCCTTCATCTAGCTCCATCATATCTCTGATTGCCATGGAGTCATGACCCCTCCTGTTACCTGTTGCTGTGTCTTTAGATATCTGACATCAATACTGATGTCAGAGTCTCTCCCAGGTGAGGACTGTCTGCTTGTAAGATACAGCTACCAGCTCTTACTGTACTGATGGTTGACCTTGCTCATTCCTTCCTGTGATAACATAAAGTCCTTTCCTGTTCATGAGGGGTTTTACAATCTAAGAAGCCCACCCAGAGAGTATGATCGAATATCTACTACTGAGCATCCTGCCGTGCCTCTTTTCTAGTCTGAAGCTGCAAAAAGACACAGTGGCAGGCTCTGCTGGCTACGGTTATCCTGTTTCTCAGAATTGAATGTCCTTTTAAAATTATCTGCAGAAAATTCATCTATATAGTGAGACTGCCCTGTATTGTAATATGAGCTGGAGGAAAGATTCAGGTCCTGCAAATAAATATAATTAAACTGAACCAGCATCTATTTTTTTTTTCTGTCTGTTGACAATGGAGAGTGGTCCTCTGCAGATACTGCTTTATTTGGTTGTGATGGAAAGTCTGACAAGGCTGCTCTTGTAGCTCCCTCTTCAGAGGGGATTTTCTCAGGAAAGAGCTCAGATGTTAACAGCACTCTCCTATATAGGCTTTATAGCTTCTTGACCAAGGTTTCATAATAGCTTTGTGATAAAGGTTCAATTGTTATCTCCATCTTTTGGAGGAAGAACACATGCTTAAAGAGATCAGGAAGCAGAAACAGAGCAGGCTGTCATTTATTTGGAATTCTTGATAAAATTGCATTTCATAATATGTGGCAAAGATTCTCCTGTCTCATTTTTATAGTATTACAAAAGTAAGTGTTGGGATGGGTTAGCTCAGTAGAGGTGCCCCTGCTTAGTGTGTACAAGAATCTGGGTTCTATCCCCAGCAGGCACACACACACAAAAACACACACACATGGACACATGTGTGAACACACACAAAGTTGTTTAATTTTGAAAACCTTTTCATATGTAAACCAGTTAAATTTCTTAGTGTACTGAACTCATAAATTATATTTGTTTTTACTTTCATGGTATAGAAAGCACCAATATAAGGCAGAGTTATAAGCACTCCTTATATATTTGATGTAGCTGTCTTGAGACTAATGTAAAAATCATACTGTATACATTAGCAATTATTTCATCACTAGGAATAATATGACTGCTTAGTACCTCATGCCCAGAAAGATTAAGAATGCAAAACTAGCTTCCTGGGGTCATAAAACAGTGATGGAAGTTAAACTTGGTATGTATATTCAGTTTAATTATCTCCAGAAAACAATTCTTGCCCAGCTCTATAATTTGAAGAGAGGGACAAGGGACAAGTGATGAGAGGCCTCCAATGTGCCACTACTTTTAGGTAATATTTCATATCATTTATGTGTTATATTAATTAAATCCCAATTAACACTAATTAATAATGTCAGTATTCGAAATCATACAAATATGTATATTAGGGGATGTGAATATGTTACTATTGTGAAGAAACATTAGCATAAGGAAGAGGATAAATTGTTTTCTTCCTTTTTTATGGTTTCAACAACTTTATTAGATTTCAAAATAATACTGTGAAGCTTCACCAAAGCTGAGCTGCTGGAGGTCTTTATAAACTATCTTATTCCAACCAGACTCAGGGGTCAAGTGGTGTTGAACTTAGATAACAATCTTTATCTTTTAAAAAGGAAAGCAATTGATTTCCCTTCCCAATTACTAAAGATGAATGTGTGTCATTTTTTTTCTTATATGTTGGCTGGCCTTCTTTCCCTGTAGTGTGTGACTTGGCTAAAAGCCAGTAGTTTCTGCTGCACCTGGGTTTAGTCTTCATAGCCTCAGAAAGTCATGATGTCTCTTCTGCTTGTTAATCTACCTCACACCTTCATTCCCTCCCTCCCTCCCTCCCTCCCTCCCTCCCTCCCTCCCTCCCTCCCTCATGTCGGGTCCCCCCCACTCTGCCCACATATACAATTAATACCATTTAATATGAACATCAGTTTCCAGTGTACTCCACTGTACATCATACATACATACACTCCACATACATGTAGACAGTTGGAAGCCTTATCATTTTTGCCTGTGGTCCATGCTCTCCCCGCAGGAAACCTACTCATCCACCCAGTTTTTAAAATTCACAAAAATAGAAGAAACAAAGTACAGGTTGTTTGCCAATATAGGTCTCCCACATTCTCTGCTCTTGTGAGTCTTAGAAGACAGAAGGAGTTGCTCCCCTTGAAACAAAGACTGGAGGTATGTACCCGCTGCTTACTGTAAAGAACTCCTGTTAGCATGTAGGCAGCCCTGCTGGACTGCCTCTAGGTTGCTTAGCAACCTCTGAGTTCATCACCTGTTGCCAGCCACTGCCAGGCCAGAGGGATATAGCTAGCCTGCTACCCTGCTCCCTCCCTGTCACTTCCTTGGTTTCCCTCCCTCTGTCCCCCTGGGGTGCTCCTTCCCCCTTCTTTCTCTCCTTTCCTCCATTCTACCATAAATCTCTTTATAACAAATATGTTGTAATATTATAGCAATTCTAATACATAGGTTCCCTAAATAAAGCATCTTATCCAACATGGGGAAGTACTGCGCATGTGCGTGTTATGTTATTCTCCTGACTAAGTTTACTCCATATGAACTGGGGCCCTGGACACACATGCTGACATGCTGTAGACTAGCGGTGCCAGGAGTAACAATGTCTTTTTCCTCTTAGACTGCAGTAAGCTAATGCTTGCCAGTAGGGATACAATCTTACATCCTTCAGAGCTTTTGACACGGCATAAAGATGCCATGCTGAGAAAGGCATTCAGCCTGGAAGGAGAATGCCAGAAATCTTGTCAGCTGAGTGTTACTACTGAAAGAAACCCATCCGACCACCCACCACCGGCAGGGAACTCAGGGTCAAGTAGGAGTGAGTGTCCATCTACTTTGCTGTGTGCTAATAAAGAGGAAGCAGAAACGGTGGCAGGAAGCCAAATAACATTCTGGTTGTTGGCAATTGTCCACTCGGGTGGGTAGGAGTACTTTTGCACCAAACTGGCAGTCTATTTCAGTTCTGCTCTATTATGATAAACAGTTCACAGATTATTTCTCATTCCTTGGGAACCCACTAGCCATGGCAGCTAGAGAAGCAGGCAGGCAAACTTCAAATCTGTGTGTCTCCCTCCTTTTCCTGGCTTGCCCCTAGCCCTGTAGTGTACCACCTGCTGTGGCCTCTCCTTGCTCTCTGACCCTAACTTCCTGTGGGTCATCCAGTTCTACTCCTCGCTACTCATCTCATTGTCCTAACCCCCAACTCCAGCAGGCATTCTCAGGGAACATGCTGGGCCAAACTGTCAGAGGAGCAGGTAGGCTGCAGAGGCACACAGACCAGCTTCGGGTCTTCACTCTTGCTCCTCTCCTCCAAATTCACCACCCCCTCCCCGCATTCTCACTTCATCTTGGTAACAGAGACCAGCTGTGACTTCTCCTTACTCCTGTTCCCAGAGGACTAACCTGGTCCTGGAGGAACACCCTACTTTCCTCCCTCCTCTGTACCTCCTCACCACTCCGTTAACCCATCCTCATCCCTGCATGTCAGCACCCAATACCTACATTTAATGTCAGTACTCCTCAAAATTTTCCACAAAATAGCAAAAGAAGAACCACTGAATAATTTTGTTTTAGGAGGCCACAGTTACCCTGCTACATATATGACATAAAGTCCCAATAAAAGAAAGAGAATTGCAGACCAACTTCCCTTATGAATATCAATTTTACAAATTGCAATAAAATATCTGAAAACTGAATTCAAATATACATCAAAAAGTTCACCCTCCATAATCAAATAGTCTTTCTTCATTGCAGAGATGCAGAGATAGTTCAATATACATAAATTCATAAGTGTGATCCACCACAGAAACAAACTGGAAGATGAAGACCACAAGAACATTTATAGTGCAGAGAATTCCAACATGCTGGGGTTTTTCACGCATATAAAATGGCTATGACCCAGAGGGGAGCTTGCAAGCCTCTTTTAAGGTTAGAAAGGGGAGTTTCTATTGTGGCTACTTGACCTCGAATGGGATTGGCTTGTGCCAATGGAGGCTACGTGACTCCAGTAAGGACTGGCAGGAGTCTATAGAAGTTCTGTGACCTCAGCAGCGTTAGGCTCGGGCTGAATCAGGGTGAAGGACCAGCAGTTGAGCTACCTTATCTTATCCAGGCCAAAATTTTGCCCTTTTTTTCTGAGGTTCTCCTTACTCCTGAGGAATGTGAATTTAGGCCTTGCAAGAGACTAAAACCTGCCATGAAGTCAGCCAAGTCCCTATATGTGGGGCCTCTCAAGGGCTGGACACTATCCTGCCAAATTAAGGCATGAGATGAAGATATCAGAATTTTTATAGTGGGTGTTTCAGTACTCTTATTTTACTTTGCCAAATTCTCACAGGTAATCATGAGTAAACTCTTGGTTAGTATTGGGGATTTTGTTGTCCTTGGTTGAATTTTTAAGTCAGAAGGAAGTGAAAAATAAATGACCCACAAGAATATATCTATATTCTTGTGGGTCATATCTGCTTCCTTGCAAACTCCTCCTATCCTGATGGGAAAACTTGAGATGACTGTTATAGAAGCAAAATCCTAGTGCACTTCTTTAAAAGACTGTTGCAACTTGAGTCAAGGTCAAGATACTCAAAGGACACTAGCATACAGCTAGAGCCAGAGGTCAATGGAACTATGGCTACTTAGTCAAAGTATCCTCAAACCTAAAACAGATGACCCCAGGGATTTTAAACTATTGCCTCCTACAGAGATTTGAATAGAATGAAAGTTTTATAGCTGTAATTACCTGTGTGTCCCATTTGTGTGTGTGCATGGATGTGTAGGCCAGAGGCAAACATTCCTTGGTTTCTTATTCAGTTGATTTCTACCTCAATGTTTGTGAAATATGGTCATCTCAAGAACCTAGGTCTCATTGATGTGGCTATATTGGGTGGCAAGCAAGCTCCAGGGTTTAGACTGTCCCGACCACCTCCTCACTGGGATTGCAGATGTGTACTGCCATGCCCCTTATGTGAATGGAAGAGGAGGCTACATCAACCAGGAAGCAGATAAAGCAACAAGCCACTGACAAGATACATACTTCAAAGGCATGTCCTCAGTGAACTACTTCCTCAATCAAGGCTGTTCATTTTATTAGCCCACTCAGCTATGAACTCACCATGTCTTCATCCATTAAAGACTTTTGATGCCTTCAGATCCTTTCTTTTTTTTAAATTTTATTTTATTAATTTATTCATATTACATCTCAATGGTTATCCCCTCCCTTGTATCCCCCATTTCTCCCTCCCTCCCATTTTCCCCTTACTCCCCTCCCCTATGACTGTGATTGAGGAGGACTTCCTCCCCCTGTATATGCTCATAGGGTATCAAGTCTCTTCTTGGTAGCCTGATGTCCTTCCTCTGAGTGTCACCAGGTCTCCCCATTCAGGGGACATGGTCAAATATGAGGCACCAGAGTACGTGTGAAAGTCAGACCCCACACTCCACTCAACTGTGGAGAATGTCCTTTCAATACCACCACTTCCTAGGGACAACGTCTTCAACACATGAACCTTAAGAGGAGATACCACATTCAAATCATAAGAGACACAATGAATTTTTGCTTTGTTTTAAACTCCCAGTGACCATGTGTGACACAAGTTTTGGGAAATGCCTGGGTTAGAGAACTACCACAAGCTAAGAAAGTCTAAAAGGCTTAAGATTTTGGAGTTCCAATCTGGTCTTCTTGAATACGAAGCCTCCTCATTCCTTCTGATTTAAACCAAAGATTGTCTGCTTTGTATATGTTCCAAGTGCCACTCGGTCAGACAGAGGCTTTTGTGTATTCAAACTGATTAGTGGCTCAGCTGTCTAGGTTCTCTGGATAGGGTAGCATGGTCCTTGATAAGCACCTGGTTGAATAGACCAGCCAGCAACTGGAATTCTGCAGAGACCTTGAAGGCCAAACAGGGGCGGAACACAAAGAACCTTTATAAGTTTAATGGAGATTCTCTTACCCCTCTGGTAACAGATTCTTGCAGATGACAGTTTAAGATGCCGTTAGGGAATGCTTGAGAATGGGAAAGCCATAGCTACTGAAATGAAATAGATCGGTTTTGTGACCGTGGAGGACGAACAATAACTTTGGCACATGGGAATGAATTCCTTGGACCCTCATGGTTCAGGAGAGGAAATGAAAGCTCCCCCTCCCCATTCACAATGGGCCTGGGAACTTTTCTTCTGAAAGTGAAACAGTGTGGTGTGGCATTTCCAAGCTGTCACCATTTCATTCAACACAGTGCTGGGTTTATTATCTTTGGCTTGGATTCTTGACTCTAAAGTGATTATCTTCCCGAACCATGCTTAAAAGCTTATTGCAAAGGTAACAGATAGCCCTGATGTCCTCTAACCTCTACAAAAAACATCTGTCACTGCCCCGGAACATACACAGCTCCATCCTATCCTAGCAGCTGTGCCTAAGTTAATCTGTGGTTACCCATTTGCTGGTACAAAGTAACATGTCTGGGAAGTGACTGCCCCTTACTCAGGCCCTTCAAAAACATACAACTAAACTGAAGTGAGAATCCCAATGCACATCAACCAAGTATGAGGACAAGGGCACTATTAACCTGTTTCTCAATGATATATGGGATATTTGTATGTATTTTCTTTCCAAGGTCAGCTTGTGTGTCTCTGGGATCAAACTTTTTGTGCATTTGTATTCATTTGTTTCCCTCCTGAAAATGCAGCCAGCTGTACCAGTGAGATTGTTGAATGAGGATATTAGCATTTAACAAAATCCCATCAGTGGACCATGTCCTCAGACGACTGCAGAGTTCCCTCCAAACTCTCTCCATCCACATTGCTTACTCTGGGGAGTTGCTGGAAGAGACTTTGACTCATTATTGACATGTCCTCTGTTGGCAGTTTGTACAAATGTGAGTCATTCAGTTTGAAAAGAATGGTGAGAAACTTGTCCTTGGCTTTAGCTGAAGTCCTGGAAGGCATTAGCATTAATCTTAACTCTAGGGCTAGAATTGTTATAGATGATAGAATGATCCTTCTAGAACAATGCATAGTCCTTAATCTGTTGTTTATCCTGTTAACTGCCTCAGGCCAAAAAGAAAGGTCAAGAGATATAGTAAAATAAAACAGTACTTCATTTTCTAAGTTAGATTGTATCTCCCCCAAATCCATATATTAAAGCCCTAGCACTCGGAAACTTAAAGCATGACTGCACTTGGAAATACACACTTTAAATAAATGATTGAGTTAAATAAGGTTACGAAGTGAGCCATAATCCAATGTGGCTGTTGTACTTATAAAACAAACAAACAAAGTGAGACAGACACAAACAGAATAAGCACTACGTGAAGACAAACACTTATAAAGTAAGGAGAGAGGCTTTTAGAAGAAGCAACTTGAAACAATGTATTCTGACTAGAAGTTCTTATTTGAGACTGAGGTACTGAGAAAGTAAATGCAGAGGAAAGATCATGTGAGGCAGAGAAACAGCAATTGTTTCTAAACCCAGGAGAAGCCATAGGAGAAATGAAGCCTCTAGGACCTACCTTTGACCTTGAACTTCTGGGCTCCAGAACTCAAAAATAATATTCTATTTATCTACCCAGACTTCCATACGTTGTTATGGCTGCTATAATAGACTAATACACAATCAAAGGAAGACCCTAATAGTTTATGACATTTGTTATTTGTTTCCAGGAACCTTGAGCTTTGTTGTAGGTTACTTTCATCCAGTGATGAGCAGCATTAATTAGACTTGTATATGACAAATCAAAAGGTTTGTTTTGATCTTATCTGAGTCAAATTATTAGGAATGATCAATAAGACAGTAAAATTTCATATTCATGAAACAACCTAACTATTATTCAACTGAAAATTAAATGTTGTGCTTATACACTATGGAATATCACTCATCTGTAAGGTAAAATGAAATCATGAAATTGCCAGTAAATGGATGGAACTGGAAAATAGTATATTGAGTGAGGAACTCCAGGTGCAGAAAGGTAAACACAGCATGGTGTCTGTCATCTGTGGTTCTTAGCTCCAAATCCTCAGATGTGCGTATGTATATTGAAGTAACTGCAAAAACTGGAATAGTAAGAGGTACCATGGGGGAGAGGAAGGAGCATTTTGTGTGTGTGGTGTGTGTGTATGTGTGTGTGTGTGTAGCAATACCAATAAAGTGGCAATGAATTTGAGAGAGAACAAAAAGGCATGGGAGATGTTGGAGGGAACAAAGAGGTGGAGTAAATCACATAATTATATTTTAATTAAAAATAAAAGTGAATAAAAGAAATTCTCCAGATTTCAAGATGACGGAGAGTGAAGGATGGGTACTGCACATATCATTGCTTCAACGTTGTTTTATTTTTCTTGAAAAGCATTTTGTGATGTTTCAAGACTTACAATTATTATCAGAGCTTTTTTGTTGCTGTTTGTGTGAGAACAGACTTAGAGGACAGAGTCTCTGGAGCAAAGGGAGGACATACTTATCTGCTGAAAAGAAGAAATTTGAGACCCCTTGTCTCTGGCTTCTATACTGTGTTGTCACCCATATTGTTTTTTGTTGTTGTTGTTGTTGTTTTGGTTTTTCCGAGACAGGGTTTCTCTGTGTAGCCTTGGCCATCCTGGACTCACTTTGTAGACCAGGCTGGCCTTGAACTCACAGCGATCCGCCTGCCTCAGCCTCCCGGTTGCTATTTGGTATTTGTATTGGCCTCTTGACACCGGCATTCTAGGCACTGAGGTAAAGCCTGCTTGCTGTGCTTTGAGGTGTGAAGCCTTCATTCCTGACGCAGGAGGCTTTCTCTTCCATAGAACTTCAGTACAACTATTTGTTATCTGACACTCAGGGTCAAATATAAGATTTTTCATATTATTTGGAAATCAGGCCACATTTTTCCATATTGTAAAAAAATAAGAAGTAGAAAAGTTATTTTAAATGCTTTGTTGGTTGTATGGGGACACTGTGCTCCTTAGTATTTATTAAAAGTCCCACCTTCTGATTCCAGATTGAGATGGGACCTTCTGGAACTTTTATGTTCACTTCCATTTGGTGAGTGTGTTCCTTCTATTATTTCAGGGAAAGTTCTTTGTAAACATCATATCTTACAATTGTACACATGACATATCTGCACGCCAATTATGTCTCAATAAAACTAAAATAAAGATCACTTTGTTGTTTGCCATAATCTGTAAGAGTTAACATCACAAACCTATCCACCTCAATTTTAGATTCTTCACAAATACAAATATGCAGAAAATGATATTGTATGAATATCTATTTCTCATTTATTTTTGGACTAAAACATAGAATAAATATGAAAGATATCAAGTCACAACCAATATTCAGAAGGTGAGTTAGGTTAGGCCATAAGACAGAATGGCATAGCGAGGGTATTGTTTCTGTGCAATTTTACACAACTATGCTTGCTTTAAACACCCAAATACTACTTAAAAAAAACTCTAACTTCTTGACATATTCATCTATCTATGCATCTATGTACTTTTTTTTCTTTTTTCTCTTTCTTTCTTTCTTCCTTTTTCTTTCTGAGATTTCCAGCACTCTTTGTTCTCTACCCATAGATGCAGATATCAACTGATGCTATCTTTCTTTTGCCTAGAGAAAAGTATGGACACATATATGTGTGCATGCATTATGTAATCCCATCTACACAAAAATAATTTTTCAATGTAGGCCTACTGTTATGGTTTGCACATCTGGAGAAGTTACTACTATTTAAATGATTCTTAGTATGTGTTGAATTTGATTAGCTTTTTTTCTCTTGGTATTTTAAAGATATTGGTGTCTCCTGGCTCACCCTTCCATAATGTGAATATGATTTCTTCTTCTATGGATCACGTGGATGCTTGTCTTCTGGCTGCTTTTAAGATTCTTTTACTATCTATTTTTAAAGCAATTTGAATTTGATGTGTCTTGGCATAATTTTCTTTGTTTTTGTGTTCAAGATTTATTGGCCATTGTAGGCTCTATGGATCTACTGTTTCTACTTAATTTTTAAGAATTGAGGCCATCTCCTCTTCATGTATGTTTACTCTGTCTCCCTTCTCTCCATCATGGGAGTCTGAATTCCTTGTAATTTGGGCTTGCTTGAAATGGCCCAGCAGCACTACACTGCTCTCAGTGTTGTCTTTCTCTGGCTTTCATCTTGTCTGGTTTCTATGCCTGTATTCTAAGTAACTAACCATCTCTTTAGTGCTCTGAGTTGTGGCTCACCATCTGCAGTGGTTCCTGTTTTATGTTTTCACTCACATGCTATTCTCTGCTGTATCAGTTTGATTAGCTGTTCAAAACATTTTCCCATGGCTGTACTTAACACGCACTGGCTCTACTTTTATTGTTCTGAAAAGCTGACAATAACTCTATTTTTAAAAATATTTTTTTTTGTAAAACAATATGTTTTTTGTAAAACATTCATTTTGATTTTCTTTAATTAACACAAAATAATTGTACATAATTAAAGGGATGAATGAGATGTTTCTTAGGCACATAATGTGTAGTAATGAACTAAAAATTAATTTTTCTTCTTATCTTTCCTTTATATTTAAAGCCTTCTAGCCCCTCAATTCTAGTTCTTTGTAAAATACATAAAATAGTAGAATGAGCTATAATAACTGTACTGTCCTAAAAGGCAGACCTTAGGGTGTCATCCCCATGACTGTGTTGGTATTTGTTATCTCACTCCCCTCTTCTTCACTTAAAAAAACAACAACAAAACAACAGCAAAAAACCACAACTGTCATGAGAACAAACAGGAAAGAGGAGGTAAATGAAAGCAGTGCAGAGATAGAGGGGGAAGTTTGTGGAGACTGTACATTAGAGTGCAGAGGTACAGCGCAGTTCAGTTGAGTTCAGTGCAGTTCAGTTTATGGAGTTCAAAGGCAGATTTTCCAAGCCTAGCAATTCAGTGAGAAGTAGAGATAAGCTACTTGGAATCAGTCAGTTTGCAGAGGAATTTTGAATCAGAACAGCTGAGTCGAACCATCCAGCCAGAGTTTATAAAAAAAAAAATCTAGAAAGGGTGAGCTTATTCAGCAGTAAGTCTCAGAGGCTGAGAACATTCTAGGCTTAAGTTGGCAGAGTCTGGGCTTGCAGAAGATTAGATTGTATGGAGGCTAGAATCTTCCAGGCCTAGGCCTAGGGTGAGTTAGATAGAAAAGCTCTGGGATCAGGCCAAGCCATACATTAATAAAGCTTGAGTAGGGCTCTTATCTTTTCATCTGAGGAAATAAAAACAACTCTTACATTAAGGGAACTACATAATGAAAACAATCTGATTTATTTATTTATTCGTTTAGATGATCTCTTATTCTTCTTTTACTCCTTCAAAGTAAGGAGAGAGGGTAACCTTTAGTCTAAGAGTAATTTTGTTTTACTGAATAGATGTCTCTCTGCTGTCCTCTGAAGTACGAAGCTTTTCCAATCTGGTTAGTAGGAACATTAAAGCACAGACATCCCTTAGCCTGCTTGAGCTCAGAGGTTGTTCTTTTTAGAGGCCTTTTTTTCAGCCTCAGTTGCTTTCCTCACAAAAGCATGCCCATTAGGGTCTGTGCAGCTCTCTCTGGTGTAGACTGATTCATGACTGCTTATTATAATCAATATTCTGATATAACCAAAAGCACAACACTGACTATAATCTAGCATCAGATAAAAATGATATGTGTTGCTTGGTTATATTCACTTCTGACTTACAGGAACTGCTAGAGGTATGGAAAGAAGAAAATAGACAAGAGAAGTAGATTTTAAACTCATTGTATGATTTCTTTTTTTATTCAAATGTGTCATTCATTAGCCCATCTCATGTGCAAGACATTCAAAGAAACTCTTGGGAATAGATGGCTAAAGAGCATGCATAAGAAATTTCTTATTACCATTTCTAGTAAAACAACTATACCCTGAGCTGATTATAAATATTAACTGTTTAAATTTACATTCAATAAGCTAGTTTGAACAGGTATAAAAAAATCTCATATTCTGTTCCTTCCACTCAACAAAATCATATAGATTATAGTTATCATTATTACATTTTAGAAACATCCCTTTATGCCACAGTCAATGAAAAGGTCACCAAGTTTTCTTTTTTTATTATTATTACTAGCTTAAGAACTCTTTAAACTCTGCAGTGTCAGAAAAGACTATGCAAGATCCACAGCCTTTGCTGTGTCTTTTCCTGAGGAGGATGCGAATAATCTTTGCTCACAGAACACTAATGATCGACTTGAGAAGTTATTTGCTGGCATTTAGCTTCATGAGCTAATGTGCCTCTTTGGATTACTTACAGAAGCATGGGTGTGAAGTTACATGCAGAAGCAGAAGTGACTCAAATGCAACTACACCATGACACCCGATAATGGATGAAATACATGAAAGCTGGATCCAAGCGCTTACTCTCCACCCTACAGGTAGCTCCACCAAAGAGAGGTCTCCTCCCCACCCCTACAGTTGCTCACTACATAAATAATCTTGATGAGAAGCCTTGTGGATTATAGCTTCCTGGATGTCATGTACCTTAAAAGTCTTACTGACTTCTTGAGTTTTATTAGTCTCCTTCTTCCTGCTAGGAGGCAAATGCTTCAAACTGGAGGAAACAGCTACCCAAACCTTGTCACTAACAAGATGGAATCTCATTAAGACTTCATATGTGTAGGATGCTTAACATAGGCTCTCCTACTTAATTCTCATGAATACAAGTAAGAAAACCCTGATTATCTTTGTACAAACGAATAAATCAATAGTAATGGGGTTAACTGCATTATACTCGGTTGCACAACTTGGAGAACCAACACCAGTATCACTAAATCAATATTGCTTTTATTTGGCACCACTCAATGACTTTTAAAGGGTACAACACTCTAGGTACAAGATAAATGTTTTAAATTGTACTGTCCAATAAAATGCTGATTATAATCAATGAAAATATATTAAATTATATTATTTAAGACTTAAAGTTTCAAATATTATTATCTGATATACTTCCTAAAACAAACAAACAAGCCAACAAATAAGTAACTATGCTTACTAAATGCTTACCAGAAGTACTGCTAACAAATAGATTCATGTAAAATAATTACACTAAACTAATTGTAGCTTTTAAAAAATATTCTCCCAAATCTTGACTAAAACTTGCCAGTGTCCTCTTACAAATGCTGCTGAAAAGAGAACAGGAAGCATAATTAATGAAATAAGAGAAACAAGAGAAAAGGTATTTTAGCATGATACCAAAAGCTAGGGAAAAAAAAGCAAAACTCTTATGTCCCTTGTGGAATATGTTCATCAAAGCTAATACTTTGGAAAGATATCCATGATGTCTCCCAGAGCAAAGCCCCTCTTTCCATGCTCTACTTTCGAGAGTAATAGTTTCGCTGCAGACACTGGCAGTGTCTCTTAACTGCTTCTTGACGTCTTGTGGCCTCCTCCCTGACTGCTCTCTCAAGGCTCCTTCTGGCATTTTCCTATTATTCTGGAACTGAAAGCAGGCTCAATGCATCCCTGAAGCCATCTTCAACCATTTAGCAGCACTAGCAATGATTTCTTTTCATCACTTTATAAATGAGCTAACAAGCGTGCAAAGGGAAAGTAAAGGCCTAGTAAAAAATGTATTTCCTTTTCTACAGAGATCTAAACTCCATCAAATATTACTCATTTTGCCATGAAACACTTGTTCCAGATTATGCTATATAATATTTTATACTTCTGCTTCATTATATTGCTCTTAGTTTTTATATTTTGTGTATATTTTTAGATGAATCCTGCTGGTTGTTATTTTTTTTGGCTGTCTCTACTGTTCTGTACTCATTTTCACCTTTCATTACTAGTTAATTTTAAAATGCAATTAGAGGGGATTCCTTTGAGGATAGCAGGCAATAACCAACTCCTTTGTGTTCAATCCTGGGGAACATGAGAGAGCATGGGAGTATGCATCAAAACTGAGAATGCTCAGAGCAGAAGCTAGGAGTCTGTAGAAGTGAGGACAAAAAGAACTTCTAGGTAAATTATTGGACATTTCAAAATTAGTGAATTATTGCTTACACATGGCTATCAAATAAATCATGTCACCACATTTGTCTTTTATGTGGCTTTGGTGATAATGATTAACCCAGTTAAGGGCAGGGTTTTGTTTTTTGTTTTTTTGTTTTTTTTTTCTTTCTTTCTTAAATCTGAGGATTCTTTAAAAATAGAAACATCCAACTCTCATCATCCTGGGAGTGTTTCTATTTAACACTCAGAAGAGCCGTTCTTGCATCTCATTAGGGCAGCAGGGTAGAGCTGTCCATGGTTTTGAGGATTGCTGGTGAGCCAGCCCCAAGGGCATGACAGCCAGTGAGGCAGAAGGCTCAGGCTCAGATCCACGGCTTTGAATTGTTCCACCAAAACATCTAACCCATTGATGAGCTGTTAGAATGTATCAAGGGGCCAGTTCTACAGATCCAAACTTACAGGATCTCCATGACACAGAGCAGGATATCTGAGAGGAATCCTAGTGAAGCTCTAGTATTGATAGAGCAGCAGAAGCCAGAGACCTTGTACCAAACCAACAAGTCATTGTAATATACATTTGCAAGCAAAGAAGTGTGGACACACTGTGGGACACACTGACACACTACAGCTTCCACAAGGAGATTTTTTTTTTCTGTTGGTGGGAGGTTGCCAAGGTAGAGTATGGGTGTGAGGGGAAGGGGAAATGAGTGGGATTGGGGTGCATGATGTGAAATTCACAAAGAATAATATAAAAAGTTACTCCTGCCATCAGGAACAATCATTATGTTCTATGTTCTTTAAGTTAAAATAGCATTATTTTAATCTGTATTTAAGGGCTGGTATTAAATTGCATATAATATATGGGATATTCTGCAAAGTCTCACAAAGAGATAAAAACATCCCTTAAAGTATTTAAAAAGGGATGAAACAGAGCCATTTATTGTTAGGATGTTCTGAGCTATGCCAGTGTGTAAAAGTGTAGCAGTTTCTGATAAACCCATAATTTAAAAAAATTTACTATAATTTACTCAGATTACATCCTGCCTGTTATTCTTTCACTTTTATATTCTTGTTCCCAACCTCCCTTCCTCTTCCACCTATTCCCCTCTGCTAGTCCTTTGACAGAAGAGGACCTAGCCACCATCACTACCATATGACCACAGCCTATCAGGTCTCATCCAGATAGCCCACGTCTCCTTCTTCTGTGTGCCTCCAGCCTCCCCATGAAGAGGAATTCGTCAAATTGGGAGCACCAGAGTTCAATGGTAATTAAAATGTCATGGTACTGGCATAGAAATAGGCTGGTTGATCAATAGGATCTAATTGAACACCCAAAATAAATCCTCATACATATGGACACTTGATTTTTGACAAAGAAGCCAAATCCACATAATGGAAAAAAAGATAGCATCTTTGACAAATGGTGCTTTTTAACTGGATGTCTGCAGGTAGAAAGATGCAAGTAGATCCATATTTATTATCCTGCACAAAACTAAAGTCCAACTGGATTAAAGGCCTCAAAATAAAACCAGACACATTAAATCTGTTAGAAGAAAAAGTGAGGAAGAGCCTTGAACTCATAGGCACGGAAGACAACTTCGTAGACAGAACACCAACAGCTCAGCCTCTAAAATCAACACGAGACCTAATGAAACTGAAAAGCTTCTGTGAGGCAAAAGCCCATAGGTTTTTAAAGACAAATTACGCAGAGGGGAAATGAAAGGGGTAATTTTAAAAGCATGTAGATCTCTCTGAGCAAATAAAAGAACACTCTTGAGAAAGTGTGGATGGCTTTATTAATGATAAAATGACCTAAAGTCAGAGGTGTTTTGATTCCTAAAAACCAATCAGATGTTGTATTAAGATGGTGGATGAGACCATTTAAGTGGCTTAGGAAACGGTTTTGCCGATGAAGCCTGATTACAGTTGACTCCTGAAAAACCTGTAAAGTTGTGTGGGTGTTTGAACAAAAATCTCCCCCATGGGCTCCTAGGGAATAGCATTATTGGTGATGTGGCCTTGTTGGAGTAGGCGTGGCCTTGTTGGAGGAAGTGCATTAATAGGGGGCAGGCTTTGAGGTCTCAGAAGCTCAAGCAAGGCCTAGTCGTTCATTGTCTTTTCCTTCTGCCTGCAGATCAAGATGTGGAACTCTTGGCTCTTTCTTTAGCACCATGTCTGCCTGCCTGTTGCCATGATTCTCATCTTGAAGGCACACACACACACACACACACACACACACACACACACACACACACACACACACACATACATTTGCACATACACACTAATGGTGAACAAAGAAAGGAAAGAACATAGGCACCGGCAGGCACAATTTTCTGCTTATCAATTCTTTAATGAAGATGCATGGAATTTGTGGTCTTAGTTTATGAGAAGAAAATGCAACTGATAAGCCAAGTGGAGGGCCAATTTTAGTTACAAATAGATAACTGCTCAAGTAAAGAGAAAAGAGGAGTGTCAGGAGGTGTTACCAGGAAGTGCAATTCAACAAGAAGATTCACCATTGTGGAGTAAATACTGGAACCTTGCAAGCATGGTTCACTCTGGAGCCATGCCTGATTGTAGCAAACACCAACATGGTTATATGCGATCTTCTGTATGTTAATCATACCATCTGTGCCTCCATTTTTCCATCTGTGGGGTGGAGTGCTGAGAGTCTTTATAGTTTATTGTGAGTAGGACAATAAAACACAGAGTAAACACCTTGAAAAGACTGGTGCATAGAAAACACTTGACTTCATTGTTGTCTTTGAGTTAATGAAATAGATCGTCTGCATGCTTCTTACTGCATTATCAATTAAGTTTTGCTATTAAACAGTTTTCTGTGCTGTCTAGGCACACCTTGTTAATGTTTTAATTTCATAGATGCTGTCTTCATTTCAAACAGTATCAGAAGGGAGTGGGTCGAACATAAATTGGTGCTATCTAGAAGATAAAATTCATTTAGGTTGTTAATAGCATGTCATTTAGTTTGGATTGAGAAAAAGGCATTTGAATCAGGGGACAAAAGAACTTTTGAATAGTTAGTTCTAACTCATCAGTGACTAGCTGCTTGGCTTAGGATAAATAATAGCCCTTAAGTTTGCTGTATGACTATGACCATAACAATTTATGTAGCCTTTTATTCTAAGACACCCTCAACTACATAGCAATCATAATAACCAAAATATAGTTTTTTTTTAACACTATGCTATGTATACATCTTTTTAAAAATTTCCATAAAACAAATTTCAGGGAAAGGAGGACCAGTATTCTATTCCCAGCATCTACATAGAAGCTCACAACTGTCAGGGGGATCTGATGGCATCTTCTGCTCTCCACAGTCAGGGGATCTGATGGTATCTTCTGCTCTCCACAGTCAGGGGGATCTGATGGCATCTTCTGCTCTCCACAGTCAGAGGATCTGATGGCATCTTCTTCTCTCCACAGTCAGGGGATCTGATGGTATCTTCTGCTCTCCACAGTCAGGGGGATCTGATGGCATCTTCTGCTCTCCATAGTCAGGGGATCTGATGGCATCTTCTGCTCTCCACAGGTATCAGAAACACTCATGGTACACATATATACATGCAACATACATGCAAGCAAAATTCCCACATATATAAGATAAAAAATAACCTATTTCCCCAATCTTGCAATAAATATATTTTTACTAATTGTGTAAATTGAACAGCAGCAACTTTACCATTAAAATTTCTCCATCAACAGTTTGTTTTCAGGTAAAGCTGATCATTTTGCACTAGTTCATTTACTCATTGCTTTAGTTTTGTATTTTCTCTTATTTCCCTTTCCCTCTCCCTCTTCCTCGCATTCCTTCCCCCTCTCTTGTTCATGTTCTTTCAACAGTCGATGCACACTACAAGTCAGGAATTATGAGGCCCCCATGTTATTTTCTTAAATATTTTCAGTTTTCAAAACAATACCCAATTCTTACAAAGGAGTAAGAAGTAAAGAAGTCATAAAAAAGAATATGAACATAGGAAAATAAGCCAGAACATGTATTTTAGATTTACACTATGTTGTCAACAGCAATGGAGTTTTGAGTTTTCTTCAAGGAATAAAAGAGGCAATATTTTTTTACAAAAAGCAAAACAGAGACTCTGGGTTTGTAGACTCTAATCATGTTGCCTTCTCTGTGGCTTTCAAGCTATAAAGCAGGAGGCTGCTGAATGCTGCTTTAAAGGACCAAATGAGAATTAACACAGACCATCGGCATTTGATGACTGGGACCTGTGCTGCTCTTAGTACTGTTTTCTTCAGAAGAATATACAGGAGGAAGCTCACTGACTGGAATCCAGGCCAAGCAAACATATGGCAACAGATAGCTCTCAGATGAGGTAATTCTGAACTGAGATTTCTCAGAGAAGTGCTTTTCCCTGAAGACTTTTATAACAGGATCTTTAAATTCTAGCCATAAAAAAACTGGAGAAAATGACCCTCTAAAATTTAAGAATATGCTCAGTTCTGTTCTCTGAAATTAATTCTGGGAAGATATCCATATTATTTTAGAATAGCAAACAGATTTCTCTGGTGGACTTGTGCCAGGAAAGAGGTAATGTGGACGTGTTATGTTATGCTCTATTGTAGAAGCATCTCTGCAATAACTCAGGAGAAGGAGGGTGAGGTACTTCTTTTCTGCCAGGCTGAAGGTAAATTATCATGCTATTGGTTGTTGCCACTGTCTCAGGTCCCTGTAAGCTCAAATGTGTCACCACTGCATATGATTAAACAGAATGGTTAGCATCTTATGTGGAAAATAAAACAAAGTGAAGTAAATCAACATCATACTATGCAAATCAATGTATTTTAAGCATGTCAAGGTAGCTAAAAATCATACATGAATACAAACATATTAATTGGTTAAATAAATAAGACATTGTCATGGTGACTCCATGCTGGTAATTTAATATCCAGGCAATAATAGTATAATAGCTATGGCATTTACAGTAATAAGAGGTTAGTCCTCAAAAAACCTCATAGATGGCGACATTGACTTTATAGTATTGCATAGGATGCCTTGCTTCCTTGATCCATTCAGTCTCTGAAATGGTAGCATTATTGTTTTTCACATACAAGGAACCTAAAGCCTAGAGATGTTAAGCAATGACGTCAAAGTCATACAGTTAAGATTTTGCCGAGCCCATCATAATGTTCTTCTTGTGGGTTTCTAGGACCCTCTGGATCCTTCTATTTCCCCATTATCCCATGCTTCTCCCACCTACAGTCCCAATAGGATGTCCTCCCTTCTGTCCCACTTTCCTGGTAAGTAAAGACTTTCATGGGACATATCCCTTGGGCTACTGTCCAGATATAAGTGAATATATACAATTTATCTCTTTCTGCTTCTGGGTTAACTCACTCATTATGATCATTTCTAGCCAATGGACAGGACATTCTCCACAGTTGAGTGCAGAGTGGGGTCTGACTTTCACATGATCTCTGGTGCCCCATTTTTGACCACATACCCTGGATGGGGAGACCTGGTACTCCTCAGAGGAAAGGATAGCAGGCTACCAAGAAGAGACATGATACTCTATGATCATATACAGGGGGAGGAGGTCCCCCCAGTCACAGTCATAGGGGAGGGGAGTAAGGGGGAAATGGGAGGGAGGGAGGAATGGGAGGATAGAAGGGATGGGATAACAATTGAGATGTAATATGAACAAATTAATAAAATATATTAAAAAAGATTTTTCACAGCTAGAATTTAAAGTCAGGCACTAACCTATCATCTATCTATCTATCTATCTATCTATCTATCTATCTATCTATTTATCTATGTATCTATCATCTAGTTACTATTTTTGAGACATGGTATTACTATCTAGCTATCCTTGGCTAGCCGTCTTGAACTCATAGCGATTTCCCTTTCTCTGTTTCCCGAATATTAGCATGAAATGTATACACAAACATGCCTGCTACATTTTAACTAGAAAAGAGCATACAAGTCTATTGAAGGAAGTAGAACATAAATTGCTTTGAAAACTAGTCATGGTTTGATGCATTGCTGATATGTTCTCAAAGAGAGACACCAGGGATGAAGACGTGCAGGAAAAACTTATAAGTATATCCTGGACAGATATATTTTAAAGTATTCAGAGAAAATATACATACTGCACTCAATGATAAAATGATTGCCTGCAGAAGGAAAATCTAGATACATTCCATTCCAGTAGAATGGACTAGATAATAATCCTTAAAGAAGATAACCGTGTTATGGGAAGCCAACCAGAGATAACCATTCAGACACAGTGTGTAATCCAGAGAGAGTCTTTATTCCATCTGTCCTGGACTACACTCAGGTACTTGGGATTTAACTGTACCATGAGTATTTAGGTCAAGAGGTTTTTAAATGCAAAGCCCACACCCTGGTATCTTGCTCTGCAGCTGCCAGGGAGATTTGCACAAGCAGGCAGTTTAACAGCAGCCAAGATAAGCATTTAGCTGGAGGGGTAGGTTTACACAAACAGTCAAATTAAGAGCAGCTAAAGTAAATTGGCTAGGCCATCTTGACCTCAGGTTTCAAGGATAGAGTTGGGCCCTGTTCCATGGGATGCTCAATTAGGGAGATAAAATTCTAGTTTAACTTATAATGGCCTGAAAAAAAAAAAAAACAAGAATAAAAGATGGAGAAACCCATGCACTGTCTTGCCTCATCATATTCACCACAATTCTATGGCCATGAGTCATATTGTTGATTTGTCCTGCCTAAGGTGGCATAGTTGGTCTTATGGATCAATAGCTTACCTGGCCATGCAGTCGAGGATGCAGGGTTCTGGTGTTAGCAAATCAGAATAAAAATCAATGGTCTGGTTAATGCTGACATTAAGGTGCTCATCCACAGGGACCAGGTGATCACACACTGATATCAATGATCTGACCTATATTTTCTTCCTTTTATTTCTTTGAAGTTTTGTCTGGTCATAGGGAGATTTTCCCTAATTACCACTGATTGGTGGCATGGAAACAGCAAGTGTCTCCTAAGGCCATACAGTGGCATCTCTGTTTAATACAAATGAGGTCTAGCCTCCTTTTGCTCTGTAGGACCTACCTCTGCTAGGGAGTCAGCTTGAAAACAGAATTCTTCAGAAAGCCTAGGTCTAAATCTATCTGGGAACTCAGTTCTCTAGTTTTGGTTTCCAATAGTCAAGGGTGAGGTGCCAAGAGCAGTTGTATCGGGTATTTCTGTCCCAACTGGGACCAGGACCAGAACCAGGGTCTGTTTAACCTTTGTTAACAGTAAGTCAAGGCCAAATGAGATCGTCTGTCTTTTCCATTATAGGTAAATACCTGAGGGATAACATAGACAAGGATGAGGCTCTGACTTCCCAGTGTGTCGGAGGAGGCACATGTAGTACTGTCACTACAGGGAAGCCACTAATTTGCAGACGTGATGCAGGGACCTTGTCTTAGGTTTCTTCTACTGACCTCTGTTGGTAGACTTGACCAAGAAGCCTGTCAAAAGCAGGAAAGAGGCTGAAGTCTGAGCTTCCTTATCAGAACACAGTGACAAAAGGTGAGTTTGTGGCTTTGTCTTCGTCAGCTTGGTCTACTGAGACAAAATGACTTTGGCAACAGTACAAAGTCATTACTCATAATTCATTAAGCTGAGAAGGTCAGTAGCAAGGTGCCAGCAGATCTGATGTCTGGTGATGTCTCGGTGATAGCCCATTATTCACACCTTTGGATCTGTCTTTACATGGCAAAAGGGGTTTTAAAGCGATATCGTATCAGGTCTCTTTGTGAAAAAAAAAAAAAAGATAATTTCAATCATCAATACTCCACCCTTGTCATTTCTCATAAGTCTTATACATGATACTATAGTATTTGTTATTTTTCATTGTTGTGATGAAAAGACACGACAAGAAACCACCTAACGGATATATATAATTTTTTTGGTGGTTCATAGTTCAAGGGTACAGTGGCACATTGCACTGTGTCAGGGGATGGCAGGGTAAAGAGGATAGCTCTTGTCTGTGGTAGTAGCAGCATGAAGTTGCCTGCTTGCATCTCAGCGCAACAGGAAGCCCAGAGACCAGGAAGTGAGCCAGGCTCTAAACCTCAAGGCTAAACCCCAAACCCAACCCAGGACGTGTTTTATTCTGCTAGGGCGTGCTTCCAAAAGACTGCATAGCTTCTCAAAACAGCACTATCGGGCCGGGAATCAAATGTTCAAGCACATATTTTATCTCATGGGAACGTTTCATAAGGCCACTTCATATCTAAGTCATAATTATCTGCCTCTGGCCTCCATAGATACAGGTCCTGGGGCCATGACATCATGAATGTTGCCATATCACAACACTGCCCTCAAAAGTCTGAAGTAAAGCATCTCCTAAAACTCAGAAAAAAAAAAGTCTAATAACTGTATTTGAGTATTTAGGAAGCTGTATAGACAGGAACGGTGGAAAGAGAGGCTTGGTCCGACCTCAGGTAAGACCATTTTTTTTTTTTTTCATGACAAGGTGGCACTTATGTCACCCACATTGTGGACAGCTAAAAAGCCTATACAAGATGGGATGCCTCACTGTACGCTGATGGAAATGACTTCCATAGTTCGCAAGGGAATCTGGGAAGTGCGGTCTTTCAGCAGGAAAGTATCATTCTTAATTCAGGGAAATATAAAACGAATGCGGAGCGGGGCTGATTTTTAGCTGTTTTCTGCCTAGGAGGATCTTTGTCAGGGTAGCTCTTGGTCCACTGAAGAAGGGTCCTCTGGTCACATATTGGGCAGAGGCTAAACTTGATTAACTACAATGAATCATGTGTTTGTCATCCCGCACTCCTGAGGAGACTTGAAAAATAAATATTAGAGGTCTGTAAGCAGATAATTTGGCTACAGAGTAAAACCAAAAGATTTTCTGAGAAAGTTATGGAGGCATAGAGACAGAGTGGGCATGTGAGAGTGAGCGGGCGTAGTGTTGATTCAGGGTGGCAGGGACTGGTCCCACTAACAGGACTGTTGCACCAAATGAGCTAGCAGAGAGTTACGGAGCATCAAAGGAAGGGCACAGAGGAAAACAGAGGAGTGATGTAAAGACGCTCGCCCAGGGTAAAGAGGGTGAGTGAGCCCTTTTGGCCAGTTTCTTCACAACATCTGAAGGATCTTTTTGTAGCTGTATCAGGGACAAATGAAGCTGCTGCGGGAAGGGAGTCATTGTGAAAGCTTTCACTGAGCCTTTTGTTTGGGCACAGGGTGAATGAAGTTCATTAAGTGAAACGTTTAAAAGACCTCAAGACCCAGCTATTCCACTCCTTGGAATATACCCAGAAGATGCTCCAGCACACAACAAGAAAATTTGCTCAACCATGTTCATAGCAGCCTTATTCATAATAGCCAGAACATGGAAACAGCCTAAGTGTCCATCAGTAGAAGAGTGGATAAAGAAACTGTGGTACATATACACTATGGAATACTACTCAGCTATCAAAAACAAGGAATTCCCGAAATTTGTGGATAAATGGATTGAGCTAGAAATGATCATAATGAGTGAATTAACCCAGAAGCAGAAAGAATCAAATGGTATATACTCACTTATATCTGCACAGTAGCCCAAGGGGCATGTCCCACGAAAGCCTTCACTTACCAGGAAACTGGGACAGAGGGGAAGGCATCCTATTGGGACTCTAAATGAGAGACGCATGGGAGAATAGCAAAATAAAAGGATACAGAGGGTCCTAGAAACCTACAAGTAGAACAATATGATAGGCAGATTTGGGCCCAGGGGTCCCGCTCAAACTAAGGCACCAGCCAAGGACAATACAGGAGGTAAACTTTAAACTCCTTCCCAGATCTAGCCAATGGTCAGAATATTCTCCACAGTTGAGTGGAGAGTGTGATATGACTTTCTCACGTACTCTGGTGCCTCACATTTGACCATGTTCCCTGGAGGGGGAGACCTGGTGGCACTCAGAGGAAGGACAGCAGGTTGCCAAGAAGAGACTTGATACCCTATGAGAATATACAGGGGGAGGTAATCCCTCTCAGGAACAGTCATAGGGGAGGGGAATAATGGGAAAATGGGGGGGGGAGGAATGGGAGGATACAAGGGATGGGATAAACATTGAGATGTAACAAGAATAAATTAATTAAAAAAAGTTGTTATTGAAAAAAAATAAATAAAAGACAAAGTAAAAATATATGTATAAGGATAGTAAAGACACAAGGAGTTTTATGGGTGGGCAGGCAGCCAGTGTGGGAGGGAACCAGAAGCTCGTACATTGGAGGAGGCTTGTGGTTAATTTTTTCTTTTTATGGTCCCTGGCTCTAGGCCCCATTTTGAGCCAGTTATGGTTTCTTGGCCTGAAAGCAGTATGTTTATGGGGAGAGCACAAGTCCCATCCCAGTTGTCAGATTTAACCCTTTTTAATGTGCGGTACTGCAGTAGTCAAGGTGTCAATCTGCTGGTCCTGAAAAACAAAAACAAAAACAAAAACATTACACTGATCTGAGCTGGTGAGACAGAAAGGGATATTTATGTACCAAAGGCTCCAGCCCAGCTGTTTAACTTCTGAGTTCCAGAAACCATGCCCAGAGTAGCAAGAAGAAGGGTGAGTTGGATGGACTGTGGCCCATTAGTCCCCATCCAAACTGCCTTTAGGAGTTTCAGGTGCCTGCCTTTTCTGAAATAGCTTCATGGTTGACAAAAGGGCAAAAGAGGGGAGCAGCAGTTGGAGTGCCCCAGAAGAGGGTCCCTCCATGGGACCATGATAAAACTAACAGTTGGCAAAGACGCAGAACATACATCAGGGGTTAATAGTGCCATTTTGTAGGAAACACTCAGAGACTTAGTTACCTGAGGAAAACTTTTTCATCAAGATTAACAAGAACCAATATAACATGAGGTTAAGTATAAAGTTAACATGCAACTGTACAACTAACTGCCTGGACCATGACCAGAGTAACAGTAATGAGCTGGTTGATTACATCAGACTCCTGCATAAGGAACAAGCACCTGGAAGCTTTGCAAATGAAGTCAGCATCTAAAGAATGAATCTGAACAGAAAGGATCTAGATGGTATTACTTGCTTTCACATATGATGAGCTTTGTATATTTGTTTTAAATATTAACAGTGTCCATAAGTATTTAATGAGGAAAACCAAAGTATCTCAAGTAAACAACAATTTCTGGCTAGAGCTAATTAGATAAGGTAATTTTTAAATTAAAACTATTACCGGGAATGATCATATCTAGTATTTGAAAACATGACTTAATATATATTTTTGTTAACATCAAACTGTTATACCTATATACAGTAAACATTTTATATTATCAGGGTATGTACAATTTAATTCTAAGTTATATTCTCCCCAAAGAAGTTATTTTAATTTAAAAAATACTCCCAGAGACAGTGACTGCTGTGCTTTCTCTTCAGTAGTCACCTTTCTAGAACCCTTTTGAACATCAAATTAATTACCCTAGCTACTGACTACCATGTCAAGAGTAAATGACTTATTTCACAGTTTTCTAAAATTAACCCTATCAGCAGAAACTTTAAAATTCTCCAAAACTGTTTTGTTCTATGTGCTTAGCCACTAGATGAAAGATGTAATCAGTCAGTCATATCAAATTTACAAATATTTTATAAAGCAAGATACCCAAATTAAGTGAGCTTGGACAAATATTGGCTTCTGAAATTTCTTAGAAACATCCACAAGCGTCCTTGACAAAGCCTGCATAGTCCTTGTATGGTGAGACTGCAGGAGCTCTCTATCTGGGTGGAGACCAGATTATGTTCTCAGTGTATCACAGGTAAGCCCAGGTTGGAGAGAATCTTCTTCATCTAATGCATCTCCTCCTGAACAATCTAAAGTCTTAGGATGTCAGTTAATAGAACCACTTGTTGACTCTATACATTCTATAGATATATAAAACTATCAAAGACAGTACTTGGATATTCTGGATACCTCTCCAAAGCTGTGAGTTTGATGACGCAGTGCCTGGCATCCTTCTTTAATGAAGGAACACAGGTGGTTAATAACGTGGACCCTGGAATTAGCTTTTGCTAAGAGGAAGAATTGAGAACCAGGTTAAGGGTTAAGGTTAGGCTTACTATGCAGTTGGGTGGTTCCTCTATTTGCAGCATCCTTGTATGTCATTTTGGGAGACATTGAGGCCAGAGTGATTGCTATTTGCCTTTCTTTTGTTTGAGATATTTAGGTTGTGGGTATAGACTCTGAGATTGATCAGAAGGATCCACCCTCCTGCCATGTGGGATATGAGGAGTAATTTACTTTTGTGTGAGAAGGGTTTTTACTAGTTTACCCTATATAACTGGAACTAGTTAGGCCTACACAGCCTCTGGGTTTTTAACTAAGCATACTTGAATAGCACAAGATATTCCCAGGACTCTTCCCAGGGCTTGTCTCCAGGGTACCTTTGATATGTTTTTCTTCAAAGAGCCAGCTTTTGACACCTTTTGTGTGGGTTAGGGTCTGCAAGGAACTATCTTTTTAACACATTTGGGTCTGGTGGGTTGTTACCAGCACAGGGGTCTGCTCACCTATCATGAAGCTTACCAGGAGGGAGCATCTCCTCTACCTGTAGACAAAGGCCCACACATAGGAACCTTATTTTCCTGCATCTTTTATAGTATACCTTTACAGAATATCACAATTTTTTTTTTGTATGACTCAGTTTATCTGAGTAGAAAAGCTTAACAAAGTTAGGCAAGGCAAAGAGTATAGACATTCACTATCAAGTCAGTTTTTAATTGCCTGAATTGACCTTAGGAATTCATAGATCTTATTCATAAAATACATTGTTCCTTATTTAAAGTATGTTTAAAAAAAAAAAAAAAAAAAAAAAGGTCTGGTGTTGAAAACAGACAGCACAGCCAAAAGTGGTTAGCCATGCATCTCTAAATCAGTTTCTTTAACCTGGGCGAACCTTTGTAACTTTAGGAATTTATAAGCCTTAATCATGAAATGTGCATTGTTTTTAGGTCCTATTTTCCATAAACCTTATTTATGGCTTTGTCTTCATCTGTTATTTTTAACTCTCAGGGAAAAAAAAGTCATATAAACACCACCCTAAGTCAAAATATGTTGGAGTCTCACTGTTGCCATTTTAATGTAGCGAAAATAAAATGAAACAATCTTGGAAGCCTGGTATTGCCCCCTTAGTCTTAAAAAGGAGATACAGGGGGCATAGTAGGACCAAAAGGATTTTGTTTTGTTTTTCGAGACTGGGTCTCTCTGTGTTATCCTTGCCTGTCCTGGACTCACTTTGTAGACCAGACTGGCCTTGAACTCACAACAACCCACTTGCTTCTGCCTCCCCAGTGCTGGGATTAAAGGCACGTGCCATCACACCCAGCTCGGACTAAAAGTTTTATGGATGCTGCTGTACTTGGTTTATATCACATGGTAACCTTAATCAAGATGATGGCAAAGGTACATGGCATTCCCTCTCTTTAACCTTAGCAGAGATGGCTGCCAGTCGCATGGTTGCTTCCATCCTTATGAGGTCAGCAAGTCAACTGGTTGTCATTTACTCTAAGGGGAGCTTATCAGGCACACAAGATCCCTTTTTAATTTTTATTTCCTAAATATCTATTTTTCTAAAAAGAATTGAATCCAAATTCCATAGAAGTATTCTTTAGCAAATTAAGATTATACATACACACACATAAATAGAAAAGATTGACTATATATACATATATATATATAAACATATATACACATATATGTAGGCATAAGGTTATTGTGTAGTTTACATTCTGATTTCTGTCTCAGTGTTGTCTAACCACTGATCCTCAATTGTCAATAAAGCAGCTTACAGCCAATTGATGAGCAGGGGAGAAAATAGGGCTGGACTTCATGCCAGCCAGGGGAGGAGCTAGTAGAGGAGATAGATTCAGCCAGGGGACTGAGCTATGGGTAGAGATCCAAGGAACATCAGAGGGAAAGAGCTGAAGCTGAGGAAAGCTATAAAAGGTTGCTACGAGCAAGACAAAATAGCATAGAGAGTTAAAAACAAACTTAAATGGCTTGGATTGTGATGTAAAGCCTTATATTATAAAAGTCTCAATTATTTGTGTGATATCTGGGTTAAGAAATAAGCTAAGAGAAGCAAACACTGTTTTATAAAAATAACCCCCCCTACACATGTGTATACTGTATAGGTACATATTACAAAATTGAAACTTTGTTTTCTTATAGGATTTACAGAGTTTTTAAAAACCATATCCAATGGATTTACAAATTCTGAGATATAGAAAGTTTACACAATTACCTTACAAATCTTCACATAAAGTTAATATTTTAGTAAAAGTTTTAGAGATTTGAAATAAAGGAATATTTGGAGAGTTAAATAAAGGCAAGAAAAGGAGTAAGGCCCAAGTATCTCTGCTGTGAATAGTTTACTCTTTAGCTGTTTTTAAGCACATGGTGCCTTTTCCTGAGCTGTTCTGTTTTTCCTCTTTTTTTCCTGTCGCAGAGTCAGGTTGTTCACCTGACCAAGAACAGAAATTTTGGAGGAATTTTTAAAACAAACATGCTTGGGTCTAGAACAAGCAGGCCAAATTCCAACTCCAGAGCCAGACTTCTAGGTAGAGTAGAGACAGCATGAAAGAGTTTTCCAATATTATCCTTTCCTTGCCAAACTGAGCAGTTTTTTTTTTCCTTTTTGCTGTCTTTCACATCCAGACTATAGTAAGATAAGTTGGAGGTAGGATCAACACATTGGAGATTAAATATTGGCACATGGATGTTTAAGAGACATAAACATGCAGGACAGATTGAAATTTTCTTCTAATATTCATCACTCTCTCATTCACTCTTGCTGAATCCTTAACACTGGCCTCTCACACTCTCAGCTGTGCAGACATAACCATTCTCACCCCCTCACTATGCAGAGACCTGATTACAGTGATTTGATAATCACTTGAAATTATTATGATATCTTTGTTAGTATCATTCATAATAACCTATGTGATAATGTATGAAATTCAATTTTGTAGACAACATAAGAGTAAAATGGACCAATTTAGGGTTGACTGATTTCTGCAATTGGTGACATCGTTGAGTATCAAGTAGGACATTATGGCAATGAGTCAGCAGAATTGCAAACACTGTTCCCATTGTTAATTGCCTGGAAGAATCTGTGCTTACACTTGCATAAAAATGTGAATAATGCTGCATTTCTTCAAGGCTCTACACTGTGTAAAGGTGTTAATAATTCTGCCAGTGGAGCTTTTCCTGAGGAAGAAAAGACTCAGTGAACACAGAAGTTACAAAGAAACATGATGTGTAAGCATGACTCTGGAATCTTCCATAGAAAAGATTCCCCGGGGCCCACAGGAAGACAATAACCATAGCCATTAACATCTGAGCTCTCAAACCGTAATCAAATGGTAAAAAGTATCACAGCTCTCTAGCTATCTTATTAACTTATACATACACTTTTCTATTCTTTTGCTCAAACGCATTTTTTTAAAAAAGTATTTCAATAAATAAAGTAATCAGGGAATTTCTTAGTTTGTTGGCAAAACTCAGAAGAGTTTGTCTTATGGGAAGACCTCACAGCATTAGTGGAGGCAAAGTACAGGGCTTCTCTGTAGCCCCAGAGTAAGACCTATTGCTTTGGTTCTGTTTTTAAGTGTCTCTAAGGGAAATTTCTTACCAGGTTTTGCTGATTGAACTGCTATTTCTGCTTAACAAGACCACATGGCTTTGTAATATATACAATAGCTGAAGCGTATATAGCTAACCATTATTCAACTGCAAAAATGCATGTCTGTGTGCTCACTTACTGTGGAGAAAAATATGACACCTCAATCAAGAAACAATTTGTTTTCTATCAAAAGTTAGACCTATGAAGAATTGTTACTCAGAAAGTAAATAATACTATGTCATTAATATTTTTTAAATTATTTAAAATGGTAGCACTCAGCTGCTAGCTAACTGACATAAAATCAGTATCCTGAAATTCAGAAGAAATCAGGTATGGGTGCTTACTCTATGTTTGCACAAGGAAACATAAGGAGCCATTTGCTTGTATAGCTGAGTGTGGTAGTTTGTGATATAATACCAGCATTTAGGAGGAGAAAAATGCAGAAAGGTTAGGAGTTCAAGGCCAAATGGTTTATATAATAGTCTCCTGCATCAAAAAGGAAGGCAGGAAGGAAAGAAGGAAAGAAGGAAAAAAGGAAGGAATGAAAGAAGGAAGGATAGAAAAGAGAGAGAAAAGAAAAAGTGTACTTTAATGAAAACTATGTAAAATCAAAAGTTAAAAATTATTATTTGGTTTCCTACAGCTCTTTAAAAAGTTAAACTCCTTCATACTAGATGCATTACTATTTATTTACTTATTTATCATCAATGAGGGATTTATGCAAGAAGTATTTTTAAGTAGTGTAGTGTAAATATGGTATTTATTAATTCTTTAAAAATTGTATGCAGCTGTTCAGTATCAAATGTCATCATCCCCCACTCCTATTCCCAGCTTCTCCCAGACGAATTTACTACTCACTAGCGTTATCCATTCCAGTTTTGCATCCATTTTTGTTTTTGTTTTGAATAACCCAACAAGTCCAGTTTGTGGTCATAGGTATATGGCAATCCCCTGGAGGGTGGGTGATCAGTCTACTCCGAGCCATACCTTGTAAGAATACTAAATCTCCTCTCCAGAAGCCAATAGCTGTCAAGAATTCCTCAGTGAGGGGTGAGAGCTCTTAACCACTTCCCAGTCCATGCCAGAATACTGGTTGGATTGATTTTGTATATCAACCACAGTGCAGTGAGTGGTCTTGTTGTGTTCAGAAGGCACTGTTTCACTCCAGACTCTCAGGTACCTAGTTCCTCAAATCTTCCCATTCCTTCTCCTACGATTGTCTCAGAGTCTTGGGGAAGGCTGTGATGTCCGGTTTGTGGCTGAATACTCCAGACACTTTCTCTTTTTCCTTTGACTAGTTGTGAGTTTTGGTCTTAATCAACATCCACCTCACAAAGAAAGTTCTCTAATTAGGTCTTACAGCAGCACTAGTTTATAGGTATAGAGATTTTAAAAATTAGCTTAGAGTTTGATACTATGTCCATTTATCAAAATATTGGTTGTAGGTTCACCCCTGCATAAAAGAGACTTACATATAAGCTTCTTATTCCTGGCCAGATGGACACCTGGCATACATTTTCTCTTGCTGAGCAGGCTTGAAATCCAATCAGAAAGTGGTTAGTTACTCCCACAACATTCGTGTCACTATTGCCCTCTTGGACATACCTTGCCTAGTCGTTGTTGTAAATAGAGCTTCCTGCTTCCTGACCACTGACGAGACCAGTTGTCTACCACTCTTGTTGACACAAGTTGTACCTGATTCCAAGCCTTTCGCACCATTAACACATGGATATTCAGTAATTTTACTTTTTAGAGTATAGTTTATTTCCTAAAGTTTCAAATATTTATACAATCAAAAAAACTATTTGTAATTTTTTTAAAAAAGGAAATATCTAAAATGCTAGTAGCTTTCCTAATAAAATAAATACTTTAGATCCACAGAACTTTATTCTTGCTTTTATCTGACAAATATTTTGTTTTAATGCTTATATTTCCTAAGGCTTCTAAGAAAGTGTTTCTAAGATCTATAAAATATAGAGTTATTTTATCTGTTAAAATTTATGTAATTATATTTTAGAGTCAGAAACATATAAAGAAAGAGTCTTGTATTATATATATAGGGAAAATTCAGATAATATATGCTATATATTTCATATATTCATGTGTTTGTATGTGCACATGTGGTGGTGTGGGCCATGGAGATCAGAAGAAGTCATCAGATTCCCTGGGCCTAGCATGAAAGGCAATTGTGAGTATCTCAAAGATGTGGGTACTCCACTAAGAATGTAACATTTATATAATTCCTGATTGTGTCATGGTTATTCTTGCTATAGGTAGTTTATTGTATATATGTAGAGTAATATAAATGTATATGTAAAAAAAAGATGTGGGTACTCAAAACAAAACATGGGCCCTCTGAAAGAGAACAAGCACATTTTAACCAGTGCTTTATCTCTCTAGTCCATATATTTATAAATTATATATCATATTAAATATATATATTGTGTGTGTGTGTGTGTTTGTTTGTGTGTGTGTGTAGTTCTAATACAGAAGCAGGAAGCACATAAATAAATTTTGAATTTTTCTGACATTTAAGAAGGTGCATTCAATTTCTAAGTAGCAGAGAGGAACAGCACACTATTTAATCTTATTCAAATTAGAGAAAAGCAGGAGTGAAATTCAACAGGCTTTGGGAACTCTGCATCTTTTCATAAGTAGCATAGTGTTTAATCAATAGCATATATTGGCTCCGGGAAGGAATTATTGACTGGACTCAAATTCTAGGAGGTTGTAGATCATCAAGTTTCAGGTAATACGATACCGCTATACAGGGGCATCTCTTATTAGATATACTTCCACGACACCAATGTTCTCACCTGTCTTTAGTCATTTGCCAAGGTAGCCACTGATTAAGCTCTTTCTAAATTACTAGATATTGGCAACTTTTAGTCTACTTTCCTGTCCCTACCACGCATGTGGCTAAGCTGCTCTCATTTTGGCCCATGGTAGATGTACAGAACCATACATTACGGGACACTTTCTCTGAAATCTCCCTAATTTTGTTTCTGGGAACTTGAATTTAATCAGTAAGGTCACCTTGCAGAGTTTTGTGCATATTGGAAGTTGTACGTCTTTCTGAGTAGATCCTCAGTGCTGAAAGACCACATATGAATATGCTTCCTGTTGGTGGTAGATACTATTCCAGACACAGAGGTTGGTAAAAGGAATGTACTCTGGATTTCAGTCTTATTTGCCAAAGCTCTTGAAACAAAAGATATTTCCTTCCTTCTAGTGCGCACGTGTACTTGCACATATGCAGTTGCTTAGCACACAGCTGTTTAGGCAGCTGTTTGAGCAGTTGTCAGTATATTCAGTGGCATAATCATCACATTAATTTTTCTCAATTAAATGCAAAGGCAATAGTGTCCTAGTGATATTAGAAACCACAATTTCTTTTAAATAATATTGATTTCAAAACTACTCCCTTCATTTTTATCTATACTATTTTTATTTTTATTGATATGCTGAGGCAATGCATTATGATAAAATTATTTCTTATAACTTAGAGGTTGGATTTTTTTTTTTTTGTAACACACACAGTTCATAATATAGCTTGAGGTCACATAAGTCTTCAGACTGCTGTCATACTGTGTACCCAGTCTGTTTGACTAAACTACCTTCTTTATTTGCTTTTGATCTACCATATAATCAACTAGGCTAATGTAGAGCAGTAACCACATGAGTGATACTATGCAGAACATATATTTAGTTTCCTGACATAGTTCACTTAATGGAATGTCCTCCAGGTCTGACCACACTGCTACAAATGTCAGGACATGTACCATCTGTATATGGGCATTTATGTCGGTTCAACACCGTGCCTAATATGAAGAGTGCCAAAGTGGTAAACTTACAGGCACAGATGCCTCTTCAACAAATTGATTTCAGTTCCTTCAGATTCATACCCAGAAGTAGGCTTGATGATTTTGTTTTGTTTTGTTTTGTTTTGTTTTATTCTGTTTTGTTTTAGTATTTCTTCTTCCCCTTTTCTTTTGGAATCTCCATATAATTTCCCCTAACAGTGGTGCTAATATACTTTCCAATTTTCATTAGAGTTTTCCTAATTTCCTATACTTGAAAATTAGTACTCTTTTCTTTACAAACGTCTCTTTTTTTTTATTTAATCACTTTTTTTATTAATTTATTCTTGTTACATCTCAATGTTTATCCCATCCCTTGTATCCTCCCATTCTTCCCTCCCTCCCCTTTTCCCCTTATTCCCCTCCCCTATGACTGTTCCTGAGGGGGATTACCTCCCCCTGTATGTGCTCATAGGGTATCAAGTCTCTTCTTGGCAACCTGCTGTCCTTCCTCTGAGTGCCACCAGGTCTCTCTCTCCAGGGGACATGGTCAAATATGAGGCACCAGAGTACATGAGAAAGTCATATCACACTCTCCACTCAACTGTGGAGAATGTTCTGACCATTGGCTAGATCTGGGAAGGGGTTTAAAGTTTACCGCCTGAATTGTCCTTGGCTGGTGCCTTAGTTTGAGTGGACCCCTGGGCCCAAATCTGCCTATCATAATGTTCTACTTGTAGGTTTCTAGGACCCTCTGGATCCTTCTACTTTGCCATTCTCCCATGCTTCTCTCATCTAGAGTCCCAATAGGATGTCCTCCCCTCTGTCCCATTTTCCTGGTAAGTGAAGGCTTTCGTGGGACATGCCCCTTGGGCTAGTATGCAGATATAAGTGAGTATATACCATTTAAGTCTTCCTGCTTCTGGGTTAACTCACTCATTATGATCATTTCTAGCTCAATCCATTTGTCCACAAATTTCGGGAATTTCTTGTTTTTAATAGCTGAGTAGTATTCCATAGTGTATATGTACCACAGTTTCTTTATCCATTCTTCTACTGAGGGACACTTAGGCTGTTTCCATGATCTGACTATTATGAATAAGGCTGCTATGAACATGGTTGAGCAAATTTTCTTGTTGTGTGCTGGAGCATCTTCTGGGTATATTCCAAGGAGTGGAATAGCTGGGTTTTGAGGAAGCCCTATTCTCATTTTTCTGAGATAGCACCAGATAGATTTCCAAAGTGGCTGCACTAGTTTGCATTCCCACCAGCAATGAAGGAGTGTTCCTCTCTCCCCACATCCTCGCCAGCATGTGGTGTCACTTGAATTTTTGATCTTAGCCATTCTGATGGGTGTAAGGTGGAATCTCAGAGTTGTTTTGATTAGCATTTCCCTGATGACTAAGGAGGTTGAGCATTTCTTTAAGTGTTTCTCAGCCATTTGATATTCCTCTGTTGAGAATTCTCTGTTTAGTTCCAAGCCCCATTTCTCAATTGGGTTATTCGGTTTGGTGGTGACAAACATCTCTTATTTTTAATGTGCTCCCATTAATCTATTGTGGTTATCAATGCCTGTGCTACTGAGGTCCTGTTCAGAAAGTCCTGTGCCAATGAGTTCAAATGTATTCTCTACTGTCTCCTTAATTATCAGAGAATTGGGTCCCATATTTAGGTTCTTGATCCATTTGTAGACAAGTTTCAGGCAGGGAGTGATAAGAATCTAGTTTACTTCTAAATGTAGCATCTATTTTGGTCAGCAATCTATTTTTTCCTAAATGAATTGATAAACTGCTAGATTATTTGTCAAAATTCAGATGCTTGTAAGAGTGTGGGTGTATAGGGTCCTCAATCTATGCCATCAGTCAATGGGTCTCTCTTTATTACATTATGGTACTGTTTTTATTACTAGAGTTCTGTATTATATCTTGAAATTTGCAGTGTGGCACTACTAACAGTTGTTGTTTTGTTTTGTTTTCTGTTCAGGGTCATTCAACCAGCCGTAGGAGCTACTGAAGCCTCACTCGCCATTCCCCATGGGCCTCCATAAGGCTTAGCCCCACATTTTTGATTTCTAACACTTTGTAGTATATTTTGAAGTCAGATACTACAAAACTAAGGCATTCTCTTTTCTATGAGTGTTACTGTTTGTTGGGGCTTTTGTTATTCCATAAGCAGTTAGGCTTATTTATTTCACTTTTGTGATGAATTTAATTTATATTCAGATAAAGATGATATTGAATACACAGATTTGCTGGAAAGCATATGTGGGGCCATGGAGTTCTGAAACCAGGGGAGCCAATCACAAGCAAGAGTGCAGTCAAGATGTGTCCAAACCCTGGAAATCTTGTCTTGAGCTCAGCAGAGTAGGACTGCTCTCTCCTTGCTCTTGGCCAGCATGTCCCAGCACATTTAGCCCTGAGCCCCAGCCCTTGTCACCCTTGAGGTAGTCCATGTAGCCTGATGGACAGGTTAAACTTCCTCTTCCCTTATAAGGTCATGTCCCACAGCACCTGAATTCCTCCTTGCGCAAATAAGACTTTTCCAGCACCCTGGCCTCAGCTAATGAGCCCCTGCTTACTCCTCAAATGTTTAAATAGCCTTTGTTGCTCCCAATTAAATGAGCTGTCTTACTGAAGCCTGTCTTCCGAGTTTCTTACCAGGCATAGCTCTTTGGTACACGTCTACAGGGAAATGACTCTCGTAGACAGAAAAGCATTTTACAGCTTCCCAAAGACAGATGAGAGTGAGCTTTGACCTATTTGTCTGCAATCTTTTTGTCCCGTGCACTGCCTTTTGGAATTTGGGTCCTAATAAAAATCATGCTGTCTACAAACAATAATTTTATTCCTTTTCCTTCCTTTCTTCCTTATTTCTTTCCTTGCCTACTTCTTCCATCTCTCCATTTCTTCCTTCCATTTTTAAAAGTTTGAATGCACTTTCAGTCTTCCTTTAAGTTGCTGTATCTAAGAGTTCCAGCACAATGCTGGACAAAAGTGATAAAAATATTGGTAGAATTCCAAGTTACTGGGAGATATTGAACAAATAAACAACTTGAAGTAAACAAATCAGTTAACTCTTACTATTTAGTTGCAGCCCTCATATGCTAATTCAACTCTCCGAAGAGACTGTCAGAGAGCGAAAAGACTAAGAATTCTTGCAAATCTTGTATCTGATAAATGTGCATCCAGCATCTATAAAGAGCTCCCCAGTAGAGAATATCAAAATGGGAGTGATTTTTTTCCAATAGTAGCAAAACTTTATAAACAAAAACTTTATCATTGAAGATGATATGAATTAGGTCATGAAGACATGAATCACTAGTCTGTTGCAGTTAATTTAAAGGTATGGCCTAATAAATGTTTATTATAAGGCTTTAATTGCTATGGTGGTATTTTCTAACCTGCTATTGATCAATAAAAACACAGACATTTGTTATACGTTAAGATAGCTTATTTCACATAGGGCAGGACAGATACTAATCTCCTAAACTACCTCCCATACCCTACCCCACTCCCATGCCATCTGCTTCTAATAATTTCTGTGGAGCTACCTCCCATAATCGCAAATACTTGGTAATGTTCATCATCTGGGCCAAATCCTCCATCTACACCAGCCGTGTGCATCTTCTTCTCCTCACCCATACTGACAGCCTCTTTCCTTCTCTCTTGTCTCCTTTCCAAGATCCTTTTCTGGTCACTGACTGCTTCCTTTCACAAGATCCTCTCTGTTCCAAAAGGCTGAGAACATTAGCCATGCCTGTCTCACTTACCCATACCAGGTGTGTTGGATTTTTATTGGTCAAACAAAATAAGTTTTTAGGCAAGGTTACAAACATGTTGGGGTATGTAAGTCTGCTCATTTGGGCAGCAATTAGACCAAGCCCCAGCACTAGTTCTTTTTATACAGGGTTTCTTTGAGTAGCCCTGTCTGTCCTAGAATTCCATCTGTAGACCAGGCTGGCCTCGAACTCAGAGATCTTCCTGCCTCTACCTCCCAAATTCTGGGATTAAAGGTGTGTGACATCACCAGCCGCTATGATATCATTCTTCTTCTTCTTTTTTTTGTTTTTCGAGACAGGGTCTCTCTGTGTAGCCTTGGCTGTCCTGGATTCCCTTTGTAGTCCAGGCTGGCCTCGAACTCACAGCGATCTGCCTGCCTCTGAAAGCATGTTAGATGCTGCTACATCTCTTATAATTGATAAAACCACAAAGGTTGACTATACTGAGCATTGGTGAGGATGTGGAGAAATTAGGACTTTTAATTTTCTTTCTACTTCTTCAGAAAACAAATTTGGCAATTCTGTCATACATTGAAATTCTACCATATGACCTAAGTACTCTTGTCCTAGATATTTACCTTAAAGTTGTGAAAACCTATGGACTCACAAAACTCATTTACAGTAGTTCAACTGAAGAAAATCCCAAGCTGCAACAACTCATATATCTGTTAATGAGTGAATGTATATATGACTGTGTTATATAGCCGTGTGATGACTCTATTCAGCAATGACAAAATAATTGTTGAAATAGCACAACGTGAATAGAATCAAAGTAATTATGCTGAATGAGACATTTAAGGAAGGAAACAAGTTTACAGGGCTGGCAGAAAGTAGGATGTAATAGTAACCAGATTGCAATTTATACATGTACGTTATTGTCAAAAATCACATTTAATAAAATGCATAATAAAAATTAAACATTTCTAAATTTAAAATTAATGCTGAATGAAGAAGTTAGAAAAGTGTATGTATATATAATTTATTTATACAAAAATCCTAGAAAATTATGTCATATAATTTGTAGTAACATAAAGACCATTAATTGTTCTTGGATGGATGCCAGAGAAATACAGCTATGAGGTATTGGAAAAGAATAAAAGGTTGGAGTTACACCAAGATACTTTATGTTTTTTGTGTCTGTTGTGAAAGGTGTAGTTTCCCTAATTTCTTTCTCAGCCCCTTTGTCATTTGTATACAAGAAAATGTAAGTTTGACTTAAGCCAATTATTTGCCCATTTGCTTTATAAGTAAATAAAGTAAAAATGCATGTTAAGAGGGTTTGATGATACTACTGTGCAGAAGATGCTCCAAAACAGGCTTTGAAAATAAATGAAAAGAGATAACAGGTAAATTAGAAATATTATTAAAAATTGAAGATGATTTTTACATATTAACTGTAAGCATTAGCAGCAAGCATCCATGAAAAATTTAAATGAAATTATTCTAAGTCATGAAAATAACATCCCTTTGTTCTGTGTTGCCATCGGTGTCTAATGATGCCTAGTTTAGACTTAAGCTTTCTAAAATGTGTACACTGCCTGACTGAACAGTTAAGTGATTACATGTCCCTTTTCTGGCATTGTTAACTTCAAATTCTATATTTCTAAGTAAATTTTCGGTAAGATGTCAGAGCTTTGTTGGTTGTGAAGCACAAACTCCCTTTGAAATCATATTCAACTTTACATTCTCATGTTCCACCTGGGCTCGACAGTCTGGAGGCAGCTTCCTCTACAGTGATACCCAACTCTCTTCGCTTTGTTTTGTTTTGCTCTATTTATTTTGGATTAAAGCATCAGATGTTAGCAATTATACAAGGTGTCTGTGACAGGCCACCTATGCCATGCTTTCCAAATAAATATCTGTGAATGTTAACGCTCTCCTGACTAGCCGTAGAAGGCAGTGACACCGGAAAGCTGCGTGTCTCCCCACCTTCTTCCTACTGGCTAACAAACATACCATCCCCAAGTCTGTCTTCTTCCAAGAAGATTTCCTAGGACCAAATTAGTTCAAGAGTGTCTTTTTACATTCTACAAAGTACACCAATGGGGGATTGAATTGAAACTCAAGGATATCTAGGAAAACAGACCAAAAATCTATTCTAAAGGTGAAAACTAAACTGTCATTGAGCCGAATTCTGAAAAGATACTAGGCAGATCATGACCCCTACACTAGCCTAGGTAATAGAACATGTAAATAGATTCAATCATTTCCTAAGATAGAAAAAAAATGTGTAGAATACAACCTTAAAAATCACTTCTGTAGAAAAACCATGCAAAAAGTAATTTGGCAGAGAAAAACAATTTGCACACACCTATGATGGGCTAAACCAGACAAATGTGATTAACAGCTGCCATTAAAATACTTCTGTGGTTAATTATAAAAAGCATGGTCCCAAACTACAGAAAATATAATTAAAGAAGTTAAAGGGCGACTGTATACTTAAAAACAAAATGATGAGGTTAAAGGCATCCCTAGGAGGGTTCAGTTGAGGAAAAAGAATGCTGCAAATTAAGACTATAAACTTGAACTCAGTATGAGAAATAGAGAGAAAGAGTTGGAAATAAATTATAATGATGTCAGGAATCTACAGGATAATAATAGAAGTTATAGCATCTGTATTCCCAGAATCCCAGAAGGCTAGGAAGAAGTGCATGTCGCTAGAAAAACAGGCAAAAAATTGACTCTTTCAAACTTGATAAACCCTATTTCAGTATCATTTCTAAAATATTAATTAGCATAAGCCTTATGAAATTATCATCCTGACATAGCACAATTAAAGTTCTAAAAGTAACGATGGGGGAAAAAGCACCTTGAACCTAGCCAGAGGGAAATGATATGTTACCTAGAAGACAGCAGCGTTTCTGTCTGAAGTCATGGAGGCCAGAAAAAGTGGAACATTTTTTTAAGGGCTGGGAGAAGACAGTTGTTAACCTTTATTCTCATGTCTAGCGCAACAGTCTTTTAAGATAAAATGCAGACATTCTTTAATTAAAAGAAAGAATTTATTGTTAGTACAGTTACCCTTTAGGAAAGGCTATCCAAACACAAAGACTGTGGCATGAGAAGGCTGAGGTCTTTAAAAAAAAATAAGCAGAAGGTTACAAAATAAACTACACTCCAACTTGTAAGGTCCTTTAACAGTACTTTAGAGATGAAGCAAAAATAATACCAATGAAAGTTATGCTCATTCTGTGTAGGAAAAATATTTAAAGAGAATATACTCAAGAATATGAAGGTAAAAGACCTAAATAGAGGTAAATTTACCTGTTTTATTGCAAGTGGTGAAATATCAATACCAGTAGGCAGGTGTGTGTGTGTGTGTGTGTGTGTGTGTGTGTGTGTGTGTGTTTTATGCAATACTTAAAGAAATAATTGAGAAAAATATGTGAGGGGGCAGCAAGATGACTCAACAGGTAAAAGAACTTTCCACACAAACTCAATCCAGATTTTGGCCCCTGGAATCCAAGCTTCAAAGACAGTATTAACTCTTGAAAGTAGTCATCTGACCATCATAATGACATGTATATGCTCCATATCTCTCTCTCTCTCTCTCTCTCTCTCTCTCTCTCTCTCTCTCTCTCTCTCTCTCTCACACACACACACACAAACACACACATGTGCACATGCACACATATATTCATTTACAAATAATAATTAGGAACTTGCTACTTAAATACTTATTTTATTAAGAAGAAAAGAAAACTAGATGAGGCAAATAAGTAATGGAAGAATTTTTTTCTGTTTCTTTTTTTAAAATATATTTTATTAATTTATTCATATTACATCTCAATTGTTATCCCATCCCTTGTATCCTCCCATTCCTCCCTCCTTCCCATTTTCCCCTTACTCTCCTCCCCTATGACTGTGACTGAGAGGGACCTCCTCCCCCTGCACTCCCCTCTGAGTGCCACCAGGCCTCCTCATGCAGGGGACATGATCAAATATGGGGCACCAGAGTTCATGTGAAAGTCAGATCCCACTCTCTACTCAACTGTGGAGAATGTTCTGTCCATTGGCTAGATCTGGGAAGGGGTTCGACATTTATTGCACTTATTGTCCTTGTCTGGTGCCATAGTTTGAGAAGAACTTTAAAAAGTAGATCATAAAATGAATAAAAAAGAAATCTTTGAATCAAAATGAAGTCTAAGAAATCAGATAAATAAGATGATTTATTCTATGCTGTTTTGTGAAATATCCTTAAAATTGCCAACATTGTTAAGGTGAAAGCAAAGTCATGAAAATGATGTACTGTACAAACATCAATTTTTAAAAATGCAAGTGATAAAACAGTTTATCAGAAAATGTGGACTCCAGAGTCAAAAAATTTACTTTAAACAAAGAGAGACACTGTAAACTAGGAAAATGATGTATTTTCCTAAAAGATGTGCCAGTCTAAAATACCTCAGAAATTCAAAATATCTAAAGCAAAGGCCATAAAATCTAAAACCAGAAACTGACAATTGTGGGTGGAAAAGTGAATTAAAAAAAAAAAAAAACACTAGACATTAAATGGACAGTAATAGAAAGGAATTGAAAATACCAAAAGTAACTAGAACTCCATTAATATTTTAGAACAGTGTTTAAAATAAGTAGACTATGTGTCCTCTTGAAGTGCTCATGCAGAATTTATCATGACAGATAACATTTTATGTGGTAACAAATTCAATAGATCTAAAAGAAGAGAAATATGTGGAAAATAGACTCTGATAGAATGGAATAAAGTTTTAACTCTCCATACCTTGGCCAGTTGTGTGTCTCTGAGCAAACCACTATCTACTACAAATAGAAATTTCTCTGATAAAGGATGATAGATGTATTAATATATAAATATAGTGATATGTCTTTAGGAGTCAATTTAATACTATGTCTATTTAGAAGATAGCAGTATTAGGTTCTCCACTAGTGTCAAGGATTTATATAGCCATAGGTTCCTAGACCTATCGCAATTAATGGTGCCAGGTGTGGGTTTCATTTTGTGCTGCAGTATGTAAACCCAATGAGAAAGTGATTGGTTGTGCCCATTATTGTGGAGGAATTTTAACCCAGAAAGGTTCTGGCAAGGAATCACATCCAAAGATTTTTTTACTTATATGTGAACTGGCTGGAATGCAGGCACACCATGGAATACAGTACAATCTTTCTGGATCATAAGGAATACCTTAATGCACACATTTAATCCTGGAAGGAAGCAACCATGTCTGAAATTGACATCTAATTGAGGGACAGACAAAGTGATAAATCAGGGAAAAGTTTCATAGAATGAGTCAGAAGTAGTATACAACCAGCTCTCACAAGAACAGACAGGAAAGAGAAGCTACTTAGAACAACACAGGGAGAGAGAAAAGAGTTTTTTTGTTGTTGTTGCTTAAACCAGGACAGTTATACAGAGACTACTTGCAGAGAGAACAAGCTAGACACAGGTGAGGACAGAGTGAGATGGAGAATGAGAAGAAGCCAGAACATTAAAATATACCGCCAGAATTAGTTTGAAGCTAGGCTGAGCAATTTACTCAGAAGCCAAGAGAAGCCTTTGAATGGGTTAACTTGCAGAGGAATTTAGGCCAGAAAAGCTGAGAGTTCAGATGGAGCTAGAGGGCTTGAGAAGGGCTCTCATCTTATTCCCTCATCTGAGGAAATAAAAATGACATTTACACATGATATTCATGCTATTATTTTACTAGTGGTCATGTCTTTCCAGACTAGTCATTATGTATCTCACAAGGTTCATGACAGAGTAAGATTAGTGATCATGTTTCCCATAGCGTATACAGCACCTTCTAACACTATGAAAGCTAGCCAGGAGGGATGACACTTCTTGGTCTGAATAATCATGATTTCTCTATGTTCTGTGACTCAAGTTCATGATGTCTGCAGTACTAGGAATGTTACCTGTAAGTTCATGAGAGTGACCAAGAGCATTGACAATAATCTGTAATGCTTGGGGATTTCTGACCAACAAATCCAAAATACTTAGCTTACTTCCAGCATTGAACTTTCTATTTGTTAGCCTATAGAGTAATGAAAGGAACATTGTTGTCCCATTATAGGGAAATTCAACTTCAACTCAATTTTATGCTTATGTATAGACATACTTTAGAATGTTCTACAGTAGTTGGTTTCTATATGGCTGTTTTTATTTATCTCTGATATTTTCTCCTCTACCTCTTCTCCTCCCCCAGCTAACCCTTCTGTTACATTATTTCTTTTTAATGCTTATTATTACTACCTTCTGCTTCTCTCTTGAAAGGCCCTTCCCCTAGCCTCCTAGTAATTTCCTCACTTCTTTGAGTATTTCAAGTGAAACGTGCATATCTGAAGATTCAAAGCTAATGTACACAAATGAAAGGAACCATTGGATGTTCATCATTCTGGGTCTCAGTTACTCCACTCAGAATGATTGATACTTATATTTTAAAAGAGCAGATAAATGTCAGATGAGTAAGTTCTTGTTAATAAAAAACATTGAAATATTAACTCAAAATATTCGAGGAACTATATTAAGAGATAATGATAGAAATAACATATAAAATATGAAAGCAGAGAAAAAAAGGAAAGTTAAAGGCTGGACTTTAGAAAAGTTAATACAATGGATAAACTTCTATCAAGATTGACAAATAAAAGGGTAGATTTTAAATATTAATGTATTTTATTTTCACTTTAGTGTACAAAATGAGTTATTTATCAGAGATAAATTTTATATTGAGTATCTTTCAGCAAACAGCATATACATAATGCTTCTTGGTCCCACTCCATGGTCCCTTCCCTATTGTTAAGCAGTGTGATAAAGGTCAGAGAAATTCTCTTTTGTTACCAGTTGTGCAGACCATAAATGAGAGACAAGGGAAAAATGTTTCCATTTCTCACTCAAAAAAGGAAAGTAAAATTTCCCTTTTACCTGATAGTCCTTTATAAAAGAATTTTTTATATTGTGACTTAAATTCTTTCAGAAACCAATGGATCTATATCTGTCTTATCTATAGGTGTCTCCTTTTATGGTCTCCTTTCTCCTTGAAAATAGGTTAATCTAAGAAAATGGTTATTCACTGAGTCTAGTCTAAAGCTATAGCAACTGACTTTCTTTTATGAACTGTTGTTTTTATTTATCCTGTATGATTAGTATTATTAATATATGCCTGGGTAGCAATCAAGCAAGATACAAATGCTTGTTATATTTCAAAATAGCTTTAGTTAACCTGGGACAGGGCAGATATCAATCCTCTAAACTATCTTCCAAAGTGGGGTCGGTATCCCATACCATGCCATCTGCTTCTAATAACTTCATCAAGATACCTCCTCTCCATAATCCAAAATAGTTGCTAATGTCCTTCATCTGGGCCAAATCCTTCATCCGTGCTGGCCACGTGCTTTCTTCCATTTAACCATGGCGCCTTCCTCTCTCTCTTCTCAGGACCCTATGCTCTGGTCTTTTCTCCTTCTTCTCCTTCTTTCTCCTCCTCCTCCTCCTCGTCCTCCTCCTCCTCCTCCTCCTCCTCCTCCTCCTCCTCCTCTCCCTCCCTCCTCCTCTCTCTCCTCTTCTTCTTCTTCTTCTTCTTCTTCTTCTTCTTCTTCTTCTTCTTCTTCTTCTTCTTCTTCTTCCCTTCCTCTTCCCAGGATTCCAATCTCTCTGTCTAAGCACAGGGACCTTAGCCACACCTATGTCATCTACACTGCCCAGGTGAAATGGCTTTTTAAAATTAGCATCAAAATACATCAGACCATCCTTAACAATGAACACTGTAACTAATAAGGCAAATGAATTTGAAAATCCTTTTATAAATATATTTTAACGAGAATAAATACTTTATTTTTTAGAAACATTGAAAATTTATTTCTTCTTACAAAATGAGAGGGCTTAACACAGTCAAGGTAAAGATTTGAATAGAAGACCCAGCACAAACTTTGCCATCACTGAAAGGATGATAGAGAGATGTGAAAATGAACTTCATGATTGTGTATTTAAACTACTGAGGAGAAAGAATCCAATTCTTATTTTTGTGGGGCAGGAGCTTAAGGCAAGGTTTCTCTGTGTAGTTGTGCCTATCCTGTAACTCACAATGTAGACCACACTGGCCTCAAACTCAGAGATCTGTCTGCCTCTGCTTCCCAAGTGATGGGATTACAGGCATGTACCATCATACCTGGCAAAAAGCCAATTATATAAAAATACAAACTAAACTAAAGTTTTAAAAACAATGTCCTGTGGTTTCATGCCCAGCTAGTTTTCCTTTTTTTTTTTTTTTTTTTTTTTTTTTTTTTTTTTTTTTTTTTTTTTTTTTTTTTTTTTTTTTTTTTGATTTTGTTTTATTATTTATTATGTATACAGTGCACATCAGATCACATTATAGATGGTTTTGAGCCACCATGTGGTTGCTGGGAATTGAACTCAGGACCTCTGGAAGAGCAGTCAGTGCTCTTAACCTCTGAGCCATCTCTCCAGCACCCCAGCTAGTTTCAATTGTGAGTTTTCTCAAACACACAAAGCACAAACAGAAAGTGTTGTACAATATTTCCCAGGAATATAAATGAAGTGAACACTATCTAACAATAAATTTAATAATAACACTATTTTTTCTGACAAAATGGTTGCAAAGAAGAGAGTGGTAGGTTAGGGGAGAACTCTTTTATGGGCATAGGTTAAAAATATTCAATAAAGGAAATATAGAAATGGTATTATGGGGAATAGTGGAGTAAATTTACAGAAAACCCCTTTATTCATAAAAGCAATAAGAAAACTTTAAAAAGATGGTTAAGATATACTTTTCAGAATTCTGGAAACTAACAAGGTTAAAAACTATCTATACAGACTTTGTTCACAGAAAATGCCTGAATCTTGAGATGGACTTTGCAATGTTTTATTTGTCCTATTTTACCCAATTCTTCCACTTCTACTCCTGCAATAGCTTTGAAACCCAACAGCATACACTCAGAGTGAACACATCAATCTGGAAGCCAGTACAAGGACCAGATGAGCAACTGGAACTGCCTAAGAGCTTCTTTTTCAGAGAAGTCATTGCTTGGTCCAAGGGAAGTTCCCTGGAAATTGAGAATCTCAACAGGTAACTGGAAAATTAAAAGGGAAGCAACTGAAGGGAAGGCTGTGTGAAGAGCTTTCCATAAGATCCTGAGGATGCCTGAGCTTCCTTGCAAAGACAGGAGTTCACACGTTAAGTGTGTGGCTCTGGAAGGATACAGGGACTCCCATGACCTCTTAAGGTGGTCTTGGGGCTCTGTAGCTGGTGATAGAGTAAACTGAGGAAGGAAACTGTCAGTTAAAGTGTTGACATCAAGCCCTTTCTCTACTTTCTACCCTTAAGAGCCTCCTAATAAAGATTCAGAGGTTTATTAGTTCCCCATATTTGAGGTAGTCTCTGTTCAATAAGTAATTCCCAACTAAACTACTCAATCAGACTTCAGAAGTCTCTTACAGTAAGAGTCCTAATACTTTACAAAATTGTCTATAGAAGTCACTCAATAAATAAGCAGCAGCAACAGCAAAAACACTTGAAAGTGAGCGAGTTTTTCATATTTGTCAATCTGCATTATTTAAAGTGTCCATCTTTTAACATAGAATAACAATATGCAAAAAAATCACCAAGTATGGTCTAAACACAGCAAACAAAATAGTCAATAGAAACTATGCCTGCAGAAACCTTAATGTTCATTTTACTACTTGAAGGCTTTAAGTTATTAAAGAACCAAAGAAGAAAGTAATGCCATTGCTAAAGAGAATAGCAATTAAGAGTTGATTAAAAGCACATAGCAATTATGAGATGCAAATGTATTCAATTCACTGTAGCAGCTTAACCAAAAATATGAATAAATGAAATGAGATAAAAAATCAGCAAACTGGAAGAAAGGAAGCTGAGATTATCCTTTTTAAAGAACAGAAAGATAAAGGAATGAAGAAAAATGAAGAGACACAGAGACACATAGAATACCATCAACTTTATTAAAATAAACTCAGGGAGTTACAGCAGATAAGCCCTATGTGCCAGAAGGAATATTTGGATATTATAGTGGAAAATTTTGTAAGTTTGAAGGACATTAATCTCACATATAAGTTCCAGGTGGTCTTCACCAAGACATATCAAAACATTTTCCAAGCTAAGAACATAGTCCAGAAAGAGCAAAAGCATCATCTCATTAATTAAAGGTAAGTTCAATGATATCAACAAGCTGCTATGTGATAAAAGACCATAGACTCCAGAAATCTTTGAAATGACACATTACAAGTTACTGCTAAACATTACAAACCACACATATATGAAAAGTCTAGACAGAAAGGCAGGCATATACCCTACATGCACACATGTTCTAGTGGTATTGTCCCACAGTTACGCAAGGCAGAGGAGGCTGAGTGAAGAGTTCATAGGACTGCCATCTAAGTTCTTTTGTAAACATGTGATTTTTACTGATCCTAGAATAACTTTAATGTAACACTTAATCTTACAAGTATGTAACAAAGTATTGCTGCTAAGCCAAGAGCTCAGAGTCCCTAACAATGATTAACAGAGACCACAGCAGTAACTGTATTTTTAATTTTTCTCTATTTCTCAAAGCTGCATGAATCTCCATCCACCTGGTGTCAGCTTACTGCTGTTACATTCCTAAACCAAACCTAGAACCGTGGAGTGACATTGAACTTATGCCATTAACTTTTGTTTTCACTATGGGGGTCTTGGTATGTAAGTCAACTTTGCCGAGAATCCACGACTCCTCACCCCCAGTCTTCTGAATGCTGAGATAATAGTGTGTTCCACCACATCTGGCTCCCTGTATTTCTGAGATTTTTTTTCAATGAAAAAAAAAAAAAAAGATTTAAAATATAACATTAGGCTACACGTTTTTAAATTCCTTCATGTTTTAAAGAGGACAGTTAGTTTTCAAATACTTAATTTACGTTTATAGTTGTAGTAGAAAATCATCAAACACCCAAAGTAGTGGTACATCGTAGTAGTTCCCACATTAGGAGGGTGAAACCAGGAAGATCAGGAATGTAAAATCATCCTTGGATATATAACAAGTTGAAGGCTAGCCTGGGTGACATGAGGCCCTGTCACAATAAGTACAGAAATAATCAAACATAAAATAAAAGGTTTGGTGAAGTAATGTTATATCTCAGTGATACTGTTTAATTTATAGATTACGCAAATGTCAAGCCTCTAGTTGTAATAACTAGCTTTCTCTCTTTTCAGGAGCTCATGGTATCCATAGCTTCGTTTTCTTTCCCAACAGCTTCTGTCCGTCTTTATCTCAGTATAGAAGTCAAGCTTCACAGTGTTCTGGCACATCTTGCTCAATTGAGTAATATTTTTTAATCAAATTAAATGACAGTGACTTTGCCTGGTTAATTGGTTCTCATCTTTTTTTTTTTTTTTTTTTTTGCTTTTTTTTTCTTTCATCTTTTTTTTTATTAATTTATTCATATTACATCTCGATTGTTAGCCCTTCCCCTGTTTCCTTCCATTCTTCCCTCCCTCCCATTTCTCCCCTTCTTCCCTCCCCTATGTCCGTGACCGAGGGAGACCTCTTCCCCCTATATATGCTCTCAGAATATCAAGTCTCTTCTTGGTAACTAGCTATCCTTCCTCTGAGTGCCACCAGGTCTCCGCATCTGGGGAACATGGTCAGAAAAGGGGCACCAGAGTTCATGTGAGAGTCAGATCTCCCTCTCCACTCAACGGCGGAGAGTATCATGTTCGTCGGCTAGGTCTTGGTAGGGGTTCGAAGCTTACTGCCTATATTCTCCTTGGCTGGTGCCTTAGTTGAGGAGGACCCCAGGATCCAGATCTGCCTGTCATAAAGTTCTTCTTGTAGGTTTCCAGGACCCTGTGGGTCCTACTATTTCCTCTTTCTTCCATGCTACTCTTCTAGAAATTATCATAATGAGTGAGTTCACCCAGAAGCAAAAAGAGACAAACGATTTATACTCACTTATATCAAAACACTAGTCCAAGGGATACGTACCATGAAAATCTTTACTTACCAAGAAAGTGGGTCAGAGGAGAGGACATCCGAGTGAGACTTTAGGTTCTTATCTTTTAAAGCAAAGCAAGTCAAGAAAAAAAAAAATGCAGCAGTGTTATCCTATTGTTACAGGCAATATTTGATCTGCAGTATCTTGCCTGAAGCTAATGATATGTGTGTGTGTGTGTGTGTGTGTGTAGCATTCAGGTGGGAAAGTATAATAAATCACACTGATATAAAAGTAGAGAATACACACACTCAATCAATAATCAACGATCAAGATACTACAAACCAAATATTATTGTCTGTGACTTTTAATGTTGTCCACTAAGATTTAGAAACTTTCTTGGCTGATCTGCATGGTCCGCCCATAAGAACGACATTGGATGTTTTTATTTACACTATTCTCCCTCCCTCCCTCCCTCTCTCTCTCTCTCTCTGTTTCTCTCTCCCTTCTTCCCTCATTCTCTCTCTCCTTCCCATGTATCCCTTAGCCTCCTAAGTGCTAAAATTATATTCTTTCCAGCTGATTTTCTCTTAGGAGTAACTAATATGATCAATGCACTTGAGATATGACTAAAAATCATACTGAATGTGAAATGACATGAGCTAAGTTTGATGGTGTCTGAGGAATGAAAAATCAGCCTTTAAAGAAGTCTTTTCAGTGCGTTCTCTTCTGTGATACTAGGTACATTTCCTCTGTTGCTATGAACTACAGATTTAGGTTACAGTTGCTAAGAAATCTTGATGAGATAGTTAAATAGTGAATAAGTCAAAATTCAGAGCTTTAGAATCAGAGAAAGGACAGAAAAGAGCCAGAAGTGATTGCCTTCAGAATTTTAATGAAGAAAGTTTAATATGTACACTTTATATTTTTCTTGTGGAAAATAGGCAGAGCAAATGCTAATTTCAGACATTTTAGACTTTTTTGACTGCTTCAGAATTAATTCATTCCTCTGACCATGTCAGGTAATTAGCATACTGATGTAGCTATTTCTGGTGCGTGTACAATGCAGAAGGAAGGCAAGCTCCCAGAGAGTCCATAGGTGGTCTTTACAGGAAGCCAATCACGGTAGGGCGTGTCCTTCTAATTTAGCTTCTGGAAACACAAGACCTTGTTTCAGCTCAAAACAAGGGTTCACTTTTAAAATGCACAGAATGATTCAGTGAACTAAAGGGTCTGTATTTCTGGTAGGGTGTTTGTGATATGTTCTGCTTGTGGAAAGAATCCACCAGAAATGACGTTTGCTACTGCTCGAGGATGTGCTTAGAATTCTATTAACTGAAGGTGCAAAGAGCTGAATGTCTTTTCATGGGTCACTATTGACAGGTCCAAACTCACTCCATTTTAAAACGACGCCTCCTTGCTAAGCCTAAGTTTTAGTTTCTCAGAGGGATGACAGGATTTCTCGGAAACACACACACACACACACACACACACACACACACACACACACACACACACAGAGAGAGAGAGAGAGAGAGAGAGAGAGAGAGAGAGAGAGAGAGAGAGAGAGAGAGAGAGAGAGAGAGAGAGAGAGAGAGAGAGAAAGCACAACCAATCAGCAATGGCCCAGCAGCTGGCCAGAGGTTTAAGTCAGATATGAAAAAAGTCCTGATGAGGTAACCCTTCTGCTCCTGAGGTCCAAACCAACCAAGTCTGTATGTGTACCCCTTACGACGAACCCAGGCAATTCTGGTAAAGATTATCTAAGCCCAACTGGACCCCCTTTCTGACTCTCAAAAGAGCCTGTGAGCTCCCCTCAGGGTAGTTGCCGTTTTGTAAGCATGCTTGACCCCTGCATGCTGGTTGTTTCTGCAGAATAAATGCTCTTTGCTTTTGTGATTCTCGGCACTTTACACTATGAAGTCTCCACAGATATTTTAAGCATAACTATACTTTCTGCTTCTAACAGCTCAGTCCAGAACTACTCCAAGTTTACATATCATTTCCTTTTGTGATTATGAGTAAGGACACGACACATTAAAAACTATAGTTGTGCCACCACTTCTGTCAACACATCTTACTGTGTGCAAAACCCCAAAGTCAGAAAACTTTGCTTCTAAAAGTCAATGATAGTATTAAGAAATTCCTTTTATTTACTTCATTATTTACTGTGATTTATATATGGCTTCCCTCGCTTGACCATCCCCTCCTTTCTTTCTCCTTCTTTTCTACACATCTTTCATAAGATAAAGAGTTAGTGGAAAATATTTTGGAACCATGTTTTCCTTTTAAAATAAAAATATGCCTCTGGTCTTCAGAATTAGCTTTTTAGTAAATATCAACTCCCCCAGCTATCACTATGAAATCATTATGGCCACACCTTCACAATCCCTCTAACACAGGAGCCTGTGGCCTGTGCATCTAATAACAACTTAGATTCCCCTCCTGTGCCTTTCCTTTGTTTCAGCCATCTTGAAAGAGGGAGCCTTAATTGAGAAAGTGCCTCCATTAGACTTGCCAAGAGGTATTTCTGTGCAGCCATTTTCTTGCCTGAGGATTGATGTGGGAGGGCACTTAGGACGGTGTGACTCCGTGCAGGTGGTCTTGAGTATCAAAAAGCAAGATCAATAAGGTGAGCAAAAAGTTCTTGCTTGTGACTTCCTATGGTGATCATCTATTGTGACCAGGATGTACAAGTAAAATCATCTTTACAAGTTGCTTTTGATTGTGACGCTCACTGTAACAAGAGACAGCAAAGTAGGCCACCTGCTCAGTGTGTGACTCTTGTCTTTTTTTCATTCTTGTTGCTGGGGCTGAGACTTTCTGTACACTTATTTTCCCCTTCCCTGTACTTGTATTTTTGTCTGATTTGAACTTGTGTAGGCCTTGGGCATGCTGTCACAGTCTCTGTGAGTTCATGTGTGAATCGGCCATGTTGTAGCTAAAAAGCCTATTTTCATGGAGTCATCTACCATATCTGGCTCTTACCATCTTTCTGCTTTCTGCTCAGCACAGAGCTCTGTGACTGGAGGAAAAAGTGTATCATTCAGTCATCCCATTTAGGGCCGATTGCTCCAAAATATCTCAGTCTTTCCATGGGAGCTGCCCAATCGTTGGTCTCTGTGATCCCTATTGTCTACCTCAAGAAGCAGCTTCTCTGATGAGGGCTAAATAATGCGTTGATCTATGAGCACAGCAATATTGCACGAGGACACAATTTATTGCTATGCTCATTTTTCAACAGTAAATCTAAAGTAAAAGTGCTGTGAGGCATATGGCACGATCCCTTCTCAGGTGAAGAGTCAGCAGCCGTCACATCTGAGCTTTGAGAACCCAAAATAAGTCAATTGCCTAGGTGGGCTCTACACTAAAAGCAGCATATTTCTTCTTGGGTGTTTTAAGGCTCTGCTAGTTTTGAGTGAAGAATAGAATAAGAGAAGCTTCTGCAAGAGATATAGGTTACTATGTGCACTACTATGCTATTTGGCTTGTATAATCTAGCAGATTCAGTGCTTCTTGCAGGCCTTTAGCAGTTAGACTTAATATCTGGAACCTTTGGTATATGTCAGAAGGAAACTACAGCAAAAGCTTTTAGTGGTTCCGAACTGGTATATTCAATCTTCTGAAAATAGCAATCCTTCTGAGACATAACTCTTGCCTAGATAGCAGACCCTAGCAGAAATTGAACTATTTTAAACAATTATTTATTAAATAATTTTACATATTTATTTATATGATTACACATATATACAATAAACTACCTATAGCAAGAAGAACTACAAAACAATCAGAAATTATATAAATGTTACATCCATAGTGTTTTGGCTATTTGTATTTGGCTGCCTTGAAGAAAAATTTTTCCTATATTGGGGAGTCTAAAATTCTGAATGTAAATCAATGTCTGTCATATCTTGTCATTAACAACTCAAAACATCTATCTAGACCTAAAAACATCTTAACCCCTGCCCAAGGGGCAGGTCTTACCAGGAAAGTGGGATAGATGTGAGGACATCCTATTGGGACTCTAGGTGAGAAAAATATAGGAGATAGGGAAATAGATGGATTTAGAGGGTCCTAGAAACCTACAAGAAGAACACTATGATGGGCGGATCTGGGTTCCGGGGTTCTGCTCAATCTATGGCACCAACCAAGGACAATACATGCAGTCATCATCAAACCCCTACCTAGATCTAGGCAAGGGACAAAACATTCTCCACAGTTAAGTGGAGACTGGGGACTGACTTTCACACGAACTCTGGTGCCCCATATTTGGCCATGTCCTCTTGACGGGGAGGCCTGATGGCACTCGGAGGAAGGATAGTAGACTACCAAGAAGAGACTTGACACCCTAGCATCATATTCAGGGGGAGGAGGTCCCCCTCAGTCACAGATGGGCTGAAAGTGGGAGGGAGGGAGGAATGGGAGGATGCATGGAATGGGATAGTGAATGAGATGTAATATGAATTATTTTATTTTTCAATAAAATGTGTAAAAAATAAAAATAAAATAAAATAAAAAGAATTTAGAAACTGAAAAAAAAAGATCTTACTTTAAAGAGTTTTGAGTTTTGAATTTTATTGAGAGTAGTAGTTGCATGGATTAGGAAGGGGAAAGGTGCTGTGACATGTCATTTAAAATGTTTTCTCTGGATGTGGTATTGGATATCAGACTACAGCAGGGCAAAAATGGAAGTATCTAAAGTGGTTACTAAAGGGGATGGGGTGAGAAGGCTGGGAGAGAGAAGGGAGATACTGAGACTGAAGTAGCCATATCATGTAGCCAGGCAGGACTTCCAGTGGAGGGAGTGACACACCAACCTACCCATAAAACCCTCAATGCAAGATTTGTCTTGACTATAAGATGTGTAGGGATAAAAGTGGAACAGAGAATGAAGGAACAGTCAAGCAATGACTGACCTAACTTAGGACCTAACACTATTAATAACACTATGCTATTCTTGCAGACAGGAACCTAGCATAACTGTCATCTAAAAGGCTTCATCCAGCAGATAATACAGACAAATGCAAGGACTCAGAGCCAAGCATTAGGTGTAACTCAGTGAGTCTTGTGGAAGAGTTAGGAGAAAGACTGAGGGAGCTGAAGGGGTCCAGGACACCATAAGACCTTCATAGCCAACCAACGTTGGCCCATGGGGGCTCATAGAGACTGAGCCACCAACCAAAGAACATGTGGACTGGTCTTATGCCCCTACACATATGAACTTTATGGGCTACTTGGTCTTCAAGTGGGTCTCTTAACAATTGGAAAGGCAGTTGTGTGTGACTTGGACTCTGTTGCCTCCCTTTGGATCTCATTTCCCTAGCAAGACTGCCTTGTCTTGATTCAGTAAAAAGAGGAGACACTTAATCCTAAGAGACTTCATGTGCCAGGGTGGATTGGTACCCTGAGTATGGGAGAAGTGGATGGGAAGGTGGGACTGGAAGGAGGAAGGATGGCTGTTTTGGGGATATATATGAAAAAATAAATTAGTGAAAAAAGACGTAAGGTAATGTAAATTATATTTATAGCTTGTTCATTTCTCCAACTCCAGAGGAACTGGAGGCATTTAGTCTCTAGGCTAGATGCACGTGGAAAGGAGATGGAGGTTCCTTTTCTGTTGAGTCTTTTCTTCATTCAGCTGGGGTTTGTGTTGATGTCATTTATTTGCTGCATCTAGACAGCATCTTTGTAGTTTTGAAAACAATAATATTAACGCCTTTCTGTTTGTTGCTACATTGACTATAGAAATATTTTGTTAGCTAAAAGAAAAACTCCTAATTTAGGCTGCCTGGAGACTCTCTCTTATGTCTTCTTCTGCTCCTGCTTCAGTTGATCTCAGTGGTGGAGAAAATGAGATTGTTTTAGGTGTTTCAAACTCTCAGCACTGCAGACCATGGATTTTACTCAGTCTCAGACACTTTGCACCACATCGCCTCATCTCAGTTTGTTTCTATTGTATACCTACTCACATAAAAGAAGACACATAAATGTATAAATCTCCATGTCTATGCACCCTCAACGCCGAAACAGGCTTACATTTCTATTTATGCAAAAATTAAAATAATGCATGCTACACTGATCTGCACATGAGTGTTGTTTAGTTTGTTTTGTTTTTGTATTATCACCGTTTCTCAGTGTGGCCAACTTACTTTTTTCTATGGGTTTGCAGTCCTAAAAATTGATACTGCTTTGGTGGGTGGTCTAATTACCCATGCCTTTCCCAGTTATCTCTCCAGTGTATTTCTTCTAAAATGCCTGCAGTTATGACACTGCCCCAAATTGCTTGTTCAGCCAAGATGCTTGCTCAGCACATCTTTCCACATTTCACCTTCAGTGAAATCTCTCTTTCCCCATGGGACTCTCTGCATTTGCATTTACGTATATCAGCCAAATCATGCCCTTCCTTTACACTTGGTGCTTTAATTAAGGGTTCTTTACCACAAAGTGCTTATAATTCGGAGGGAATCAGTCAGAAAATGCAAATGAGAAATTAATGGCAAGATATATTGTAATATATAATCTAATTATTTATCTGCTCTCAACTCTTTCTTACTAAACTGCATTGTGCTTTTCAACACAAAGGTATTTTGTTACTTCTTAATAATTGTGCCTGTATAGAGTTTATCTTAATTATATAATACATTTTTTTTTCTTAAAAAGGATTAAAAACAGAATACTGGTCACATTTTCTTCTTCCCTAAGTAAAGTTAAAGTGACACTTTGGTATATTACATAGGTGTTTCATAGCTCTTAGGAAAAAGTAATTCATAAGCCAGAACAGAATGGCTTTGAGCATGAGTTTAACTTCTAAGCTCTGAAAGGTGCTGTGTGACCTGTGTTTACACAACGGTGCACCACATAGACCATGTCTCCATTTTGGGGCATATGCTGTGAATGAAAGATGTGAAATTTCAGATACCTCATTTAATTAATAATACAACAATTTGAAGAGTGAAACCATGATATTTGTGTCCATTCAACACGCATCTTCATCATACAATATATACAAGGTTCATACTTTTTTCTGATATACACAGGATATCATTTTATTATATTATAATTTCCCATTTCTTAATTCACTTTGTAGCAGCTCCCTCCTCCACTCCTAGTCCCACCCTCCCTATCTCTTCCCCATTCTCCCTCCCATAATCCTCAGGAAAGGGAGACTCTCCCTTCCCATCCATTCCAGTTTATCAAGTCACATCAGGAATGAGTACATCCTCTTTCTCTGTGGCCTGGCAAGGCTGTCTCACCTGGGGGAGGTGATGGAAAAGCTTACAATATAATCCATGCCATAGACAGCCCCTGCTCCTATTACTAGAGGACCCACATGAAGTCTGTGCTGCTACATCTGTGTAGGGGCCATAAGTCTAGTCCACCCATTGTCCTTGGTTGGTGCTTGGTAGAGTGGTCTCAGAAAGCCACTCTAGGCCCTGGTTAGTTGGCTCTGTTGGTCTTTTTGTGGAGCTCCTGTCATCTCCAGGTCCTTTTCTGCCCTCCCCCACTTCTTTACCAGACTCCCTACACATCACCCAATGTTTGGCTGTGAATCTCACCATCTGTTTCAAAGGCTTGTTGTATAGAACCTCTCAGAGGACAACTCTACTAGGTTCCTGTCTGTAAGTATAGCAAAGTATCTTTAATAGTACCAGGGGTTAGTTCCCTCCCATGGGGTGCGTCTTGGGTTGGGCCAGGCATTGTTTGGACATTCCCTCAATCTCTGCTCTATATTTATCCCTGCATATCTAGAAGGCAGAGAAAACTTAGAGTCGAAGATTTTGTGGGTGAATTGGTGTTTTCCTCCCTCTACTAGGAGTCTTGTCTAGTCAGGGTGAGTCCTCTTCAGTCTCTATGGAACTTCTCTCTGCTAGAATCCCCCTCATATCCTCCCAGGAGCCTACTCTGACTTAGGTCTCCAGCTTGTCACAGAAAAGCCACCACCCACAGTTTCTCCTTTCTCTACTAGCCTTTTGTCTTCCCACCCCCCCTCTCCCAAGATCTGAGTTTCACCCTCACCTCTTTGTACTTCTTCTCTTACCTTATGCCCTCTGTTCAACAACCACCTGGTCTAATCTACTTCCCCTTCCGAGTGAAATTTAAGCTTCCCTCTTTTGTTCATCTTTGTAACTTATCTTCTTTGTGTCTGTGCATTAGAGAATGTTAACCCTGTACCATAGGGTTAAAAGCCACTTATAAGTGAATACATACCATGTGTGTCATTCTGGGACTGGGTTACCTCACGCAGGATGATTTTTTTTTTTTCTGGTTTGATCCATTTGTTTGCAAATTTCATGATCTCTTTGCCTTTAATAGTTGAGTATTCCATTGTGTAAAAGTACCACAGTTCTTTATCCATTCACCAGCTGAGGGACATCTGGGTTGTTTCCAGATTCTGGCTACTATAAATAAAGCTGCTATGGACATAGGTGAGCAAATGCCCTTGTTGTATGGTTGAGCATCATGTGAGTGTACCCAGGAGTGGTATAGCTGGAACCAGTGGTAGAATAATTGCCAATTTTCTAAGAAATGGCCGGGTTGATCTCTAAGGTGGTTGTACAAGTTCGCGCTCACACCATCAGTGGAACAGTGTGTTCCCTTTGCTCTACATCCTCACCAGCATGTGCTGTCACTTACGTTTTTGATCTTAGTCATTCTGATGGGTATAAGATCTCAGAGTTGTTTTGATTTGCCTTTCTCTGATGACTGAAGAATTTGAGCATTTAAAAAATATTTCTCCATTATTCAAGATCCCTCTGTTGAAAATGCTTTGTTTCGCTCTGTGCCTCATTTTTAGTTGGTTTGTTTTGTTTGTTAGTGTTTGGTTTCTTTTTTCTTTCTTTCTTTTCTTTTCTTTTTTTTTTTTTTTTTTTTTTTTTTTTTGAGTTCTTTATATATACAAGATATTAGCACTTTGTCAGATGTAGGGTTGGTGAAGATCTTTTCACAATCTGTAGTTTGTCCTTTCATTCTATTGACAATGTCCTTTACCTTACATAGCTTTTAATTTTCATGGGGTTCCATTTATTAATTTTTCATCTTAGTGCCTGAGCGGTTGGTGTTCTGTTCAGGAAGTTGTCTCCTGTGCCAATGAGTTCAAGGCTCTTCCTCACTTTTTCTTCTAATAGATTTAGTATATCTAGTTTTATGTTGAGGTTTTTGTTCTGCTTGGACTTGGGTTTTGTTCAGCGTGAAAAATAGTGATCTACTTGCATTTTTCTACATGTAGACACCCAGATAGACCAGCAACATTTGCTGAAAATGCTGTGTTTTTCTATTGTATGGTTTTGGCTTCTTTGTCAAAAAGCAAGTGTCTGTACGTTTGTTGGATTGTATCTGGGTCTTCAATTTGATTCCTTTGATCAACCAATCTATTTCTATGCCAGTATCATGCAGTTTTTATTACTATTGCTCCATAGTATAGCTTGAAGTCAGAAATGGAGATTCCTCCAGAAGTTCTTTTATTGTATGTGATTGTTTTAGCTATACTGGGCTTTCTGTCCTTCCATATAAAGTTTACAATTGTTCTTTCAAGATCTGTAAAAAATATGTTGCTATTTTGATGGAGATTGTATTGAATCTATATATTGCTTTTGGTAAGATGATGATTTTTACATATTAATCCTACCAATCCATGAACATGAGAAATCTTTCCAGATTAGCAGTTTCCAAAATGAAGAAATGCCAGACAGTTTACTGCCTGAACAGTCACCCAACACTCTCAATAACATTGGAGCATCATCTTCAGACTTCTAGGCCAATTTATCTGACAGACATATTCGTGAGGCAGGAACTATTGAGGACTTGCTTTCCCTGTCTTGGCAGAGTCTGACTGTCGACTCTGCCTGCATTCAAGCTTGCCCAATTTTAGGCAGAATTCTGTGTATGGCAGAAATAAGGACATTTTGTCCAGTGGCTTGTTTGCTGCATTTGAAGCCATCTCCATAAGGAAGCTCTTTGATGCTCATCATCTTCTTTGAGGTAGGCTGGGTGTTGCCAGGAGTAAATCATCTTTTTGTCAAAGAATCTTTAAAATAATAAAAAACACCTTTAAATGCCATATTCTGTAGGTCCTGAGGCTTTTGAAGACCTTATTTAACTATTTTACCTCCTATATCTATAGAATCGTATCTATCTATTAGACCTAGGATATATATTCTTGTGATAAAATTAGGTTAGTATTTGAAATGACCATAATTTGCTCAACTAACAATTAGCTTGTATCACTTAATTATCCTAAGTAGGCTGTACCACCACTTTCAAGACATTGGAAGTAAACCTTGTGTTATAATTGAGTTGGATGGGTATAATACTTCAGAGCAGAAACATACATACATATATATATATAATGTGTGTGAAGAATAGTCTTAGATTTGAATGTGTCAGAAGTACGCTTGATTTTCATTCTTAATGAGATGCAACAAATGTGTGTGTTTATCATGTGTGTTATGGTTTAATGACTATCAACATAACTGAAGTATAATCCACTTCTATATTTTTTCACTCTTCAGTTCAACATAAAAAGAATACAGGCAAATTTAGTTGAAAAATCTATAATTTATGTGGCAATATTGTATATATTGATTTATTGTGGAGAATATAACTGTGAGCAATTCTTGATGTATAGGTCATAAGACAAATGCTAGAAAATATATCTCTTATTCAGGCTTGACTAAATAACATACCTCACTTTTTATTCCCATGGTTAAAATGTACCGAATGTTGTTATTGATGAATGTCTTCATAAAACAGAGATAAACTGAACAATATTAGAAACCTTCTTGGTTGTCACAGACATGTTAAATGTACATGACCACTCTTCATAGAGGCAAAATTTTATCTCTCAGGTCTCATAATCCTATTGTGTCACAGCATCTGCTGCACACTGCCTGGCATAAGTCCACCAGCTGACTGGCCGACGGTTGCGTTCCATCACTAGTGGGCATAGTTGTTGGAGGTTACTCCATTATCTGTGTAGATCTGATGATAAATCATCTTCCTGTTACTTCAGAAGGAAGGTAAGAAAAAAAGATAAGGAAACAATGAAGTTAAGGATCAAAATTACAGAAACTTTGTTTATATGGCAATATAATATTTGTCCACATTTATGTATTCAGTGTATTAAGTTTAGTAATTTGTTTCAATGACCTTCCTTTTGAGGTCAATGTATGAGTGATCACTCTAACTGATTTTATTTATATTTGTGCCATGATAAATAGCACAGCGTAGTTCATTTTATTTTCTGTCATAACAATCTTTTGATGGATGGGTTGCCTTGGATATTTAATATGAATCTCACTACTCAATTTTCTGACTCAGAACGATGTCTCTGAACAAAATAGAGATTTGCTAGTGAGCTGTCAATCATGCAAATATAGTAATAATGTACAGAATACTGATAAATACCTAAAAATTCTATCTTTAATATATTTTCTTCTACACAAAGAAGTTTTTTCCTGTGCTCATGCTTTTAGTGACTTTGTAATGAATTTTTAGTTAAAGTCATCATGATGCATGAGCAGTGGGGACTGAATTGGTCTACGTTTTGTACACACACACACACACACACACACACACACACACACACACACACATACACAGAGAGATTCAGAAGAAAAGGATTCTAGGATCTTTTGTTTGTTGCCGCTGCTGCTGCAATATTAAGAGATCAAACTTGTCTGATTCTGTGAAGGAGCTAGAATGGAGTAAGGAAGCTGTACAGGGAGACAGACACATGTGGGCAGTCACAGGGGTAGGGGCCAGCCTCTGTGAGCTCTTCTTCAATCTTCAGCACAGCCTGAATTCTTAGCCACAAGTACCAGAATGACATGAATGTTTGCTGGAATAACTTTGCCCTTCATTTCACCATGCAAAATGAAAACACTTCTCATGGGAAAGGAACTGCTCTGTGTAACAGAAAGGTATGGTTGCCCCACTTTTTATATAATAGCTTCAAGTTGGGCTTGAGGCAGGAGATATCATCATCCTAACGTGGACACTGAGTTACCCAGCTTCTGATATTATCCTCTGCATATTCCTAAGTAGAAACAACTCTCTTACCCACAACCCAGGAGCTATGGAGCTACATTGACACTATTGACCCCCTGATCTATCACTAAGCTTGTCTTAAAGTGCCATTCTAGTATTCAATTTACTTGGACCAACTGAAAGAATGTTACTTGCTGTTTTGGCCGTTAAAAGTTAAATGAACGTTAGTTGTTCCTAAAAGCTCTAGGCTATTAAACAAAGCCCTCAGTCCCAGAAACAGGACACCATTGAAGGAGCTGTTAATAAAGGAGGACATGATTTGTTGCACCTCAGAACTAGTAGATAAGATAGCGTTGCCGAAGACATCACACACATTGGTTGCATGGGAGAGAGAGATCAAAATACAACTCAGCTGGATGCCTGCTCTCATCTTGATAGCTTTTATAGTCTAAGAGTTGCCATGCAGCCTGCTGGAAGAGAAAGGACATCAGTGGTCTTACCTATCTACATTTTATAAACAAGGCCAACTGTGCCAGGTGAGGCATACCCACTTATGCAACAGTGACACTACTATTATGTAGGTAACCAAGTGCCTTTTGATTGACTTGAGGCTGATCTCACAGGATGAAAGCCATGCTTGGTAATGGAAATCTTATCAAACCCCCACACCTGGGAAGACTATGTCCTAAGGGAAGTCTAAATATTGTTGTTTATGTTAATTGACACAACGTCAAACTTTCATGCAAATATTTGTTTATACCTATAGATGAGTGTTACTCCCAGAGAAGCCTTTCTTTACAGTCAACGATGATGAATGCAGAGATTCATGTTGTATAAGATACTGAAAAAAAGTGACAGATGAGAACTCAGCCCTAAATAAGACCACCTTCTTTAATACTCAAATAGCATTTTAGAAGAGGAGTAGAAAGAATAAGATCAGGAGTCCACTGAATAATCTACTTTTTGTCCTATTTTCCCTGTATATTTCTATATTCCTCCTCCTTTCTTTTCAGGCCCTATCTCCAAAGCTAAGAAAGAAAGATAAAGGAAAAGATAGACATCCCTGGGTCCAACCTCAATTTTCTCTCTGAATAAGACCAATTGTAACTTATAACCAACTCCCAATGAAAAGAAACATCTATAGCCTAAGAAAGCAACCAAAAACCTACCCAATCCCCCTCAAGGGAAATGGGGTGTTGTTCTCTTAAGGCTTATTAGGAGTCCTGTGTGGGACAGTCTGAAATGCTGGACCAATTGGGATCAGAAGCTTTCTTCGGAGTTGTACTAGAAGCTGTCCTGTTCTGATGGGTAATAGCAACTGAAGCAGTTGGTGCTGGAACATGAAGGATGCAGGATGTCAGCATCCAGCTTGCTGAGAGGAATGAATCCTTTCAGGTCTGATCCAGCTTCAATGTCCAGTTCTTTTGTTCTGAAAACATAACTTCTCACAAACATTATATAGTCCTAAAATTTAAAGTGTATGTGGTGTGCAGTGTGCACATAACAATTAAGGCTAGTTCTTTGCTCTCTGCATGAACAGAAGAAAGACATTTGTAAATCTTTATTCTCTTTATTCATGCCATATGAAGAATGGCATCTAATCCTAAATCACAAGGATCCTGTAACCAATAAGAAGCATTGTCTATGCATAGACATTCACGTCTCAGCCAGTCCTTAATTGTGCTTACAGGGTTATTTTTAATTCATTGGTATATAAATTTGTATATTGATGCAAAATATGTTTAATTTTGACATATTGGTATAGATTTCAAATTTAAGATTATTCTTCACATATTGTACCCATACCACTCAAGTAGAATACAAAGTTTACATCCAATACTTTGAAAATTCTATTGCAGGCTGTTTTGGACATTAAATTATACAAGTTAATTGTCTATTGATCAGATCATGGTCATGTCAATTACTAGTCTATTTTTATCACATGAATATATATCCTCGGTGTAATAGATAGGTATGATTTTATAGTCCGATGAGGTAAAATAGTTAGATAAGGTCTTCAAACAGCTCAGAGTCCTACAGAATATGGCATTTAACTTTTTTTTTTTACTGTTTTAAAAATTCTTTGATGATAAGACAAGTTAACTCCTGGCAACACCCAGCCTACCTCAAGGAAGATGATGAACATCAAAGAACCTCCATATGGAGATGGTTTCAAATGTGGCAAAAAATAAAAATAAAAAATAAAAAACCACTGGGCAAAATGTCCTCATTTCTGCCACAGACAGAATTTTGCCTAAAAATAGGCAAGCTTAGATGCATGCAGAATTGACCGCCAAACTCTGCCAAGGCAGGGTAAGCAAGTCCTCAATAATTCCTGCCCTGCCTTGTCTGTCAGATATACTGGGCCAAGAGGCTAAAGATGGTACTCCAATGTTATAGAGAGTTATGGGTGATTGTTCAGGCAGCAAACTGTCTCTGTAATTTTTTTCACTTTGGAAGCTGCTAACCTGAACTTCCTTTTTACTCAGGTAATTAATTTTATTCCTTCTGAAGTCCTTGATGGGGTTGAAGACCAAAGAGTTTAGTTTAACAATTAAGCTTAGTTGTTTAGGGATTAAGATGTTTTTAGGTCTAGATAGATGTTTTAAGTTAATAGAGATGAGATATAATATTGATTTTCATTCAGAATTTTAGACTCACCAAGATAGAAAAAATGTTTTTTCAAGGTTGCCAAATACAAATAGCCAAAACACTATGAATGTAACATTAATATAATTCCTTTGTTTCATGGTTCATCTTGCTGTATGTAGTTTATTTTATATATGTATAATAACATAAATGTATATGTGAAAATATTATTTTAAAAAGAATAAGAAAAGGAAAAGACGAAGAAAGGCTGGGGAATGTCAACTTCTGGGCAAAACAGCCATCACAATCACAAACTCACAGTAGCTGCAAATAACTGCGCTGGCTTTACATAAGAATGGGCCTATCAATAGTCAGGCATGGATGGAGGTGGGGCTTCAGAGGTCGCTACTTCTCATGCTAGAGTATTTGCTAGAGATAGACTCATCAGGTTTTCCCATTTGACTTACTTTTTAAATATCTGTAAATATAGAATGAAGGCCTTTTATATTTATTATGGACAGTGAGTGTGTGTGTGTGTGTGTGTGTGTGTGTGTGTGTGTGTGTTCCACCACTCTTGTCTTTTATAACCTAACAGATGGAAAGATTGTAGACTGTTGCTTGAATCTCAGAGTGTGAGGACCAGGGTGTGGGTAGTGTCAAGAGGGGATCATTTGAAGCCTGAATAGTCTACACGGCTACAGAAGAGCACAAGCTCCTTTTAGCAAGCCAGGGTGGATACTGGATTAAAAAAAAAAGGGAGGAGGAGGAAAATTGGCTACATTAGCAGCGTGGGGATAAAAGAGAAGTCACTCGAAGCTGACTTTGTAGGAAGTTCTCAGCCAGCTACATGAGACTGTGCCACACAGGAGAAGGGTTTAACCAGAAAAATGCCAGAGAAAGAGGAGCAGGAACTCTGAGGTCCCAGAGTATTAAGCACTGGGCTGGGCTATTAAGCAAGATACAGCCTCGGCCTTAATCCCCAACAACAGGTAGGAATAGATTGAGAAAGCCTGGATCCTATCATTATACAAGTTTCAGGTGCATCATACTAGCTGGCATAGACATTGGAAGCGTTAAAGCTGTGGGTAACAGTTTAGGGAATGCAGCAGCAGAGAGTTAGGTTTAATATGCTTATTATTATAGGCATCAACTTTAAGAGTCAACTTCCTCACTACACTGATATAGACGGGGAGTCCCAGAGTGCATGGGAATCTGTATACTGAATCTATCTGTCTGTCTGTCTGTCTGTCTTTCTTTTTCCTATCATTCTGAGCTCTCATTTGTTTAAACTTTCTATCATCTATTTGTGTTATCATCTTCTTTCTTGCATCTATTTATGTATTTTATCTATCATTTATCTATCATCTATCTATCTATTATCTATCTACTATCATCTATTAACTATTTCTCACTGATCCAACAGTTCTATATTTTTATTTTTTAATTGTCTATTTTAATTTTTGAGATAAGATTTTATTATGAGTTCATGATTCTCTGCCTCTTGAATTCAGAAATTACAAATCTGAGCCTGATTTTAGGTTCTGGAGTTTCTGTCCTCACTGTTCCTTGTCAGCTGTGCTCTATCTCTGAGCATGCCTATCTGTTCTATGGTGTTGCTTTATATGTTCAGTTTTGTGTCTCACTTTATCATTGGTGGGAAATTCAGAGATCCAAGATTTGTTGAAATGTTGACAGGAGGATTTTGGTTTTTTGTTGTTGTTGTTGTTTTGTTTTGTTATGAATTTATTAATTGACAGGACGATTTTGAGAGTAGTTAATTGTCACTTCACAAATCCAGAGAGCTCTGAATCTAGAGAGTACATAAGCTGAGTTGTTCTCAAAACTTTGTAAGAAAACCCTTTAAAATCCCAACAGAATTCTCAGACAGTTTATGGCCAAAATTTATGATTTTATTTATGGATGAGTCTTAAACAGTGGTTCTCAATGTTCTTAATGCTGTGACTCTTTAACATAGTTCTTCATGTTGTCGTGACCCCAAACCATAAATTTATTTTTGTTGCTACCTCATAACTGTAATTTGACCAGTGTTATATAAATCATGATGTAACATCTGATATGTTACCCCCTATAAAAGAGTTGAGAGCCTCTGGTCTTAAGCACATTCTATCCATATTTCATTGCTACTTTTGTGCTTTTTATTCTGAAATGGTTAAAATCCATCCTTTAGCCAAAATTGGTCAGAGGAAAGGCTGTTAATATACCCAGAGTAACTTTTTCAAAAGAATTTCTTCTGGTATATTTAACATTCAGGCTAATACAAAATTAATTACATCATTTGCCTGAAGTTTTGCTTGACTAACAGTGAATCTGTGATGGGTGATATTTTAAAGTTTGAAATGATAGCACAGCGTTGTCCAAAAGGCAGAGTCTGTTGCTTGCACCCGGCAAGCCTGTATGTCCTAGCCAAGAAGAAAATGACAAAAATAACACCAACACTGATGATTAATGAAGCTAGAAATATTAGCGTAAGGGTGTATGAAATGAAGCAGTTAAAATTGTATAATTAGCAAGTTTAAATCTTATCCATTATTTTACTTGTTTTCTCATTTTTCCTAGTTTTTCTACTTTTTCTGACTCTTGCCTTAGTTTTTGTTTGTTTGTTTGTTTGTCTTATTTTGTTTTTTTCTCTTATGGGATTCATCTCTCCTTACAATTGCACCTTTTCTTATTTTGGTTTCCAAATGTCTTTTCTTTTCTTTTTTTTTTTTCCTTTAAAGAGATGCATTTCCTTTAAAAATACTTCTTTATCCATTTGTGTCATCCTATTATTTCTCACTTATTTAACACCTTAGTGGCTTTTTGATGACATCTTTTTCACAGCTGCATCAAGGATCAAATAAAACAAAACTCAGCAGAAACTCAAAACCAATGATAATGTATTAAAACTGCTAGCCTCAAAGTGATATATCAGTTGGTTTGCAACTTAACCTCAAGGTCAGCCAGCTAGGCAATTTTCCTGACTGAGGGAGGCAGAGATTTGGATAGAGAGCAGGGTTGTGGCTTCTTAATCTGTAGAAATAGCCATAGGGTGCCAAGAGTGAGGGTGTGAGTGAGACTGATAAGAGTGACTGGTGACTTTTTTTGTTTTTGTTTTTTGTTTCGTTTGTTTGTTTGCTTTTGTTTTTTGTCTCTCTCATCCCCATCCAAATTTCTCTACCCTCAAACATGGAGGTATTATCTTATTTATCAGATCCCTGATACAAAGTGTGAAGACTGGGTTTGATATAATTATTTTAGTGTGATCACTGCTAGTAAACTAAATTTCCTCTAACACCCTTTGGTGGTAGAGGTTAGTTGCTTGATGGAATTCATATGCCAATGACCATTTGCTTTCCACGGTTGTTCTAAAAGTGACATGAGTGCATGTACCTGGTCAAATCAGACAACTTCTCAATACACGAAAACTCCTGAACAAAGCTCCATATCTCCTGAACCTACTCATTTCTAAGCTATTCAAATCTTCCTAAGCTATTCAAAGCCAGGCAACAGAGTCTATGTCAAATATGATCCCTGCTTCACTTTATAGGGAACCCACATGAAGATCACCAAACTGTCCGTTAGTTATGTATGTGTCATGAGCGTAGGTCCAGTCCATGAATCCTCTTTGGCTGGTGTTTCAGCCTCTGTAAGCCCCTGTGGGTTCAGGTTAGTTGACACTGTTGGTCTCCTTGATGAGTTCTTGTCCTCTGTGGGGCATTCTGACCTTCCCCCTAGTCTTCCACAAGACTCCCCAAGCTCCACCTAATGTTTGGCTGTGAGCCCCAACATCTGTTTTGTTTCACTGCTGGGTGGAGCCTCTCAGAGGACAGTCATGTTCAGCTCATGTCTGCAAGCATAACAGAACATCATTAATAGTGTCAGGAGTTGGCTTTCTCCTATGGAGTGAGTCTCAGGTATGGCCAGTCATTGGTTAGACATTCTCTCAATCTCTGCTCCATCTCTATCCCTGCCTATATATCCCGTAGGCAGAATAATTTTTGGTCAAAGATACTAGAAGGCAAACTTCAATCCAAGGAGGCTAAGTACACCCAAGGAAACATGAAAATAAGTAACTCCACACTGCAAAAGGGAGTCATATCATGTTCTCTCTCTCTCTCTCTCTCTCTCTCTCTCTCTCTCTCTCTCTCTCTCTCTCTCTCTCTCTCTCCCCACCCCCACTGCCAACACCAAAATAAGAGGAATAAACATTAATTGGTTATTGATATATCTTAACGTTTTATTTGGCTCAATTTTCCAAGAAAAAGGCACAGGCTATCAAAATAGATGTAAAACAGGATTCCTGATCGTGTTGTATACAAGTAACATACCTCAGCAACAAAAACAGTCATTGCCTCACATTAAAGGATTGGAAAAGGTTTTCTAAGCAAATGGACTTAGGAAGCAAGCTGGAGTAGACATTCTAATATCTGATAAAATAGATTTTCAACCAAAATTAACTAAAGGAGATGAGGAAAGACACCATTCTAATCAAAGAAAAAATTCACTGATATGACAATTCAGTTCTGAACATCTATGCCCCAAATGCAAGGGTACCCACATTCATAAAAGAAACACTAAAACTTAAGATGCACCCCCTAACCCCATTCACTGATTCTTTTTGAACCATTGCATTCCCAAATTCTGGAGCTCTTCCTCAGAGTCTCCCTACATTTCTCCAACCCCAATGAATTCAGTGGGCCTGACTTAATTTGCTCATCCTTACAGAGGGTCAAAGAGAAACATGATTCTGCTCTTGCCTGCTCCAACTACTGGCACTCTGGGTCTGAAAGGCACTGTAGGTGTTGCTTTCCCATTCTCCATACTTGCTGTTGGTGCAGTTCCTGGCAGAGCAAACCATCTTCACTATTAACATGACCTTCAGCTGGAGAGAAATGTGCTCTTCTTACTCTCAGGGGAATAAATACCTTTGGGACAAGGTTGATCATCATCAACTGTGTTGTTCTATTATGTATGCATCCCAGAAGCTTTTTAGCCACAATTGGCTCTCTGTCAATTTTTTTCCTTAGGAACTCTGTCTACAAGTAACCCAGGAAGACCTCTTTACCCGATTTGCCATTTTCTTATTTCCCACTTTATAGACACACTTGGCTGAGATCTGCCAAAGGGCTCAGCAAAGCTGCTAAAACTCCATACCAGCCTTGAGGTCCCTGATGGATCAACCATTGTTTTAATTGCTCTGTGAACATAGCTCTTTCTGGCTCAATGAACTGGAGTTCATACAGAACTTCTGTTATTCCTCAGTAGTGTTTGCCTTTCCTTTATTGTTTTCGAATCACACATGTTTATGCAGGGCTCAGATAGAGCTAACCCAGTGTTTTAACGGCTTTGGTAAGCCAGCCTATCAGGGAATGGTTTCTCTATTACTATCTCAAGTTGTGCCACCTTTGCCTTAAGGTGGAATGCCTTACTCCGGTTTTCTGCCATGAGAGCAGTCAGACTGATCCCATCTACTTTCATGTCCCATAGTCTTGTAAGTCAGACTGCTATGGGCTGTTTCATTGTTGTTTAAAGCTCCTCCCCAATTCTAGCAGCTCATAGAGCTGAATAGTCCCAGATTAGGCTAGTTTCTTTCATTTCACCATTGTTAATGTCCCCATCTGCATGCGGATTACGGATTTTCTCTCTATTAAACTTCGGACGTGAGGGATTTCTTCTATTGCTTTTACCATTTCTTTTTCACAATCTCATTTATCTAGTTTATAGACGTTATCATGAAGGATGTTAGCCTCATTTCTCTCTCTCTCTCTCTCTCTCTCTCTCTCTCTCTCTCTCTCTCTCTCCCATTGCAATTCTTTCTTTATTAAAAAAAAGTCTTGCTTGGCCACCATCTTAGCACAAACACTTTTTTTTAGACCACGCAACAGAGGCCAGATGACCTCTGCCACAGCTTGCCAACAATCTTGAGCCTGTGCACTAAGCTCAAAGACTGAAATTTTTCCTATAAACCTTGAACTGTTTACAGGGCATCTCCATATTAACATAATGAATTCCACGTATAAAGCAGGCATGCCATCTTATACCACATGGATGTAGACGGTCATGCTGGGATTCCTCTCATAAACATTCCTAATCCTGATGGCTCAGCCTTAATTGTATAGCTCAATACCCAAAGCAAGAACCACATAGGCCCTTCCACAGCACAAAGGCACATTAACACACACCATACGGGAAAATACAATTGGAATTTCCTCTGTGGTGCTTTCTCCTCAGGCTGCTCATCTCATACACTCACTTCTCCTCAACTCATCTTTGGTTCTCTTCTGCTCCTGTTTGTGCACCAGCTATATTGTGTTTGCTGGAGAGATACAAGACACACACACAAACACACACACACACAATCGGCTCACTCCAGACAGAAAGCCCATGATAGACCAATGTATGGATACACCCCAAAAGTCCACCTGGTGAACCAATGAGTTCTATTGGGGTTACTTACTGGACTATGGGTGAGGGGTTATTTACAGGAGCAGGAATAACTCAAAGGCAGCTGCATCACCAAGGCTACTGCAGCATGGATAACTCCTCACAGAGGGTGGGAACCAAAGATTTAGGAGTAAGCAGTGGCAGATATTCCAACTGTGGGCAGGTCAATGGGTTGGAAGAGTGTCCTTTCCAGGTGCCTCAGTTGGTCTACACGTTTTAGAGGTAGCTGGCTGGTTTCTTCTTATAGGCAACTAGTTTGGCCTCAGACTCTTCTCTGCATCTTGTCATATCTGAGAGTCTTCTCTGTAGCTTGACTCTTCTAACAGAGACTTTTTGCATCTTAGTTTGACTGAGTGTGACTCTTAGCAGTCTTTACTGTTTACTCTGGGTGGGAGGAGCCTTAGTGAATCTGGTCAGTTTCAAGGACTTTCTGAATATATTTTGAATTACTTATTTTCTGCCTTAACAGACTTCCCTACAGAATGAAATGTTTCAATGCCAGAAAAAATGGCTACACATGTTTTAATGGTGTAAAGTAAGAAGCAAAGTAAACATGTCCTGGCTATTTAGGTATTTGGTGTTTTACCCTGAAATGACACTGAGTGAGGAGAGTCAGATAATCCACAGTGGACAAAGGAAACATTGTCTCATCATTAAAGCAGCCATGGCTAATGGTTCTTGATATTTTACAAGTCCATGCTCATGAAGGAGGGGGCTGGGGAATGGCTAGGCATGGAAAAATACGAAGTCATGGCAGAAGAAACAGAGACATGGTGTGTGTTTCTTGGATAATAGAAAAAGGGTGATTGTGCTGTCTCAGCTAAGCACAGTTCAGGCATTTGTTTAAAGTACTAACTCACGGCAGAAGAAACAGAGACATATTGTGTGTTTCTTTGATAGTAGAAAAAGGGTGCTTATGCCGCCTTAACTAAGCACAGTTCAGGCATTTGTTGCACATGCCTTTATAGTAAAGATTGGGAGAGCCAGCAGCCATTTTTAGATGAGCTCCCTGGAGAATGGGAAATGAGGTTGTCACATTGGTTGAGTCAAAGTCAATGGAGAACAGTCTCGATTTAACAATGTGTATCAATCAATATTGTCCATCAGGAAAAGGGCTAGTTGAAATCTGAGAAGACAGTCTTTAACTTGTAGTGTTTTACAGTGTACCACGATGGATCAGTCAGCGAACTGCAAAATAGACAGTTTCAGGACATAGACAGTGTGAGTTCCTAGTTCAGTATTTCAATAAGGAAATTTAAGTTTCTGTAAGTTACATTATTTCTTTGAAACTTCAAATGAAAGACAGAAGCCATACTAGAAGACAGGTTAGATGCTGATATTGGGAGTAGGTGATGGTTTCTTAAAGAGGCAAAAGGATCTCATGGCAGATACCAGATGCAGTAGAAGATGATTCTGTGAGTGACAGATATTGGTTTGCAAGAAGAACAATGTAAGTAGAGGGCTTTCATAATGGCAGATAATGGGGAAATTGTGCCTACAGTAAGAATAAATTAGGTGCAGCAGAAAGAGAATCAAAACATCAGCAAGCTTGAAGAGGATTTAAATTTGTTCTAGAACCCGTATCAGAAAGCATACAATCACGTGTAACTCCAGTTCCAGGTGATTAGGTGCCTCTGGTCTCTAAGCCACATGCACTACCTTTATGCACACTCACATACACATCCTACACACTGATACACAGCTAAAAACCTTAAAAAAAACTAAATTAAGTATAAGAAAGCCTATGTATGTTGTAATGTTCACATGATACTCTCATACTGTCAATATTTAATTACCCCATCTTTTCCCTCAGGCATCCCAATTTGCCGTTGTCATAGCATTACTTTCTCTGATCAGGAAGTATACTGTGGGCTGACTGGGGCCATTTATCTTTGCACTCACTACAATACACGGACCTAAAGAAGCTAAGTAACAAGGAGGACCCTAGGATAATGCTTAATTCTCATTCAGAAGGACAAATAGAATAGACACTGGATGCAGCTGGAGAGAAGGAACAGGAAAGGAGCCTACCATAGAGGTCCTCTGAAAGACTCTACCCAGCAGGAGATAGAAGCAGATGCTGAGACACAGCCAGACTCCTGGGTGGAGCACAGAGAGTCTTATGGAAGAGTTAGGAAGCAGAGAGACCTCGAGGGGTTAGGAGCTCCACAAGGAGACCAATTGAGCCAACAAATCCCAGTGGAGGGGGGAGGTGCTGTAGAGACCAATGCACCAACCAAGAACCATGCACTGTGAGGACCTAGACCCTCTGCTCAGATGTAGTAGATAGGCAACACAGTCTCCTTGTGGGTCCCATAATATGGAAAGTAGGGACTACTTCAGACATGGCCCCCACGTCCATGGTCACTTCCCTCTGGCAGGGCTGACTTGCAAGGCAAGAGAGGAAGAGGATGCAGGCAGTGCAGATGAGACTTGATAGGCTGACATCAGATGTTAGGGAAAGAGGACTCTGTTTTCTCAGGACTAGAATATAGAGGGAGAGCATCTGAGGGAAGGAGAGTGTGATTGGGAGGCAATGAGGAAGGGTGCTGTCATTGGGATGTAAAGTGAACAAATTAAAAATTAATAATAGATATTGATTTACATTCAGAATTTTAGACTCCCGAAGATAGGAAAGATGTAACATTTATATAATTTCTGATTGTTTCATGGTTCTTCTTGTTGTGGGTAGTTTATTGTATATATATATATATATATATATATATATATATATATATATATATATATATATATATATATATATGTGTGTGTGTGTGTGTGTGTGTGTGTGTGTGTGTGTGTGTGTGTGTGTGTATAATGTAAATATATGTAAAAAATATTTAATAAAAAATGTAAAAAAAGAAATAAAACAACAAAAATCCGAAGCTGCTATTCTAAACTGGGGTGCTCTAGTCCCTATGATGTTGCAAGTCTCTACTTAGATGTCTCCTGGTAGATAAAACATCTCACAGGTCAGTTCACCCCAGGGCTCTTGTTGAACAGTAAGTAAGGACACACTAATGCTACTGCATAGACTGTCAAATTTCCCCTTGAAATGAAACCTTCAAAAGTGCTGGGAGTCTACAGCTTTCCACAGAGGAGTCTCTCAAAGTAAAAGGTGAGCTATACGGGTAAGCAGATTCTTGCTAGAAAAGTAACTATGGAAATACCCTTAGCCATCATTTCCTGACGACCCCGAAGGCCATGCCATTCTACTTCAATCAAACAAGATGGATACATCCCATATTATTGGACAGTTTCCTGTCAAGGAATAGTGTTCATTAAATTCTTTTATTTCTTCAAAGAATCCATCCTCTTACTCGAGTGAGGCCCCTGGAGCAGCACTGCAACCACAAGTGTTTTTCCTGGGATACTCTAAAAAAAAACACCATACTTTTACAAGTTCAATTTTTTTATGTGCTATATTTGATGCATGGAATTTAAATGAGTTTTTAATACATGAAAAATGGTAAGTCCTGCAGAAAATGTATACTACCGTAGCTCAAACACTCCAAAATGCGAAACTTGCAAGCTTCCATAGAGCAGGTACTAGATGGGCTGCTGTCTTGAGGCTTTGCATTCATGGGTCCCTCTGCTTAGAGTCCTGTTTTCCCAAGCAGCAAGGACTTGATGGGTCTGTGCTCAAAAGCCCTCAGATACTCTGTTCAATGTGATGGTCTCCCTTTTGGGATGCCTGACACTACTTGATGTGCCATATACTTTATTGTGTTCTAATTGTCTTCTGCAAACTAGGATATCCGTTCCTTAAAGGGTAATTTACTTACTTAGTGCTTAGAATTGTGTCTGACAAAAATCTTATAAACATTGTTTAAAAATAAATGAATGAAAGTTTCATCTGGGTATATGCATCAGTGATGTCTTTAGGAGTAGCAAACCTTAGAAAAAACAAAGGCAGAGTTATATCTCGGTTCTTATAAAGCTTCCAGGAGTTTTTAAAGATTTTAGGTCTATGAATGAACAGGATTATGGAATGCAAATATCTAAGGATCCACTCTATGAAAAACTCACATACTGCATCATCCCAAACTGGCAAGTTTTGTGGCTGCACAGGTAGATGCACATAAAGTTTTAACATAATCATTGTGATATTGAATATATATGAAAACATAACATATGATTACTTAATGCTGAAATAGGCATTATATATGTGTAAATATATTTATATAGCTATGCATGGGAATAGTGATAAACCTATACATTCTAGAGCTACTATTTATCCCAGAAGTAATGCTTTATGAGTTTTCCTCCATATGCTTTTTCAGTTTTTACTTTCAAATTAACTAAAATGAAAATATGTTCTATATAAAATACACAGGGAATGGTCTACTCCAATGAAAAGTAATTCTAAGGCAAGGAGAACCAGGTGGTTCCTTGGTAATAATTTTCTTACCCAGAATACCAAAAAGACCTTTCCATTCTTTGTGGGGTTGCAACTCTGTCTGAGTTCTGATTCACATATTCAGTAATAAACAGCATGTAAATCTTGCTAGATCTGAAACCAACCACGCCTTTTCATGTGCACTCAGCACCTCTTCTCAAAAGAAAGTTTTCGCATAACATTAATTTGCTGTTTCAAACATTGGGTAGTTTTCTGCAGGCAACCGTTGACTTTAATTAAGGTGATTGGCAGGTTGCACATATAAGAAGCCTTTCATAGAGCATTTGAAATGAATTAGACTCTAACCCTGCTCTACAAAAGCTCATTAGTTTAACACGATAAAAACCACCAAGATTTTTTTGGTCCCAATTCATAGGGAAAAATTCTTGTTAGTTAATTTAAACAATTTATTTTGATTCCACTTCTGGCTACAGCACTAATATGATGCTGAGTTCACACGGGTTTGGTTCCTAGAAGGTTGTGGTGTTCTCAGAAGGGAACCTTAGGACTACAGTGGACAGTGGCCTGCCAAGTGATCCACTACTGATGTCTGTTTAGTGTGCAGCCTGCATTCTGTTTCAGTATCTTCAGGAGGAAAATGTGCTTAGTACCTTAAAAAGTGCATATAGACTTGGAAGGGCTTTTGTCAGTTCATAAATTGTTTCATTCTAAATGTGTAGAGTATGGACAGATTATCTTCTTGTCCCCTCTGCAGCAAGCATACTAGTCTCCTCTGAGCTACAGAAGCCTTGTGCGGTATGTCTTGTGATTATTCTGGGGGAAAGTGATTTCTTCTGCCCTTGATTATAAGACAGGAAGGTGGGGAATGGCTAGTTTCTAGAGAAATATAATTAAAGCATGTACAAGAGCAGAGCCTGGAAAAAAAGGTACAAAGAAGAGACCTAATCTCCCTGGGAGACTAATGTGTGCTTGGCAGTGGGGGATGGTCTAAGCTGAGGAGCAGGCATACAGAGGATGTGTTTCATACTTCGTGGATACTGCAACTCCTTACAGAGAATAGCTGAGCCTTCAGCTGCATTTTTTGACAATGCTTTACCATCCTTGGTGCCATGGAGACTTGAATCCCTTCTTATATGGTGTCTCCCTGCTCAGAGCACGCAAGCCCAACTTGTTTCTTCCCTTTGGGCTTCAGTTTAGGACATGCAGCTCAGCTCCTGGGAGCTACATCCTCTGGAATTATTGGTTCCATCAACCTAGCCCCTGTCTGTAATGGGACTCTTGACTCCTCAAGCAAAGCAAACCCAGGCGTGATCTCATGATTTCTGACATAGTTGTAAAGTTACTCTGCTCTTCCTAGAAAAGGCTTAAATGATGGAAGGAGTGGACCTTGTAACATCCTCCTGTATGTGATATTTTTAGTCTGCACATGGCATCTATCAGATTTTTTAAAAAGAGGGCTTCAAATACTAATACTTGAGTTATACATTTTTATGCATACAGCTTTAATTGATGGAGCTTAATATTTCATGTTCATAATAGAAAGAGCAGGAGTTTTGAGCTGGTACTGAGTTGTTTGTCTTGCCACACCCTCAGCAATGGCAATATTCACCTGGTGACTGAGCACTGAGTTACAATTTTCAAGGAAATACACAGGTTTATTTTTATGTTCTCATCTAAGGCACTTAAAATTACATAGATGTTTTTAATGTCATTTATGGGACCCAGTAAACATTGATGGGAAGACAACATTAGCAAAGGGCTTGCTAATGGCAGATTTGGAAGTTTGTGTTGCTAAAAGTTCACAGATCATCTCCTAGTAGTTTACCATTACACCCACGGATCGATGCATGTTTCCACCATCATCTTAGAAACTTCTGTTTGTAGTAGATGATGGCTAACCCAGAGACTTACCACTGCTACTGGGTGGAGAATAAGAGATTTCAGAATGTTTAGTACTAATTGGTGTGCATATACCGTATACCTTTCAAGGATCAGGCATAGTTGTGAAATAGGGGGCACAAAAGCTATAAGGCCCAGAGCTGTGGGTGAATACAAGGAAATAATTGTCTTCTGGACTCAGTAGGGCAGCCGCATAACCAAACTCACAGGGAGCTAGCTCACCTTAGATTAAATCTGAACAGGGAAGGGGAAATTGGGTATACAATCCCAACCCTAGTAATGAGACTATCAGCAACTATTAGCTACTGGGAAAGGAAGAGACAGTTTTCTCTAAAAGTAAAACAACCACTCTCTAGTGGAAGACAACATAGTCAAGAATATTTAGAAAGCAAAAGTTAGTCTTGAAGAATTAAAAAATTGGACCCAAAATTACGAGGATAGTGAAGAGGTGATCTGGAAAGAGACAGATAAAAGGTTGAATATAATCAAAACATGTATGAAATTTTCAAAGAATAAAATTTTTTTTAACTTTTTAAATAAAAATTCACAGATCACCTATGAGTCCAGGGTTTCCCCAAAAGATCTTGTGAGTTTAGTTATACATACCTAAGTAATAGTACAAGAACTCTTAGGTCAAGAATTCTTATTTTAGGATCCAGTAAGTACAAAACAGCATGTATTTTTGTGTATATACATTTTATAAAACTAGCAAACACAATGTATGTATTCAAATATCTTATAAAACTGATATGAATCTCAAGTTGTAATTGTAAGACTATCTTATAGCTTTAAAATCATGACTCCATCCAACTTGATGAGTTATAAACTGAAACAGAGCTTAAAGTATCTAGAAATGACAAAAGATGTGCCTTAAATTACATTGTACTTCCAAGAATGATAATCAAAAATATATAAAAGGTCTAAATCTATACTTTTATATCAAAATAAGAAAAATGATAGAATCAATTCAGTGGGCTCATTATCAAAGCAAAGATTTCACATTGATGGGTCCATTGCATTAGCAGTTCTCTATGCCTGGGACCCTTCACTTATCATTGGTGCAAACCCAGTCCATGTTCAACTTCCCTCAGTTAATTTCAGCTGTACTGGGGAGATCTGCTCTGCTCTGTTCTTCTATAGAGCCAAAAAGCAAAACATGTTTGCTATTTGCTCATGTGAATCTATGGATGTTTTTAGTTTGTAGAAAGAAAAGGTAAGAGGCCAATGGTACTCAGAGGAAGGGGAAGCAGGCTATCAGGATGAGACCTGATAGGCTGAGGTTATATGGTTGGGGTGGAGGTCCCCTTCTGTCAGAGGTCTAGGTGAGGGGAATAGGGTGAAAGAAGGAGGGAGGAGGAGCAAGGAAGATAGATACAAGTGAGATGTAATCTGAACAAATTATTTTAAAAAGTTAAAAAATAAAAAAGAAAGAAAAGAAAAAGAAAAGGTAAGGTTCCCCTCCATTCCATTACTAGTGGCATTGAAGTTTGTGTACAGCTGCCTTTTAAAGCTCAGCTATCCAGTTGCTTGATAAGTGTTTTCTGTGGATATTAAACCAATAACTGAAAATGCCAGAACTTCTGATGATGCAGAAATGTAAATTTTCAGAGGAAACAATGAACTTACTGTGGTTTGAGTCCCCATTTTTTTTTAATATAATGACATCCTGGGGACAATAACAGGGTAAATGGATTCTGGTCAGAGAAGAGAGCCACCAGTGTGAATGCAACTGGAAGGAAGTCATTTAAATGAATCTTCTCTACTGCTTGGTAAAGTGATGGGAGATCTGGTTCTCGTTAGAAATTCATTGGTAGTCATGGCACCCATGACAACTTCACCTTTGTTGGCATGGCGTTGTTTAAGCCATGTGGCATATGTCCATAACTTGCTTTGGTTGATATTATGCTGTGCTTTGTTTGTAAGAATAAGGAGTTTAGACCAGCATTACAATTAAGTTAAATCAACCCAAAATTTCACAGAAATTATGGATGCTATTTCTGCTCTGCATTTCGCCCCTTTAAGGCTTATAGTTTGGCTATGCACTCCAGCATCCCTACCTTCATCCCTGCTTTCCTTTCACACCTGGGTTCCTTAGTGGTTATTACAGAACTGTGTTGCCAGTTTTACCTGTGTCTACTCAGTGACTGCCACTGATACATGTTCAAAAGAAGACATTGGTTTATCCCATTGTTGTTTACATCTTTATCCTATTGCTTTATCATCTTCTTTCATTGAGTTCTGTATTCTGCTCTTGTGAGTTCTTTTCCACTCATTCGATACACTTTATTCCACCCCCTTTATATTAACATAATATTTCAGTCCTTCTTTAATTATCTCAAAATGTTTTCACTGAATGAGCTCCTCTTTAAGAATGACCCCCAAATGGAACAAAATCAATTATCTCTCTAGATTTGTTAAACATCGCTGACTGTTACTGATAGGGGACATGCTAGTTATCAAATGAACAGGGCTACAGCAGTCAAGCAATGTGCCCAAAGTACAGCCGGTGTGAGGGTAAAGGGTGGCTCAGATACAGATGTTTTGATCATAGCTATAATTACATTCTGTTATGCTGGAAACCAAAAGACAGCAGCTCAGAGGAGTGAAGGCAGGAAAATAAGGCAAGCTAAGCAAATTGAGACTGCTGCATACATTATGTCTAGCTGAAAGCAATGAGTCATGAATGGGTTTGTTCCAGATACTTTTTCTCCAAATGATGGTTAGCGGTTTATAATGGATACCTATGCCATTTGTTAGTCATTTTCTGTAGACCAGTTTCTCTTGATTTCTTTAAATGTTGTATTAGACTTTCAGTAAATTTTCTTTAAAGTGATGTCAAAATGTAGCTAATTGACAAAATGGAAACTAGGCTGTGATATTTGTAATGGGGGTTTAGAGGGACATGTAACATCACCTCACCTATACTTTCAGGTCTTTTGAATAAACTTACCAATATTCTCCATTGCTTACATGCTAAGATTCTTTATATTTCCACTTACAATTATGTCACATTTTTCTTGCGAATATCTAAGTTCTCCCTTTCTTTTTGTGGTTATTTGAATTGGAAATGGTCCCCAGAGTCTTAGACATTTGAAAACACTGGTCCCAGTTAGTGGTTCTCTCTCTCTGTCTCTCTGTCTCTCTCCCTCTCTCTATCTCTCTCTCTTTCTCCCTCTCTCTTTCTCTCTTCTCTCTGCTGGCTCTGTCTATTCTCACCTCTCCTACTCTCCCTCTCTCTGTCTCTGTTTCTCTGTCTCTTTCCCTCTCTCCCTCTCTGTATCTCTGTCTGTTTGTCTGTCTGTCTGTCTGTCTGTGTCTGTGTCTGTGTCTCTGCTCTGTCTGTCTGTCGTCTGCGTCTGTCTGTCTGGTCTTCTCTGTCTGTCCTGTCGTTCTGTCCTGTCTCCTCTCTCTCTCTCTCTCTCAGCTCTCCTCTCTCTCCTCTCTCCTCTCTCTCTCCATCCTCGCTCTCTCTCTCTCTCTCCCTCTCTCTCTCTCTCTGTGTGAGTGTGGTATGGGTGTTTAGATGTTACACCTTTGCTACAAAAGTATGTCACTGGGAACTGGATTTGAGATTAAAGTCCTTGAACCATTTTCAGTTCACTCTGCCTGCTTCATGTTTTAGGTTTAGCATTCCTTGCTCCAACTGTCCAGGCTTTCACACCGTGATGGACTTCTATCTTTCTAAAACTATAATCCAAGTAAACTCTCTTTCTTTGTTTCCTTTGGTAATGGTGTTTTATCGCAGTAACATAAAAATAGCTAATATATTTTAAAAATACAACATTTTAATTGATTCTTTGGGAATGGCATATATTATCTCCCTCTGTCTTTTAAACGGCCACATTCTCAAACCTCCTAGCTATCTTTTCTAGTGTTTCCCCCTTTCCAGGTTTTAAAATTTATAATTACTCAACTATTCCATATTTTACTTATTTTTTCTTAGTGCTGGCTCCTCTTCTGTGTTTAACAACCTTTGAGGGCAGATTTTGTGTTGTCTTTGTTTTGTTTTGTTTTTCTATCTACAGCTCTGTATCACTGGATTTAATGTGTACACTGGAACAGCAGAGAGAGAAAATTTTGATCCTTTTGGAATGAGATGAATTAAATTACTTCCAGCAAAAACAATAGATACAGTATAGACTTTGGAAGAAAGAACCTCTACATAAATTTAAATAGGTAAAGTAAAATCTTATTTTCCACATCAAAATCATTTCCTTTACTGACAGTCAGTGCTCTGTAAACTTGAGTTAATCATCCCAAAATATTCAGTACCTAAGGTTTTAAAAGTCCATTTTTGTTAGAAAACATACATTTCTGTCAGTGCTGCCGAAATTCAGAAAATAACAAGGAAAATAACATTTTTCTATGTATTTTATGTTCTCTTTGATATAAAATAGAATTAAAAAGGAAAGTGTGAGCTGATTTTGGGATTCATTGTCCAGATATGTAGAAACTGAATTGTCAGGAAGCTTTCCCCAATCCTCTCCATTCTTGCTCAGTGCAGAACTAGAGAACCAGAGCAGCTGACAGCTTCGTATGCTTTAGGTTTTTTTTTTTTTTTTTTTTTTTACATTTTTAAAAATATTGATCTTCAGAAAAATCTCAAAATTAGCTCTCCCTATGGCACTGTAAAATGATAAAAAAAAAAATTCAAACTAAAAAGACTGTCAGAGACCAGGTGTGCTGGTGTACGCCTCTAATCCCAGCACTAGGGAGGCAGAGGCAGCTGGATCACTGTGAGCTCGAGGCCAGCCTGGTCTACAAAGTGAGTCTAGGACAGCTAGGGCTACACAGAGAGACTCTGTCTCGAAAAACCAAAAACAACAACAACAACAACAACAAAAAACAAAAACCTGTCAGAATTGACTCAGTAATGTACATCTAAATCAAAATTAGACAGAGATTGTTTTCTGGAAAGGCAGAAAGCATTCTATGCACTCATATAATCGCGATCCACGTAGGTTTGCCCTTTGGAATAGTTTTTTGTTTTGTTTATTTGTTTTTTGTTGTGGTTGTTGTTTGTTTGTTTTTGGTTTTTTTGAGACAGAGTTTCTCTCTGTAGCCCTGGCTGTCCTGAACTAGCTTTGTGGACCAGGCTGGCCTCGAACACTCAGTGATCTGCCTGCCTCTGCCTCCCAAGTGCTGGGATTAATGGCGTGCACCACCACGCCCAGTGGTTTGTCCTTTGCATGGAAAAGTGAGAACGATCACGAACCTTGATACCAGATGCAAATTAGAATCTCAATTAAAAATCAATGATATTGTTACTGAAAGATACTTGGTTGTACAATCATACATATTCACCCATACTGTGCTCTCTTATCTCCCACCCACTCTTGCTGACTCTACTCTACTTTCCCTTTAGTCCCCCTCCTATTTTTTGTCTTCTTTTAGTGTTGGTTGTGTGAGCATGGGAGTTCTTTATTTAGAATACAGGCACCTTACCAGTAGCTACAACACTAAAGAAAATGACACCTGAGCCCCAAAGCAGCTATAAACTGCCAATAGCTCCTTGGAGAGAGGTAGAGACTCACGGAACCCTCTCAGACCCATAATGGGAATGCTGAAAGGCCCATTATAAATGCTGTATGTACCCCAAACTGTGGTGTATTCATGATTGCATTACCTATGTGATATGAAGAAGACAGTTTCATAACAATTCTGTACATCCCCTAAGTCTTGCATTCTTTCTGCCCATCTCTTTTTGCCCAACATTCCCTGTGTTTTAGAAAATGTGGTGCAGATATCTGCATAGGATTGAGCATTCGTCCTCAGAACTAGAACCACTTAGAAGTCTCTGTTAATTAATGCCCACTGAATAAAGAAGTATCTCTGACCATGGATGAAAACAGCAGGAGTCTGAGGGCGTAAATAAGAAAAGCTTAGAAGACAGTTTAGCTTTATGTCCAATTATCAAAACAATAGATCTACTCCTATGGTTTATAACTCCCCCCTCCCCCGAGGTCATGGGTTTTTGAAAAGGTTTATGGTACAAGGCATGTGTTTTCTTCTATGGATAGGGCCTAAGAGCAAGTCAGAAAGTGCTTGGTTACCCCATGACAGCCATAGCACTATTTCACTAGTGGGTATGTCTTGTCTGCAAGGTCATTATTGTAGTACCCAAGATCTAAACCTCAATAAGACTGTTGGTGATTCTCCTTCTCCTGAAGCTGGCGTAGCACATTCTGAGACCGTGAGACTGGCCTGGAGGGAGGGAGGGAGGGAGAGAGAGAGAGAGAGAGAGAGAGAGAGAGAGAGAGAGAGAGAGAGAGAGAGAGTGTTTCCAGCTCAGATTCAGGTTAACTTTACTCATGCCACTATGCCTTGTGTTGTCTTCAGTAACAGGGTCTTACCACCTAGTCCTGATGAGTAACCAAAAGAAATGGTAATAACTTGTTTTATTTTGTCAACCTTTGAGGCCTCTAGGTCCAACAACAAAGCAGGGCATTTTGGATTTGGGCCTGAGATTTACACTTAAAAATCCACAAGTTCTTAGAACTACATTGTCTACCTACATGGTTCTCTCCACTCAAGTTTGTTTTTGTTTTTAGTGACATGGTTTTGCTAGCTTCTAAAATAATGACTTTTGCGTAATCCTTAGTCTTAGTTTACCCTTTATTCAACTACTTCTTTCCCTCACCTTTTCTCTACTCAAATTTTAATCCTTTCAATGCCTAGTATCCCTTCTCTACCTTTAATTCACAGTGTTTCATTGTATCTTCCCACATGAATGCTTAACACACACACACACACACACACACACACACACACACACACACACACACACTCATAGCTTCCTTCTTGCTCCCTGACTTCTACAGGCATTCACTCCACAAAAACACAAAAACTCAAAGCTAAAATCTACACACAGGAGAATATATAGCAGTTATCTCACTCAGTATAATATTATTTAGCTAATTCTATTTTCCTGGAAGTTTCATGTTTTTTTCTGTGTTGCTGAATAAAATTTCTCTGTTCATATATACATTTTTTCCATTTATCAGTTGTTGAACATCTAGTATGATTCCATTTCCTAAACATTGTGAATTGAGTAGAAGTGAGCATGGAAATACAGGTATTTTTGTCTCAGAATATATAGTTCATTGGGTATATTCCAGGATTGGTACAGTAGTGTCAAATGGCTATTTTGTTCTTAGTTTCTTGAGGAATCTTCACACTGAGAGTAAATACTACAGAAACATAGAAATAGATGGATAGGTCTTCTACAAAAATACAATGATATAGGGCTGGATGTGGTGACTCACCTTTAATCCCAGGAGGCAGAGGCAGGTGGATCGCTGTGAGTTATGGGCCAGCCTGATCTACAAAGTGAGTCCAGGACAGTCAAGGCTACATAGAGAAACCCTGTCTCAATCAAAACAAAACATAAGCAAAAGCAAAAACAGAAACAAAACAGCAACAGCAAACAAACAAACAAATACAACAATACCAGTTACACCAGCACCATTTGTAGAAGATGCTAATTTTTTCCATTGTATGGATTTGGCATTTTTGTCAAAAATCAAGTGTCCAAAGGTGTGGGTTTTTTCTAGGTCTTCAATTCAACTCCATTGATCAACCAGCCTATTACTATGCCAGTACCATGCTGTTTTGAGATCAGGTATGGAGATTCCTCCGGAATATCATTTATTGTAGAGAACTATTTTAGCTACTGCAGGTTTTTTTGTTTTTCCATAGGAAGTTGAGAATTGATCTTTCGAGGTAAAGAATTGTGGAGGTATTTTAATAGGGATTGCATTGACTGTATAGATTGCTTTTGGTAAGACGGTTATTTTAAAGTATGTTGATTCTCCCAGTCCATGAACACAGGAGATCTTTCAATCTTCTGCTCTGGGTGGAGCACTGAGAGTGGTATGGAGGAATGGGATGGTAGGACCTAGAGGGTTCAGGAGCCCCACAAGGAGACCATCAAGCCCATAAGATCTGGACCCAGGGGGCCTGCACAAACTCTTGCACCAACCAAGCACAATGCATGCAGTAAACGTACACCCCCTGTTCAAATCTAGCCAATGGACAACTCATTCTCTATGACTGAGGAGAGAGCTGGAGTTGTATCTCACATGAACTTTGATGCTTCTCATTTGATCACCTCTCGTTGATGTGGAGGCCTAGTGGGCACATAGAGGAAGGGGAAGCAGGCTGTCCACACGAGACCTGATAGGTTGTGGCCACATGGTAGGGGAGGAGGTCCCCTCCTATCCAAGTTCTAGGAGAGGGGAATAGGACAGAAGAGGGAGGTAGGGCTGGAATGGGAGGATACAAGTGAGAGGATAACAATCTGGATGTAATCTGAATAAATTATAATAAATTTTAAAAGTACAATGATAGACAGTTAAAAATGAATGGTTTCTTCAACTCTCCTAATAACTTTGGGAGAATAATGAAACCAGGACGGTATGGTGCATTCTATTAAACTATGTCTAGTGATGATAATTGAAAGGAAATATGCTGAATAAGACTAGGGATTTGTACTAGACCAACAAAGAAAAATGAAGACTGTGAAGTTAATAGAAAAGGGAAGCTTGGAAATGTTAGAGTCAATGCTGTCTAAACATTAGTAATACGAGGAGAGAAATTATAATTAAGCAAACAAACAAAAAGACATCATGGTTAGAGTTAATTGTCACATTGAATGAATCTAAAATTACCTGTGAGAGATGGCTCTCTGAGCATGCCTGTGCAGATTATCCTGACTGTGTTAGTTAACATGGGAGAAGCCTACCTTTATTGTAGGTGGGATCATTTCTTGGACGGGGGATATTGGTTGATTAGCACTAAAAACAAAGGATGCATTCAATTCTCTCTTACTGTAGATCACATTGGGGCCGGCTGAGTCACTCCTACTGTCCTAATTGTCCCAGCATGATTACATACATCTCTAGCTGTGAGTTAAAATAAACCCATTCATCTCTAAGTTGACTTTTTGGCCAGAAAATTTTGTCAGAACAACACGAGAAAAACTAAGACAGAAATTGGTTCCGAGAAGTGACTGTTGGTTTGAAAATTCTGACCATATGATTCTTCGGCCTTTGCAACTAGTGTGTGGCAGAACAATAAAAGAACTTTGAACTTTGGTCCTGTGATACTATCAGCTGAGCTTTATGGACCATGATGATGGTAAATCAAGAATGCTGAGAGATGTTTCAACCACAAATAGAATTCTGCCTAAAAATATGCAAGCTTGGATACAGGCAGAGTGGATGGCCAAACTCTGTCAAGACAGGGAAAGCAAGTCCTCAGTAGTTCCTGCCTCACAAATACATCTGTCAGATATACTGGGCCAGAAGGCTGAAGATGATGCTCTATTGTCATAAAGAGGTATGGGTGACTGTTCAGGCAGCAAGCTGTATGTCATTTTTTTTTTTTTTTCATTTTGGAAGCTGCTAACCTGCACTTCCTGTTTACTCAGATAATTAATTTTATTCTTTCTCACATCTCTGGTGAAGACCAGATAGTTTAGTTTTACAATTAAGCTTAGTTGTTTAGGGGTTAAGATGTTTTTAGGTCTAGATAGATGTTTTAAGTTGATAATAAGGGGATATGATAGATATTGATTTACATTCAGAATTTTAGATGCACCAAGATAGGAAATGATGTTTTCTTCAAGGTTGTCAAATACAAATAGCCAAGAGACTATGAATGTAACATTTATATAATTCCTGATTGTTTCATAGTTTTTCTTTCTATAGGTAGATTATTGTATATATGTGTATGTAATAATATAAATGTATATATAAAAAAGAAAATAACAAATAAAAAAAAGAAAAAGACAAAAAGAAAAAGAATGCTGAGAGAAATGGCAAAAACAGGACCTCATTTCCTGAGGTCCTAGAGGAGAGCAAAGACTGTGTCAGAGTCTAGGCTTGTGGCCTTCCTTGTGGTGCTTGCTTCTTTCAGCCCGTGAGCTGTGTGAAGCCTGTGTGAAGTTGAATTTAAACATAAATGTTAAATCATGAGTTACTCTCTTTAAATTACTGGATTCTACAACCTGATGAAAGTCAGTCATGTCCCTGGACATTTCTCCCTAAGACAGAAAGTTTAAATGCTCGACTATGCTTAGGATTTTACAGCCTATAGTGTATGGTCATGCATGGTCCAAACTAAACAATGTGATGTAGAACTTCCCATCACCCTCCCCCCCCCCAATTCAGGTATTTCCTTTTTCTCTTTCATGGTAGTTCTCTGAGAAATCTCTTCTCTGGGACCCCCTACATCATCCTCTCCATAGGAATCCTTTAACACCTCTTCTGTAAGATGTCCCCTTTAGTGAAGTTCTTCCCCAGGTTGTAAAGGACACTCTTTCTTTTACTTTGAGGCCTGTTATTCTCTTTCTAAATCACTGAGTTGTTCTATTTCTGGTACTTGCCTACCTGAAGGGCCACTAATGGTCAAGGCCCTTTCTTTCTAATGAACCTCATTCCTGAAAGGCAATTATGTACCAGTTCCTTTCCTGGCCTGAAACCTGTGCTGCTCCTTTTCCCATTTACAACATCTATGAATAACAGATTAATTTTTTTGACAAATTTAGTAACAGAAGGTGATAGTATTCTGCTTCAGTCTGCCTACATGTGATGTCACTGCTTACCTGACATGTGGGTGTGGCCCAACCCTGGGCCATATAAAAGATGAAACCTCCACTTGGCTCACTCTCTCTCTACCCCTCTCTTTCTACTCTCTCTCTCTCTCTCTCTCTCTCTCTCTCTCTCTCTCTCTCTCTCTCTTTCTACTCTAACTCTCTCTCTCTCTACTTTCTCTCTCTTTGGGGCACCCCTTCTCCCCTTTCCCTCTTCCCCATGCTCATTTAGTAAACTCTGTATGACATAATATTTGCTGCCTGGTACCTTGTATCCACCATCTAGCATTTCCTCAATTTTTAAATATAAGAGAAGGTCATTGAGATTGGTGTTGACTAAGCAGCTGTAATTTTTAAGGATCTCAACACTGCTAAAGAGAAACCTTTAGCACTGAACTAGGATGACAGTAAGATGCCCTATGGACAAAGCCCTCCATACATGAGGTAGAAGCAGGATTCTGCAGTGTCATCTATGTGAGGTGGTTATTGAGGCATGAGAGCTATAATGTTGAGGGGGTCATATAGTCTTACTCCAGAGTTTCAGAGAGCATCTGGGGCTAGATGATGAGTGGCAGGATGAGAGTCCTTGAAAAATAAGCCCCAAGATGCCACTGTTGTGGAACTTGGAAGGTGAAGTGTAAGTTGCAAGGGAGACCCCAGAATACTGATGTGGGGAAGCTTTGAGTGAATGTGTCAGAGATGCTTATGTTTACAGACCACGCTTTGAGAACTACCATACAACACAGTTGCTGAAGATTTCTATGTCTTTGTAAGCATGCATTTATATGAGCAACCTTTGAGGATCCTTCTTACTATGGTCTTTGCTGCATATTCCTATTTGTATAACCTCTAATTTCTTCTCAAGAATCTTTGTCTCATTCTAGTCATATAAGCATATGGACTTATCCATATGCCACCGAGACCAAAATGTTTTATTTTTAACTAGATTTTAAGCCTAATCATCTCATGGCATTGTCATGAGAGCTAGGTTGTGGACCTCAATTATTTTAGTCAAGTCAAAATTAGAGTTGCGACAATTCACGAAGCAGGAACATTAGCAACAGGCAATCAAGCATAGACTGTATAATTAATACAAGCAGATATATTACATTAGGTTCTATTATCAGTGATTTTTCTATAGAAATTTACATAAGCCACATTGTGACAAATTTTTATAGTAGCTTATTACATAATTTTATTTAGTGATAGGAAATTTTGTTGATAAGGTGCCCAAAGAGAAGTTATCCCTTAGAAAAATGAGAATGCACTAATTTGGACTATTAGGTATTTGACAGCGAAATTGTTTCACATTGAAGGAAAGTACTCATCATATATTTTTAAGAAAGAAGTTTTTTTTAATTTACCAGAAGCCTAGTCTAATTATGCTATGCTTAAAGTTACGTAGCTACAGCATTTATTATCAAGGAACTCTGTCATGGCCTACTTGCTTACCCCACTTCATGGATGGGAGTAATGAGTAAAACCACAATTACCTCTTGAACTACATTCCCACTTTCTATACCATTTCCATGAAAATCTCCAGGAACAGTTCTGGATAGATGGTTCAGCAGTGAAAACCACTTGATTATTTTGAAGTTGGCCTGGGTTTCTAGCACATGACAGCTCACAACCATCTATAACTCCCATTCTGCAAATCTGCATCCTCTTCTGGCCTTCCTGGCCAGTGCTAAGGAAGTGCTAAGCAAACACAGAGTACTTACATGCACGCAGAAAATCATTCATAAGATCAAAGTAAATGAGTAAAATTTTCAATAGTTCATAGCTGTCTTAAGTTTGATTGTCTAAATGCTAATGTCTGTGATATAGTTGACTCATTTTACGTAACAGTCAAGTTCATTCAAGTCATTTCTCAAGTAATTCATTATAAACACAGTGAGGATTAATATTCATTAGATTTTAGTTTTAATAATATTATTCAAGAATAATAAGTATTATGTGAACGTTAGTTTTCACAGCTTTATTTTTTAATTAAAGATGTATCTCATATCTTGTGGCTGTCAAACAGTTTACATCTCTGATTAAAACCATTTATTCATCTGAGACAGATTTTGGTACAATTAAAAAAAAATCATTTTAGCTTTAAGACACTGTGACTGAGTTTTTCCCAAGTATGTTAATAGCCAATTTAGGAAGACTTGATTATGCAGACTTGAAGTTTCTGATTTCTTGAAACTATAAACACCGTGGGTTGTTTCTAGGGAAGAGAAGGTGGCAAAAACAGTAGATTTTATACATAACTGCAATGCTCATCTTAAGATGAGCTCCAATTCTTTAATGATTCTATTTTATTAGGGATTCATTAAAGGCATTCACCTCCCTTACAACTGACTTCCCTAAATAGGAGGGAAAGGAGATTAAGGGGAAGAAGAGTGAAACCTTCTGGGTATCAGTCCCATGGGACAATTCCCGGGGAGTAATTCTCAGGAGTCTAGCAAATCATCTATCAGACAGAAGGTACAACATCTGTCCTCAACCAAACTTGGAGGGATCCACCAAGACTGCCACTGCAAACAGTGAAACTCCGGACTTCCTCCCATTGCCCTCTCCAGCTCCCCAATCTTCTCACATCCTCCTCCAAATCTATGGTCGTTTTTGCAATACAATAACCCGGCTGGAATCTCTGGCCCCTGTCTTTTGTCTGAGGCTAATACTTCCTTCCTCTGAGTCTATACTAAAAAGCTTAACTATCTGTCTGGAGAGACAAAGTCTCAGTGGGCTCAAGCATTCCAAGACTATTTTCACCTTGAGCCCAGACTAAGGCAGTATTACATTTTCTTCACAGATAGCATTGAAGAAACAGGCTTCTTCCTGCCACATAGCAAGTGGCTAAGTATGGTTATTATTTAGCAAACAGACAGAAATGGGGTTCTTAGTCTCACAGCCTTCAAGACATTAAAATACAAATACATACACACCTAATACAATTGGGCACCTACTTTTATGATAACTTTCTAATTCATTTAGCAGAGATTTCACTAGTTTTGTTGCATTAATTTTGATGACTAATGAAGTTAAAGAGATATATTATAAAAATAAAGCATTTTGAAGGCCTAAGGCAATTCCAATAGTCTGAAGATTTTATATATATTTTAATTTACTCAATAATGTAGAACATGGAATATTTTGATATTTTGAATAATGCAGGTATATTTAATGATGAACACCATGACCATTTTGTTATTTCTAGCCAGATGAGTTATGTTGCTTGCTATGAGGACTTTAAAACGTGTGTATCGCTTACAAGATTATAATGTATAGAAGCATACCTCAACAAATTTCATTTTCATAAGCATCACTGGGCTCTCTGAGATTGAGGACTGAAAATCAGCTTTCAGCTTAGTATTGTATATTTCTTTTATTATATACATACACAAATGTATAAATACTATTCAAAAATAGGCTGGAGAGATGGATCAGCAGTCAGGAGATTTGTTGATCTTGTGGAAGACCCAGGTTCAATTGCCAGCATCCCCACTGTGGTTCACAACCATCTGTAACTCCAGGCTGGGGGATCTGATGACCGATTTTGAACTCCATGAGCACCGATTATGCATGTGGTGCACATAGGTACATAAAGGTAAAATAATTATACACATAAACTAAAGGTAAACAAATCTAAATAACTTTAAAAATAACAATCATGACGATTTTAATGTCATTTTCTCCTCTTGCAGCAGGCATGGATTCAGTACCCAGGAACTTCATGGTAGCTACCAACCATCTGTAACTCCAAATCCAGGGGACCCAGTTCCCTCTTTGGGCCTCCACAGGCAATACATGCATATGGTGCACATATACTAAAAAGCAAAACATACATATATATAAAACAAACATTTTAAAAATCTTATCACGAGAACATACATCCCACATGTAACAGATAGATATGATTCTATAGAAAGACAAGGTGAAATAGTAAGATAAGGTCTTCAAAAACCTCAGAAATACAGAATACAGCATTTAAAGATGTTTTTATTATATTAAAGGTTCTTTGACAATGAGACAGATTAACTCCTGGCAACACCCTGCCTACCTCAAAGAAGATGGTGAGCATCAAAAAACCTCCTTGTGGAGATGGCTTCAAATGTGGCAAATAAGGCACAGGGTAAAATGTCCTCATTTCAACCACAGACAGAATTCTGTCTAAAAATGGACAAGTTTGGATGCAAGCAGAGTCGACAGCCAAACTCTGCCAAGACAAGGTAAGCCAGTCCTCAATAGTTCCTGCCTCACAAAAATGTCTGTCAGATATGTTGGGCTTCAAGGCTGAAGATGATGCTCCAACAATATAGAGTGGGTGACTGTTCAGGTAGCAAACCATCTCTATCGTCTTCTCATTTAGGAAGCTGCTAACCCACACTCCTGCATACTCAGGTAACTAATTTTATTCCTTCTCAAGTCTCTGGTGAGATTGAAGAAAGATCAGATAGTTTAGTTTTACAGTGAAGCTTAGTTGTTTAGGGGTTAAGATGTTTTTAGGTCTAGATAGATGTTTTAAGTTGATAATAAGGACATATGATAGAAATTGATTTACATTCAGAATTTTAGATTCACCAAGATGAAAAATATGTTTTCACCAAGATAAAAAATATGTTTTCTTCAAGGTTTCCTGATACAAATAGCCAAAACACTATGAATGTAACATTTATATAATTCCTGATTGTTTCATGGTTCTTCTCCCTGTAGGTAGTTTATTGTACATGTGTGTATGTGTGTGTAATAGTTTATAGTATATATGTGTAATAATATAAATGTAGATGTAAAAAAAAATAAAATCTTTTAAAATGATAGGAAAACAGTAGCTATATTAGTCTGAAATACAGCCTCACCAGTACTTTTGTTTTGTTTTTGCTCTTACTGTGATATAAAGTGAAATAGAACGGACAAGACAATTGTTGATAGTACAGTTAGAATACAAATATTCTGACATCTCGTTTTAAGAAATAATTCAACATTAGGAAGCCATTAGTTAGACTATAGGTAGTAGAGATTTTAAGGACAGCATTTAGTATCAGCACCACTGCAGCAGGAAGCACACCAGTCTCATGAAAATAGTGTATATCTTCCACTTCTTTTCTTTAAACATTCTCTCTTTAGAGACATTTTATTTTATAGGCCTTCTAGGGGAGGCGGCCATTCTAAGACCCCCGAGCTCATAGTAGTAAGCTCATAGTAAAAGCTACTCTTTTCTGGCTATAAACTAGCCTTTCCAGTAAGACCACTGGTAAAATCAGATTAAAGGCCCGCTGCCCATGAGCAGCAGTTCCAGAAACTTTTTCCTGACTAACCAGATCTTTTACAACCTCTCTCTCTCTCTCTCTCTCTCTCTCTCTCTCTCTCTCTCTCTCTCTCTCTCTCTCTCTCTCTCTCTCTCTCTGGATTCTCTCCCCCTTCTGTGGTTATAGCAGCCATAAAGATAGACACCTGCTGGAGCATTTCACGGTTAGGTATCCATAGCAACCCTCGCTTACAAAAATACCCATGCCACTGTGCCTATAAAAACCCTGTGAAAAATGTCAATGAACGGGGCTTAATCAGAATCCAGACTTGCCCTCATTTCTTTGTGTCTCCTGTACCCCCACTCGTCTGCCCCCTCCACAGGTACCTGTTGAAGACCCCACAGGCCAGGACAATTGGCGCCCCACGAGGCAATACTCTTACTGCCTCATGGGCTATGCATGCCATGTTTTGGGCTGTACTCTTTTAGAAAATTGACCAGCGAGTAAAGCTTGGCCCTCTCTCAAGATATAGAAAAATGAAACAATATTTTAAAAATTAAACAAATTTACACACATAGACATAAAATTTGACATGACGATTATAAAGCAAACAAACAATCTGATAGGCAAGACATAACGAAGCAGTTCCGAAACCTTGACAATAAACAGCATATCTAGAGTCTAAACTATCTTTAACTAAAGCCAACAAACTATATATATATATATATATATATATATATATATATATATATATATATATATATGAACCTTTATAGGTCTAAAAGCATAATACAGCATTCCTGTAATTTTTTACCAACTCTCACATTTTTCCAGTAAGAGTATGCAGTAACCAAATCCTTCTCCTTTTACCTGAGTTCCCCGTGTCTTGAGGGACTGTTTGAGTCCCTGTAAGAAAAGCTAATGCTTACTTAGTGCCCGTCCTATATGTGTGTGTGTGTCGCTGTGTCTTACCTTAGTTGATCTGTCTCACGAGTAGGGGAGTGGTGGCGATCCAAGCCGATCTGTCTCACGGGCCGGTGGGTATTCTGTGGTGATCCATGTAGATCTGTCTCACGGGCATGAAGTCCGTGGTGATCCAGGGTGACTAGCCTTCGCCAATTGTTAGGCACCACTGTCCCCGTTCCAGAAGACCATGTTGGGTGCCAATTGTTCCGGCCTGTGGGGTCTTCAATGGGTACCTGTGGATGGGGCAGAGGAGTGAGGGTACAGGAGACACGAAGAAATGAGGGCAAGTCTGGATTCTGATCAAGCCCCGTTCATTGACATTTTTCACAGGGTTTTTATAGGCACAGGGGCATGGATATTTGCGTAAGCGAGGGTTGCTATGGATACCTAACTGTGAAATGCTCCAGCAGGTGTCTACCTTTATAGCTGCTATAACCACAGAGGGGGAGAAATTCAAGAGAGAGAGGAGAGAGAGAGAGAGAGAGAGAGAGAGAGAGAGAGAGAGAGAGAGAGAGAGAAGTTGTAAAAGATCTGGTTAGTCAGGATAAAGTTTAAAGTTTCTGGAACTGCTACTTGTGGGCAGCTGGCCTTTAATCTGATTTTACCAGTGGTCTTACTGTAAAAGCTAGTTTATAGCCAGAAAGGAGTAGCTCTTACTATGAGTTCGGGGGTTTTAGAATGACCGTTCCCCACACTAGGTTGGATTGCATCTTCAAATACTTATTTTTGCAGTCAATTATCTTGATTTTTTTAATGTATATTTAGCTAATCTGTTTAAAATATTTTATTTATAAACATAAGCATATTAGCAGTCTAACATTGGTTAATTCTGTTATAACCAATCTTCTGAGTCACCTACCTTTCAAAGCATGAAGTGTTGCTAGGGAATGGAATTATTGAACTGGTTTTTATTATGGACATTGGATCATGATTCTATATTTAGTAAAAGCTTGTTGCTTTGCTCAGCCTGATGTATGGCCCAATGTATTTTTCTACCATCTACAGCAAAAGACCAGCTACATAATGTATTATTATGGGACACTGGAAAAAGTACATTCATGTGCTTCCATAAATCAAGAGTTTAAAGACTTTATCTCTTACTTTTTGTGCTATGTTGTCAATCTCAGCTGAACCATAGAACAGTTATTTTGTCATTTCTCTGAGTAAAGGTAATTTATAATCTTACTGGAAGGTTTGTAGTAGGGAAGAAGCTATTTAATTTTCAGACTTCAAATTCATGTCTGAGAAGAGCAGAGAATGCGAATATTTGTGCCAAGATAAGTGAGTTCTCTGCTAAAAATAAAGAAATTAAGGCAGAAAACTTGAGCACCTTACATATGTTCTGTGTGTGTTGCTCAAGAAAGTATTCTAATTTATCCTCCTCTATCCATATTGTGTACCACTACAATATATGTAATGTTCATAAAATAGTTTACATTTTAAAATCTTCATATTTACTCTTGCATTTCATTCATCTTCTTGCTCTGTCAGACATGACTCAACTGAATTAGAAATGAACTGCAATGGCTCAAAAAATCGACCTAACATTCCTAAGCTACTTAATCTCAAAATAAATTACATTTTAAAAATAGTACATTTTAAAGGATAAACTTTGTATTTATATTATCATACATGTTCATTTAAATGTATGTATTCCTTTGTATTTAATTGTTATTGAATGTCAGAGTGTTGAGTGAAGGATTAGTTGAAATGGTATGATATTGATCCGTACTTTTTTCTTGACTGTTCAGTTTTTCATTCATTTTTTTTCTTTTCCACTAGTACTAACGAGACACGTAGCATATGTCTGAAATATAATGTATAGTAAATGTAAACCTGTAGGTGAATTTGGTACAACCATCTAAGAGATTCAAATACAAGGAAATATGTCATAACAACTTTTTTTTTTTTATAAGCATCACTAGTCTCTCTGGGAGAGATAGAAAAGAAGACAATAGGCTGAAAAATGGATGTTCAGTTCTACTAGGTACCACAGATGATAGATAGATAGATAGATAGATAGATAGATAGATAGATAGATAGATGCTAGAGAGAAAGACAGATAATAATTTTTGTAGTTTTGGGGCTTGAATCAAGAGAATTTTACATGGTTGGAATATGCTTCAACACTGAGCTATACTCCTAGCCCTAACTGTTCTTTAGTGCAGAGGGAACCCATAGGATGCATTACTTTTTGTTTTCTCTGAACCAGACAGAGAGCCGTAGAAATTTAGAGGATTATAAAATTACATAAAGACCAAATACATATGGATATTCATGTAATGGATAAAGCAGCATGTTATATAAACAATGATACATTATGATCATGTTATCTTATTAATATTTTTCAAACGAAAAAATACAAAATTTTCAATAGTGCTTAACATGAAAACAGTAAGGCATTCATGTTCTCTTTTAAAGAGTGCTATAGCTTAGCATGTAGATCTAAAAAAATCATGTAAGTACAGTGCTCATGGTGAAAGGGAAGCCAGAGAACAACTCAGTACCAAGAGCAATAAAAAGAGAAGAGAGCTAGTGGTAGCATCAGTGCAGAACGTATGATCCCCAAGAGAGGATACAGCCCAGGACTCCTTGCAGTAAATGTGATAGTTATTAGCGTTTTTGAATTCCTAGTATTTGTTAAGCCTCTTGTTTGTATTAGCTTTATTTTTATTTAAGCAACATCTGAAGTGGATACCATTCCCATTTTACAGATCTAGAAATGGATGATGTTGCATTGTTTATATTCTCCGCCTTTAAGATGGAAAACCCACAATTTTGGACCAGAATTTAGTACACTGTACCTGAGCATCTATCTCCTGCCCTTTTCTCCATCTTGGTGTTCTCTTACTTTGTCTTCATATCATAAGCTTTCTCAATAACACTTCCAAGGGCCATTTTTTAATGTCTAATATTGTTTCTGATTACAGAGTGATCCTGTTAACACCTGTGTCTTCTGTCTCTGCTAAAGTCTTTAGAAGTTACTGTTGCCATAACAATATCCACGGCAGACTAGATTAACTTCCTCTTTTGTCTTCTTGTGAATACGGGGCACTAAGGATTAATCACCACTGAACTGGTCTGTTGTGCTAAAGTGACTGGGAGGACTCTTAGTCTTCAGTATGTGCAGTGCATGACATGAACTGGGGTGTTAAACCCTGAAATCTCATGATGCTTTTGTTACTCCAAAGCTCAAAAACTGAACCCTGTTTCCAACAGCTATTACACAATCACATAATGAGTAGCTTTAAGTAAAATGCAGTGAATATTTTGTTTATATTTATATAAAAATGCCCTTGAGAGATTAATGAGGCCATATGAATTTGTAGTTTACTCTGACGATTGTGGAATCTCTAAATAATACTAATTCTTTTAATCCATGAACATGAGGTGCCATACTTTTTATTTGTATGGATAATTTTTCTTCATGGGTGCTTCATGCTTTTCAATGTACTGATTTTTGTAAGTTATATTTGTTCAGAAGAATTTTGTCCATTTTGATATATTGCAAATTAGATTCCCCCCACCACCAATTTTCTTTTCAAAGAGTTTGCTTTTAGTGTTGTGTAAGGCAATGGTGGTTAAAGAGCCCAACTTGAAACCCACCTCATGGGAGAGAGTCAGCACCTGACACCATTAATGATACTCTGCTATGCTAGCAGACTGAAACTTACCACCACTATCCTCTGAGAGGCTTTGTCCAGCAGCTGATGGAAACAGATCCAGAGATCCACAGCCAAAGAATAGGTGGAGCTCAGAGAGTTTTGTGGAAGAGTGGGAGGAAGGATTGAGGGAGCCAGAGGAATCAAGGACACTACAGGAAGACAAAAATGTCTCAAAGAGACTGATCCACCAACCAAAGAGCATGCATACGTAGCAGATGTGCAGCTTTGTCTTCATGTGGGTCTCCTAACAAAAGGAGTAGGGACTGTCTCTGACTCAGATACCTACATTTGGATCCCTTTCCCATAGCTAGGCTGCCTTTTTGGGCCTCAGAGGGAGAGGATGAGCTTAGTCCTATTGTGACTTGAAATGCTAAGGTAGGTTGGCACCCCTTTGGGGCCTCCTCATCTCTGAGAAGAAGGAGAGAGGGGAGTGGGGGAGGGGGCATGAGGGTGGAACTTGGAGGAGAGGAGGAAGGGGTCTGGGATCAGGCTGTAAAGTGATTAAATAAATGAAGGAAAAAATATTTTAAATGCCACTAATTTAAGGTATGAGTTTGAATCTTTCAACTCTACTGAATTTATTAATTCTAATAGTTCTTTTTTGTGGTTTTTTAAATGTGTATTCTATTATGGTAAATGACTCTGATTGTAATGAAAACATTGTCACTAACTGTTTCTAGATACAGGAAAAAATGCTTAAAAACTAGACACTTAGCACTTGTCCAATGTCTATTTTTGAACAGAAATATATTTTAAGTTAGTGGTTGAGTCAGTTTAACTCGTATTACCAAAAATGGATATTTTCACATATAGTTGTTTGTTGTCACTAAAGTCATGAAAATAGTTATATGCCTCTCAATTTTATATTTAGATTGACATTTTGAATAATTCATATTTTATTTTCTTGCCAATATTCTGCCTAATAATATTACGTATTGAAACTTAAATATTTTTATATAACTTTTAATATTCTCAGCACCAATGTTTCTAGTTTGATGTCATGTTTTGATGAGACTTTGTGAAAGAGAGATCAGAAATTATAAATATCTATTTGTATTTATTTATTGATTTTGATTTTTTAAAAGTATGATTTCTCTATGTAGTCCTGGCAGACCTGGAACTCACTAGACCAGTCTGGCCTCGAATTCACAGAGCTCTGCCTGCTTCTGCCACACAAGTGTTGGGAATGAAAGTGTGCACCTGTGCCAATGAGTTTAAGGCTCTTCACCACTTTTTTTTCTAATAGTTGCAGAGACTCACAGCCAAACATTGGGTGAAGCACAGGGCGTCTTGTGGAAGAGTTGGGGGAAAGGCTAGAAAGACTCAGGGAATACAGGAGCCCTATAAGAAGACCAACAGAGCCAACTAACCAAGGTGGGCAGGGGGCGGGATGCTGGGGAAACTGAAACTAACCAAGGACCATGTATGCATGGACTTGATGTTACTGATGAGTAGCTGGGTCCTCAGATGGGCCCCCTAGTAAGAGCAATGGGATCTGCCATTTGTATTTTAAAGAAAGGAAGTCATAAAATTTCAAGTATCATATTTAATATCATTATATAACAGAAAATTTTATATAAATTATTTGTTTAAAATTAGTGCCCTATTTGTACTTCTTTATAAATTCAGTTTTAGCAAAGGTGGAGCACCCACCTTCCTCAACTTCTGACCACCATTTCCATTATCTACCAGGAAGCATGTAATAACGTTTGTCACCCTGGCTTTGCTTCAGTATATAGCACATCATTTTAGCTTAGGGAGCGTTAGTCTTGGTTGTCAACCTAACTGAATTGACAAACATCTAGAAGGTTAGCTGCACACTTCATATGAGTACAAGAACATTTCCAGAAGTAACTGAGTGGAGAGGGTGGTGCACCCTGGAATGAGTGACTCAATCTGGAAGCATAGTTTGAATGTCCAGGTGGAATAACAGGTAGGGAAGCTCACCAGTGCGGCCATAATTCTCCTTGTCTCTTGGTTGTCATTGGATGAATGGCCTTGTTCTGCCATGTGCCCTGACCATGACTTTCTCCCTCAAACCAGGCCTGGAGAAAAATGCTTCAATTGAGTATGTACCAAAAACTATGGGCGAAAACATATCTTTTCTTCTTTAATGTTGCTTGTGTGAGATCTCTTTCCACAGCATTGAACAATCTAACAGAGATGACAGGTACTAAGAGTAGGATTTACTTATTTTTATTTTTTATTCACTTTACATCCTCTCTTCTCCCTCTTCTCCTCCCAGTCCCATACTCACTCTCTCCCTCCCCTCTTCCTCAGAAAAGAGAATTCTCCCATCCCACCCACCCCAGCTCATCAAGTCACATCAGGCTAAGGATGTCCTCTTTCCCAGTAGCCTGGCAAGGCAGTCTCGCTAGGGAGAAGAGACTAGGATTATTGATGTGAGAAACCTGCTGAAATAGCTCTGAACACTTTGGAATTTCAGTAAGTATAGAGATATGGACTTCAGAAATGTGCTGAGTGTACTGCTACAGATGATCCTCTGTGAGACCAGACTGATTCTAGGAAACGTAGACAATAGATTGTGCTAGAACTGCACACTGTGCTAATGCTGCATCGTGTCAAAGAATGTGCCCACATTTTGTTCCTATCCTGAGACACAGTAGGAGGCTGAACTTAAAGGCTAAGGACTAATCTGGCAAAGGAGATTCTGATAAAGCATGGTATTTAAGATCCATAATAGATACTGCCAACAGCCCTTAGATTTACAAAGTGAAAATCAGGAGCGAAAATGCAAAGCAGAAAAACTTTTCCAAAGCTTGCAGCTTTACTACAAAATGAGCACGCCTAAAATTATCAAGTTTCCGGTTCCTAGTCACCCAAGCAGGGCCAGAGATGGGTTCCTTCTTGTGGAGAAGGCCTTAAGTCAAATCAAGCATTGGTTGGTTACTTCCACATATTCCATGCCACTATTGCCCTAACATATTTTGCAAGCAGACAAATCGTAAATCAGTTTTGTGGCTATGTAGGTGTCCACATTTCTCTTTCAGTAGCCTGAAGAGTACTTCCTGCATTCAGGAGGCTAGAGCATAGAGGTGAAGGCTCCATGTAGGTACCAGCTTAACTTCTCCATGTTTGATGAGTTGTGTGGGTATTGTCCTCCCTGATGCCATGCTGGAGAGAGCAAACTTGCCTTAGCAACAGCTTGGGTTGTTTGGGTATTTCCCTTGGCCAACAACTCATTCGAATGAAACCTTGTACTGCCACTGGGAGCTTTGTCTGGCTACAAGAGATGGCCAGCTGGGGCTCTATATCTATCTCCACTAATTTGAGTCCTTATGAGGAAGAGACCTAAAATAAAAACAAACACTACTGGCCAAAAAAAAAAAAAAAAAAAAAAAAAAAAAAAGCACCGGAAAAATGACTCCTAATGATATTCTGCTATTACTCATAGATCACTGCCTTATCTAGCTGTCGTCAGAGAGGGTTACTCTGGCAGCAGATGGGAACTAATGCAGAGCTATACGTCCAGACGTTACACACAAAGGGTATACATGGGAGGTCTTCATCAAATCCCTCTTTCCGGAGCTCAGGGAATCTTACGGAAAAGGAGGTGAGAAGACATTAGGAGCTCGAGGGAATAGAAGACACAAGGAGATCAAGGCCTTCTGAGCCGTATATGAGCTCACAGATACTGAAGAAACAACCACAGGGCCTACAAGAGTCTGCACCAGGAAGAATTAGTATTTTGTTGTTGTTGCTGCTGCTGCTGCTGTTATGTCATGTGAGCTATGCAGAGCTACAACTTGTTATATAATTATTTGAGATTAAAGACAGGGCAGGGGATGTGTGCTTGGTTTCAGGTGAGTGGCCTTCTGTTGATTAATCTTGACTGTAACTTGATCAGATTCAGAAGCACCTGGGAATTTCATACAAGCAAAAATAACATTTAAGGGTAGGACCAATGACTCTGAATATTTGACACACCATTCAAATTGCGCAAGTGCTGTGGGCAGGATACAAAATGAAGCAAGAAGAAGCCAGATGCTCTCCCTCTGTAACCCCTGGTTGCCACAAAACAGCTCTGTTCTAATAAGGCACACCTCTATCATGCTCTGACTTGATACAGGCCCAGAAACAATAGAGTCAACTAAAGCTTCTGTGACCGCACAACAATAGAAACCACTCTTCTTTTAAATTGCTTGTTAGATATTTTGTCACAGTGATAGAATGCCTGAGTAACACACCCTTTATGTCTCTGTAATTTTTAATCCACAGAGCTCTACCCTGCTCTTTGGCTATAAATTTCTACTTGCCATGCTGTTTTTGGTACTGAGTGCAATCTTTCTCTTACTATACTGATTCCTGTACCTTTTGGGGTATTCTTCAATAAACTATCTTACTGTACTTTAACAACAATTGTCAATTATTTTTATTCACAATAGAAGGAAAGATTTCTTGGTAGTAAACTAACATGCAAGAGAAAATCATGGTAGGATGACTGATGGGCTTTTAGAGTCTTGCAGTCAATAAAAATTATAGAGATTTTCATCTGTTCAAAATAACTAAATATAGGCAATATATGCCAAGAAGTGAGGTGAAGAAAAATAAATTGTTAGTGACTTTAAAATAGAAATTTAAAAAAGTGATGCCAGGGTTTTGCATTTCTTTTTCATATATAACTCCCCACCTCTTCAAATCCTCCCTCTTCCTTTGCAACCTCCTCCTCAAATAAAATAAAATATGGGAATAAAAAATAAATCTTGTAGAAGCAGTAATGTGTCACAGTGTGTCACACAGTATATACCTTTGTCCACACATATTTCTTTACTTTTAAATCTTCATTGCAATGAGTGATTGGTCTGTTTCAAGGCCTCTGGGGACTCCTCTCTGATATGTTGTTGTCAACCTGTGTCAAGGAGATCCTGCAGCTTTGGCCCTTGTTCTGGGCCTGTGAGGTCATTGAGTTGGTCAACTGGCCACCTCTCCGGTGCCTGTACCACCAGGGCAAGCTCTCCAGCACTGCTCATGACAGCTTACCCAATACTTTGCTTCCTTTTGGGGGGAGGTTGGTATGTACTCTGTTTATTTTATTTTGTTTTGTTTTATTTTATATTGTTGGCTCAAAGCAGGATACCAACTCTAAGGACCTTTCTTTTTTCATTATTAATTTATTCATATTATATCTCAATTGTTAGCCCATCCCTTGTATCCTACCATTCCTCCCTCCCTCCCGCTCCCCCCTACTTCTTCCCCTATGTCTGTTACTGAGGGATACCTCCTCCCCCTGTATATGCTCATAGGGTATCAAATCTCTTCTTGGTGACCTGCTATCCTTCCTCTGAGTGCCAGCAGGCCTCCCTATCAAGGGGACGTGGTCAGAAATGGGGCCCCAGAGTTTGTATGAAAGTCAGACCTCACTCACCACTCAACAGTGGAGAATGTCCTGTTCATCGGCTAGGTCTGGGTAGGGGTTCAAAGTTTACTGCCTATATTTTCCTTGGCTCGTGCCATAGTTTGAGCAGGAAGGACCCCAGGACCCAGATCCACCCATCATAACGTTCTTCTTGCAGGTTTCCCAGACCCTCGGGATCCTTCTATTTCCCCATTCTCCCATGCTTCTCTCACCTAAAGTCCCAATAGGATGTCCTCCCCTCTGACCCACTTTCCTGGTAAGTAAAGTCTTTCATGGGACATACCCCTTGGCCTAGTGTCTCGATATAAGTGAGTATATACCACTTGTCTCTTTTTGCTTCTGGGCAAACTCACTCATTATGATAATTCTAGTTCAATCCATTTGTCCACAAATTTTGGGAATTCCTTGTTTTTAATAGCTGAATAGTATTCCATAGTGTAACTGTACCACAGTTTCTTTATCCATTCTTCTACTGAGGGACACTTAGGCTGTTTCCATGTTCTGGCTATTATGAATAAGGCAGTTATGAACATGGTTGAACATATGTCCCTGTTGTGTGGTAGAGCATTTTCCAAGGAGTGGAATAGCTGGGTCTTGAGGAAGACCTATTCCCATTTTTCTGAGAAAGTGCCAGATAGATTTCCAAAGTGGTTGTACTAGTTTGCATTCCCACCAGCAATGAAGGAGTGTTCCTTTTTCTCCACATCCTCACCAACATGTGGTGTCACTTAAGTTTTTGATCTTAACTGTTCTGATGGGTATAAGATGGAATCTCAGTGCTAAGGACCTTTCTTATTTCAGATGGTAGCCTTCCTCAGGTCTTCTGGTGAATACTTGCTCTCAAAAGGAACCAAACCCAATGTTCAATTACAATGACAAATTATAATGATTTTTGATTGCCTTAGATCCTGTGCCCTTTATTTACCCCACATATGTGCAAACATATCTTTTTCTTTCTTTCTTTTTTTGTAATTATGGACTACCAAAGGTGACCTATGAAGAAGTTACTTCTTGGAGGTTCTAAGGACTACTGCCATTTCCGGTGGCCTTGAATAAAAATCTGGGCTATCATTTCAAAGTACAGTATAATGATTATTGGGAGAAGTCTCTATTCTCACATAATTTTGAATAAATAGGAAATACACATCACAAAACATAAGTAGGTTCTTCACTATCTCAACCCTATATCACACTTGTCTTTTTATCCTTTTCATTACAAAATATATTACCATTTATGTATATACTAATGATACATAATTTATTTTTTCTTACATTTTTCCTTTGTGAAGCTATTTATGAAGGTTTTGTGAATTATATTTTCTATTCAGTAGCATATTTATAAGATCCATCCATTCTATTGCATGTAGTTCATTTTTTTTCATCTTTGTAAGACATTTGGCTTTATTACCATAGCACAATGTATTATATAAATCCTTGTTGCCATCAGTATTGTGCTATAATAAGCAATGGTACCACCATTATTTAACTCACTTTTTAATTTTAATAAATACATTTTTAGAAATTATTCAAGTATATAGATTGAATCATTGTTATAGCTTACAATATGTGAATGCTTACTTACACATTACGTTGTTTTTCATTAATTTAATTTAATTTTTATATTTCTATTATTCCTGAGGATATCTTTTCATATGTTTACCAACTCTTAGGTTTTCCTGTGAAATGCCTATTTATTTTCAAAACTACATTTTTTAAAATTTTCATTTGAAAATTTTATTTCCGTATCATCACATATAAAATGTACTAGTTATACATACTTCAAATACCTAGACCCAGCTTGTAGCGTAGTGCTTCCTCCTTTCTTTATTCCTCTGTTCTTTTGTTCTTTCCCTTCCTTTTCCCTTCTTCCCTTCCTTCCTTTATTTCTACCTTTTTTGGGTAGTAATCATCATTGAATAAAAGTTCTTGATTTTAAAATAAGAAAATGTGCTACCACTTTAATGGGCAGCACTATTTGTGCTTTATTTAAAGACTGGATATTATGCATAATAAATAGCAAATGATTTTTTTCATTTACTTTATTAAAGATTAAGATTTTGCCTTTATATTTAGGAGCTCTTTCTGTCTGAAGCTAGGTTTTGTATTTGTTTTAAGATTGAGACTTAATTTTTTTTTAAATTCCCCTTCTAATTAGTGAGCTGTTTCTCTCAGCAATTTGTTGAACACCTTTTCCTTTCCCTACAGGTTGTCTTTTTAAATTTTATTTTTAAATATCTTTATTAATTATTGAAGACCTTCATACATCTTATATTGATATATTCATCCCTCCTCCACCTCTTCCAAGATTTCCCCTACCCTGTCCTATCTACCCAACTTTGTGTCCTCATTCCTTTTTTTAATCCCATCAAGTCTAGTTCACACTACTGCCTACATGCTTTTGACTGTGTGAGCCTCCACTGGAGCGTCTTAGACTTGTTAGGGGCCATGCCACTAAAAAAAAAACACCAACTAACTCTCCCTTTCTCAGTCATTTTCATTTGCTGATAACTCCATAGCAAGAGATGGGACTCAGTGCCCATCTCCCATCTTCACGCTTGGGTTTTGTCGGGCTTGAGTTTGAGCAAGTCATGCCCATGCTGTTGTGATTGCGGTGAGTGCAGATGCATATGAGTAATCACTCTAATTCTTACAGTTTTTCTGTCCCCTATTTTACAAAAAATCCAGAGCCACTGGAGGAAAGGGTATGATAAAGATGTCCATTTGGATCTAATTTTCTCACTTTGCATCTTGGCAAGTTGTTGATTTCAGAGTTAGTTGTCTACTTCATAAAGAAGCTTCTTCGATGAGGTTGGAGAGAAGCAATAATCTATAAGATTAACAAGAAGTCAATTTAGTAGTATATCTATTTAGCAGAATAATAGTTGTAGTTTCTCTTCTAGGACTTAAGATCTGTCTGGATAAAGTTTCATACACTCACAATTGTACAATGTATGGGTTCATCTTGTGGAGTAGGCTTTAAATATAGTTAGACTCTAGTTGTCTTCTCCTATGACATTTATGCCACTCTTGTAGCAGTGGATATATCTTTCCAATCAGACCAGTATTAAAATTTGGAAGGTTATCAGATAGATATGATTGCATATTACTTTTCTCCTCTGCTGGAATATGTAGCACCTTCCAAAACTTTGAAAGCTAGCCAATAGAGATGAAGCTTGGCAAATGGAATAGAATTGAAAACTTGTATATAAGCCCACACTCCCCTAGGCACCTTATTTTTGCTGAAGACACCAACAATACACACTGGGGAAAAGATGGCATCTTCAACAAATGTTTTTGGTCAAAATGGAGAGCTAATTGTAGAAGATCCTAAAACTGTGTCCTTATCTCTCATTTTTTAAAAAAGAGAAAGGGAATGTGCTTGAATTTTTAGGTTCAGGAAAGGACTTTCTGATCAGGATGTCCCTAGTGCAGTCATTAAGATTGATGCTTATTAAATGGAACATTGTGAATCTAAAATGGTTTTATACAGCAAAGTGCACTATCATTCAAGTTAAGAGGCAGTGTGAAGAACGGACAAAATCTCTATAAGCCACACACCTAGCACGGTTAGTATCAAAGAGGTTCCCCAAGAATCTCGGAATACATCTGCTTCAAGACTGCCACCAATACCATTCTTGGACATATGACCGAACGACTCTACATATGACTACAGAAACATTTGCTCAACCATATTCAATATTACTGTATTCATAAAAGTCAGAAATTGGAAACAACCAAGCTATCTGTTAATGGGAAAATGGATAAGTAAAATGTGATATATTTACACAATGGAATATTACTCAGCTGGTAAAATATGAAATTCACAGAGATAGAAAAAAAATCATCCTCAATGAGGTAAACCAGATCCAAAAAAGACAAAATATTTTTTGCTCTTGCTTATATGTCAATGCTTGCTCTTAAGTCTTCTAAACAGGCTACAGTCTATGTAATCACAGATGTTAGGTATAGAGTAAGGGACTGCAAGGGAGGAGAGACTCTTCCCAGGAAGGAGAAATAGAATGGGTAGTTATAGATGGATTGGTATGTGGGGGGGGGGGAGGCAACTAGAATTTGAAGATCAAATGGAGAAGGAGAGATAAAAGGGAATTAAGGGAGGGAATTTAGAGAGAGACAGCAAAAACTAAGGATCATTTAAAATATGGTAGGTGATTCTTAAAATATAGACATATCTGAAACAAATCTAAATTTCAATCTTCAAATGGTGGAGGAGAAAAATCCAACTGGACATCTCTCATCACCAAATGAGAATTTGAACACAAAAATTGAGTTATGGCTATGGTTATGGTTATGGTTATGGTTATGGTTGGGGTTGGGGTTAGGGTTAGGGTTAGGTTTAGGGCTATTGTTGGCCAAAAGAGCTCTATGGAAACTTTCAAACAACCAAAGCTATTGCCAACATTGTCAGTTGTGCTCAGAACAGGTCCTGCTGCTGAAGACAACACCTACCTAACTCATTGAACACAGAGAAGTTGAGGTGGTTCCTACCCAGAGCCTTCACCCATACAAACTAGAGTTCATAGTGTTGGAATACAATGTGTACACTACTAGAAGTAAAATGAAAACATCAACCCGGATATAAACACAATCTATAATGGTGATCTGCCTGAAAAATATGCTAGTGTAATAGTGGCACAAAATAGTTGTTTGGGCATACCAACCACCATCTGATTGGAATTAAAGCCCTCTTCTTAAGATGGAATCCATGCTAGACAGTTCCCAAGAGGCCAAGAAAAAGAGACTTGGTAGATAATGGACTAGGGGACAAAATCAAATGCCACTGTTTTGATAAAGGAGCACAGTAACAAAAATGCCCTCTAACAATATTTTGCTGTGCTCATAGATTAGTGTCTTGCTCAGCCATCATAAGAAGAGCTAATCCCCTCTCCTGCAGCAGGTGGGAACAAATACAGAGAATCACAACTTGACAATGTCCAGAGAGTGAAAGACACTAAAATTTCAATCCATAATAGGATGTCTCTATCAAATCCCTGCCTTCAGGGCTCAGGAAATTCTGCAAAAACAGAGGTAGACTAATTATAAGATCCAGTGTGGATGAAAGTCACGAAGGATACAAGGCTTTCTAGAAACAATAGGACTGATACACATATGAACTAACAGAGACAGAAGTAGCATGCGCAGGGTTTGTACATAGCTAAGCCAGACGGGGTCTCATTGCTGAGAGGGGAAGTAGACAAAGTACCCATCCTTAACCAAGAAGCAATCTTCAGTTGATAACTGCTTGTAAAAGAAAAATTAGTTTTCCCCAATGAAGTTTCACTGAGTTCACAAATTACATTTAAGGCCAGGCAGGCCCCATGCCCAGCAGCAGATAGCTAATATAAAACCAAGTCAGTGATGGTTTTCTAGGCTATTTCTCTCACAATGCTGTGTCTGGCTTTTTTTTTTTTAATCCTAAGAGATCTTTTGCTTATATATTATGCTTTTCAATTTTGTTTTCATGGATTTTTCTGTGTGTCTCACCATCCTCATATGATTCTTGTGTTTTTCTTTTGTCTTTTTGCTGTTGTTTTCTTCTATTCTGCTTTGTTTTTATTTTGCCTTATTTTGTTTTATCATTATTGCTTTTTAATGTCTTGTGTGTATTTTAATGGAAGTGAGAAAGAAAGTGTAGTTTGGGTGAGTGGGTAAGTAGAGATGATATGGGAGGAGTTGGAGGGAGGGAAAATGGTAATCAGAATAAAAATATCTATTTTCATAAAATAAATACATAAATATATAGAATGAAAAAACCAAGAAAACAAACAGTGCAATACAAAAATAGAGTCATGGAACTAAACAGAAAATTTTTTATGAAATTCATATGTCTGCATAATATTTATAGCAGATTAAACATTATTAGCTTTTAGCAAAATACAAAGATTTTTTTAAAATGAAGGCATAGTGTAGGGGAAGGGGAACAGTTAATCACTTCCAGTGGAAAGTGGTGCAGCAAGTATAAAAATCAGTGTGGCAGTTCCTCCAAATGCTGTTAATAGATTCGCCATACAACCAGCTTTGCTTCTCTTGGGCAAATACCCGAAAGGCTCTATATCCTACCACAGATACCTGCCCATATATGCTCAGTGCTTTTCTATTCACAATAGCCATGATATGGAAATAACATAGATGTCTATCAATGGATGAATTCGGTAATAATAATGTCATAATTTACATAGTGGAATATTATTCATTAGTTAATAAAAACAAAATTATGAAATGTACAATTAAATGAATAGTACAGGATACGATTATTTTGAGTGAGGGAGCACAGACCTGAAAAGATAAACATCAAATGTCTTTTTTTTTTTTTAATTTGTAAATGCTAGCTTTAAATCTTCGAGTACGTATGCTTGATTTGGAATACTCACCAAGTTCAAGAAATCACTAAGAAGCCATGGTGCATGGCTTTCCAGGGAGGAGCGATATAGCACAGCGATGTAAGGGGAAAGAAGAATAATGGAACAGGAAGAGTTAAGGGTGGCGGAGAATTGGTGGGCAGGGAAAAGGAAATGATACAGGGAGGAACAACTAACAGAGCTTCTGAAAAAGTCATGAAAAACTGCTGTGCAGAACTCTTTTAGTAAATGCATATAGGGCTGGAGAAAGACTTACTGGTTAGAGCACTAACTGCTGCTCATCAAGAGGACCCACGTTCAACTCCCAGCACTCCCCATGGCCACCCACAACTGTCTGGAACTCCAGTTCTGGGGAGCCTGATACCCTCACGCAGACGTGCTTGCAAGCAAAACATCAATGCACATAAAATAAAAACAAATATGCTACACAAAATAAAATAAAAGTATATATATATATATACACAAATATTAAATGGGACTACTCTATAGTAGGACAACAGTGCCTATGCTGGATATCACAAATAAAATTTTCAGTGTCAAGAAGGGTTACTTCTCTTTGAGTTATTGGATACTGAGCTCAGATAGATCTTCAAAAACTGTTGTTTGCCATTCTTTTGAATTGTTCTCTAGACCTTGGCAGTGAATAAGACCCTATTACTGAAGACTCTGCATTACTGGTTTTCAACCTAATGCTACAATCCTTTAATACATTTCCTTGCATTGTGGTGATCCCTAACCGTAAAAAATATTCCATAGCTTCTTCATATCTCTAACTTTGCTACTGTTATGAGTCATGATGTCAATATCTGATGTGCAGGATGTCTGGGTACCAACTCATTAGTTGAGATATTCTGCTTTACTACCTTTAGAGTGATGGCACAAGGAGAAGTCAAGGCAGTACTGACTTGTAAGCTATAGTATGCCTTTATCTTGTGTAGTGTCAATAGCATACCTGGGCCTTCCTCTGGACTCTCTTCTTGCACCAGGAACCTGGTCTTCATGGTGTTCACTTGAGCAAAGCTTATCCAGTCCAGCATTCCTGACTATAGTATTCAAGATTTAACTTAGTATGAACAATAAAGTTTTCATTTCAAAGAAAACTGAATATCCACCTTCACTTTTTTCTTACTACACTATCTTTAGTACATTTGTACCCTCTTCTAAAAATATTTAAGACTCTTAATTCACCTGTTGCAAACATGTTACCCTAACAAAAGTAAAAATTAAAGTCTCTCTCTTCTCTCTCTCTCTCTCTCTCTCTCTCTCTCTCTCTCTCTCTCTTCCTCCTCTTCTCTCTCTCTGTGAGTATCTGTGTCCTATATGTTCCTAACTGCAAATTATTAGCAAATGACTCATGAGGTTCTTAAGTAGGAGGAATTTACACTTTTCTTTAAGCTCAGACAAAAAGAACTTGTCTGGTACATTGTGTTTCCTAGGAGACTCTTCTTGTTTTCTTAGAAGCCCTTTATTGTGTGATGCGTTTCTCTCTCCTAAATGTTTTCCTGGATGTGACAGTAGGAATAAAGTGGGTGTAAACACTTAATTGGCTTTGGAAAATGTTGGTACAGAATAGCTGTAGTTTACCAAGAACCTCTCACATATATGCTGATGAGCAAAAGCCTTTCCTCTCTGATGTCATTTTAAGGTTTCAGATTTATTAAAGAATGTGATGAGGGAAAGACTATTAATTAAAACAATTGCCATCTGTTTACATTCTTAATATTTTTGAAATGTATCATTGTAATCCATAATAAACATGACTATAACTACCTGAGATTACATTTGCATGTGAATATTGGAACCAAGTATTCATTCTAGTGTGACCTGGCAAATAGCATCCTTCCTGTGAATACAATACTATCACTTTTCAAGGGCTAAGCAGCTTTGTTCCATGCTAAACACCTATAAGGGATGCTTTGGCAAGATTAAACCTGATTCAAGCTCAGTCTACAGAGAACATTAGAAACTAAAGTCCATAGAATACCTACACAGATGCTGAGGTTAAACAAATGTCATGTCTCTGGCTGATTTCATGTCATGCCTTTATTCACAGGAATTCAAGATCAATCTAGACATTTCTGATCTAATATGCCATGCCATCTCTCCTGGGGACAAATAGTTTGTTTTGCATTTCCACTCATTCTTGTGAAAATGTTTTATGGCTATACAGTTGCTACTGGTGTCTTTGCACATGTAACATCTGATACCAGCAACCCATACACTATGCAGGATGTGAACTCAAGCCACACTATGAGGTAGTGTGTAGTTTTTCAAGCCTTCATAGGACATCTTTCTGCTAGCTTTATCAATCATTAATACATTACAGCAAACCCAAGCCATAAGCAAATAGCAGCAAACTAACTTTGTTTTCACTAAAATAATTTTAAAAATCTGATAAATGGGGAGATTACTTATAAATAAATTCAAAACTAAAACCAGTTAATGTATAATCCCTTCTATTTAAAAGTTTTAAATATTAAAGTAGAATAAGTGAAAGGCTAAATACTGCGTGTATGCTATTTTTTTTTAATTTTTCATTTATGTGTACTGAGTTAACATCATTTCTCCTCTTTATCCAGCTCCTCTTGTGCCTCATGTGCCCTCTCAGATTCATGGCCTCTTTTTTAATTATTACTAATACACACACACACACACACACACACACACACACACACACACACACACACACACCCTAAATATATAATTATAACCTTCTCAGTCTCTTTAGTGTTGTCATTTCTTTTTATGTTGATAGGACCACTTGGAATTGGATAACAAATTAAGGAATTGGATGACAAATTAAGGAATTGGATAAAAAATTAAGGGCTCATCTCCAGGGAAAGCTGATTCTCCCTCCCTCAACATTCATTCTGCTAAAAATATTTTACAAAGCTAGTTCTTTATTTGATTAACTTTCCTTGTAACGCTCTGTTGTGTTACCTATGGAATTACTTTCAGACTCTGGGATTTCATTGCTTCTTCAAGGCATAAAAACTAAAGCAATGTTTGATAAGTTTAGGTGGGTAGGTAGGGAGGCTCCCTTTTCTGAGAAATAGTGAGGGGGGAGGAAAGGTGAGCTTGGGAGGAGAAGAGGGAGGGGGTTCCTACCAGGATATAATGTGAACAAATAAATCAATTAATAATTTAAAAAACTAAAGAATGATAATCTTGAACTCTCAATAATAGACTTGGCCATTTTGCTTCAACAGTTTAGTCACCTGCAAGATGCTACCTCTACAGAAGCTTCTCAGCCTCATGAGGTCCCATTTATTAATTGTTGACCTTAAGGCCTGGGCTGTTGGTGTTCTGTTGAGGAAGTTGTCTCCTGTGCCAATGTGTTCCAGGCTCTTCCCCACTTTTTCTTCTATCTGACTTAGTGTCTCTGGTTTTATGTTGACTTTCACACGTACTCTGGTGCCTCATATTTGACCATGTCCCCTGGATGGGGAGACCTGGTGGCACTCAGAGGAAGGATAGCAGGTTACCGAGAAGAGACTTGATACCCTATGAGCATATACAGGGGGAGGAAGTCTCCTTCAGTCACAGTCATAGGGGAGGGGAGTAAGGGGAAAATGGGAAGGAGGGAGGAATGGGAGGATACAAGGGAGGGGATAACCATTAAGATGTAATGTGAATAAATTAATAAAATAAAATTAAAAAAAGATGCTACCTCTACACTATGGCAATTTTTTGTTTACTTTTAAACCATAGGAGTATATTTACTAACATTTTAATATAGGAAGTGTTGTGACAGGCATGTATGTGTATGCTTGTGATGTGATCCTATGACACACTACTGTTGTGTGGAAGTTACCTCCCCAGTTGAAACATTTCATCTTGCAGGACAGATCCTTAAGCAAGAAGGTAAAACAACTCAAAATAACCTCAGAAAGTCCCCCAAACTGGTTGGACTCAGTAGGCCCCTCCATAGCAGAGTAGGCAAGAACAAGTGCTAAAAGTCTTTCTCAGAAGAGCCAAGCTTCAAGGACTCTCAAATATGGAAAGCTGAAGAAAAGGCTCTGAGACCAAACCAGTTGACTAGAAGTAGCAGAGACAAGCCATGCTGCTTGGAAGAAGTTTAGACTTACTGAGAGTAACTTGGAAAGGACACTCTCCAAGCTGCTGAGCTGCCTGCAGGTTGTGCAGTGCGCTCCATGGATGAGTTGTAACCCATGTTGAGGAGGAGAGGGGTCTTTGAGGATCCACCTGTCTGAGTAATTTCTACTTCCATTAGTAACCTCTTACCCATATTCCTGTAAGATACCATAATACAACTCACTGCTTCACCTTGATGGACTTTGATGGCATGTATACTTTATTCTGTTCTGGGCCCTTTATCTCTGGTGGGTAGACATGTTTGTATGTTGTGTCTCCACTGGAAAAGTCTTGTCACACAACAAATACTTCTCAGGAAACTAGGAGGTTTTTATGTTCATGAAGGTACCATTAAGATCCATTTCTACATACTGTCTTAATAGATTTCAGATACTAATGTTAGAGAAATTTGTGAATTATTTATATTTTATAAATAGTTTCTCAGAGCTTTGTTTTTAAATCAAAACAATTTAAAGAAAACTGAATCTTGAATTAATGTCACAATAAAAATAATTTTTAGATATAAAAATAGCAGGTTTTCAGAAAATTAGCCTTTTATAAGACAGACAATTAAACAAAAACAAGCATCTCCATGGTGTGCTTTTCTGCCAGGAGCCTCAGCCTGATCTGGTACCAGTTAGGAAGTCAGATTCTCTCACCACTCTTCTGACCTATTGCATCAGAAACACTGAGAATGTGACTCAGCAGTATGAACCCTAAAACCCCTTCCACATGATTCTGAATTTCTATAAATTTGAGCACTTCCTTAAGCTATAGATAGATACAGAAGAAAACAATCGCCAAGGACTGGAAGGAGCAAGGCTGCACTGGTACTATGTCAGCATCCTTACATCCTGAATCTTACTCCTTTGTTCTTTTTCATGTCTTTGCTACTCTCCAATATTTCAATAATGTTATTTCATTTCCCCCTAGGTGTGCCACTAGCAAAGTTCTCAGCACATTTTGTCGAAGCACTCAGCATGAATTCTTATCTCAAACGATTATGTTTAATTGGAAAGCAGATGAGTAATCAACACCCAATCACTTTATAAAAGGTTGTGTGTCAGCCCTGATTAAGTCATTCCTGGTAGCATTTAACAACTGATATAAGAACTGAAGGAGAAAGAATACATATTTATTCTACATTCTTCAAAATCAATAAAATACAGAATGTGTTGCAAGCTGCTAAATGTGACATCAAATACATTACCTTAATGCGTACTGCCATAATTACTATTGGGTGGAGAAAATAATTTCACATTGTTCCTCAAATGTGGCATAAGATGGAGGAAGTAGAAAGTCACAAAATGTGTAAAAGGAAGTCTAAGCAAAAAAAAATGTTTAAAAGAGCAGATTGTGAAGTAAACAGTGGGGATTCTAAAATATGTTCTAATCCCATCCCTACCACTGATTAATGATGTTGTTTCGTTGCTTTTGCTCTCAGTGTTTTCATTTGTCTCCCTGAGCATGCGGGTTCTATGCTGCCAAGACCCACTTGATGAGAAAGAACAGCAAATGATAACCAAATACACTTTTCCTTGCTGTAAACGGTTCCTGATGTCTTCTGTTTCCACATAAAAGCACACTTTATACACACAGTTGGCATGTGGTACACAGGAGATCTTTAGACTTCAAGAGATGTTTGATAATATTTAAGCCGTCTTTCCCATTTTCAGGTTCAGTGCCTTTTTTCTCAATTATTTATTTTTTTGAGATAATAAAATTACATAATTTCCTCCTTTCCTTTGTTGCCTTCAAACCCTCCCATATCCCCCTGCCTTGTTATTTATCAAATTCATGTCCTCTTGTTTCAGTAATTGGTGTTACATGCATATATGTATGTACATATATATTCCTAAAAACAACCTACTCAGCCTGTAGGTTACTTGTATGTGTATTTTCAGGGTTGAAGGTATGGAACTGGATAAGCAATTGGTGTGCTCTTCCCTGAGGAAGGTTATTTCCTCCACACTCAGGATTCCTTAGTTGCCTATTTAAGTCATAAGTCAGCTTAAAAAACAAACACTAATTAGCAACATCCAATACAAAGAATATAGTTTCTTTAAAGCTAGGGAAAATTATTTTGAGTGCCAGAAAGAAAAGTTTCAGATGCTTATCTATCAATCATAAAGTTATAAATAACAGCACCATACAAAGGACGAAAAGGCAACAATGCCTCTGAAGACACATTTTAGTTTACTTGAGTTCACCACAAGGAAAACATCAATTCAAACCTGATAAACTCAATGGAACCTCTCCACATGAACTGTGTAAACCAGGGCACCATCTAAGCAGCACACAAGCTCCAAAGAATTTGTATCACAAAGCTTTCATAATGGCATTCAACACAATCTACTTGAAAATAAGTTGAGTATTTATTTTACTAAATTCTAACAGAAAATTTTTATAAGTCAAAAATTAGGTAACAACCAGGCATGATGGTGCATACTTGTAATCCAAGCACTTAGAAGGCAAAAGCAGAGTCTACACAAGTTCAGGCCTACATAACAAATCCTGCCCCCAAATAAAAAACATTAGTTATGCCTCTGTACACATGAAGCTCTGTCTCATAAAAAAATACATGTATACATACAACTAATTGGATACAAGTTAATCTCTAAAAAGCGAGTTATAGCATCAAAATTTTCAATTATACACACACACATATGGAGTCTATAGCTTAAATGTTATGTTTTCTCCATTTTTACATTTACAGTTTAAGTTTTAACATCTTTTCTAGCTCCAAAGTACTTTACAAACTTGTAGGGAAAATCCAATTCTAGATTAATTAACAGGGCAGCTGACATACAATTAATTCTTAAATAGTGAAATCTTGAAGTATTCTCATTTTCCATGTGTTCATGAGCGTTTCCACAGAATTGACAAAGATTTGTTTTAGGTACTGGCCTTATTCCAAAGCTTGTAGCCCAGGTTTCTCTTAGGGGTGACATGAAGTGTGAAATTTAGGTGAAGCCTTAGTTTGCATACGGAATAAGCAAACCTTGCAAAGGATTGGATGACATAAAATTCAGCCATACTGCAATGGATTTCTAGCCACCTGTCCACTTTCTAGAGAAAAATGTCATTTAGAATACTTCAGTAAGTTCACAATGACCTCATAAATAACCGCATAGGTGCAAGTAGTAGCTGTAGGTCACCCAATATACTGTACTTTAAAAATGTAATTGTCCTTGTAATCAAGATTGTAGTCACATGACATGTAGTCACATGTTCTCCCATCATCACTGCTGATAAAACTGTTTTTGAAATTCTCCTAAGAGATACTCCTACTTCTCTGCCACATGTTGATGTCCTGTCTTGCATGTAGTGACAAGGATAAAACTAATGTGTCTATAAAGTGATTATGGATTCTTATGGCATATGGTGGAACCAGAAAGTAATTCCATTCTTCCATGACTTTGGAGATGAATAATGCCATTTTTGGAATTTCTACAAAGAATGGCAGAAAAGTGTATCTGGCCTGAAAAGGCTCAATAGCATGTGCCCACCATTACCCGCTACTTTTGCGAGGGTTTTGCTAAGCTAGTTAGAAAGTACTTGTGCAAAGAGTTTGTCCGTGTTGCCAACAGGCTTTTCCTCTTTTCGTGAAATACAGATTTAGTGCAGTTACTTTTCTGCTTGATTCCAAATGAATTATATCTAGAAACACACAATAGTATATTCATTTAGCCACAATGTAAGGACACGGTGCAGGTATATTCCCTTAGCTTATCATTCTACTTTTATTCACTATAACATTCAGAACAGCACTGGAAATATGTAAAACCAAAACAAGCCATTGCATGGCATGTTGGTGCTCCACCTGCTGGAGTAGAGTTAGGTTAGAGAAGCCAGGTGACCAAGATCCTAAAGAGGCACAGGGAAGATATGGGACCGTATGATATGAGCACGAATAGCTCACATAGTTCAGTACAGTTTTACATTTTGTTAACTTGTTGGCATTGGCTGCAAATCAGCTAAACAGCACCAAAAGAGTTCAAAAAGCCCTCTCCTTGTGATCCTGTTGTCTGTCTCTCACTGATCATGGCCACATTTTTCGTTGAATGTAAACTAGGTGTTTGATTCTAACACAAATAAGCCTCAGGGGTTTACTGTATTTAGTTTGAGGAAGTAAAAATAAATCAGCTCACTGGTGATCTGAAAGAATAATAAGTAAATGAAAATGTAATACTTTATTTTTAATGGTATCTAATTTTCCTGGTTAGTGTTAACAAGGAAAGCTTTCTATCTGTTCTGTAACACCTTCCTTTTCAGGAAGAAGCTTTATCATACACTGCAAATTTAAATGCATCCTCTTGCCATTCTCGTATAATTCAGCACAGTTAAAATTCTTTACTTTGATTACATTATCTTCTAATTGTTACATGTTTAGAATCTATATTCATTTTAACAAGACAACCTATTGTTTAAAAGTTATATTTTATAGCCATTTGGAGTTACAAATATGTGTAAGATGTACAGTCAATAGAAATAGAAAAGAATAATTTCTATTTCTTATATTTAATCTATCTTATGTATCTGTATTCTATCACTTATATTTTATGGGTGTTTTTGGTTAATTTAACAGACAATCGTAAATTTAATGGCTTAAATAACAAACTTATTATATGTATTTATGTAGGGTGCAGGCTCAACAATCATCTCACTGGTTTAAATCGAAGTGTTGGCAGGACTGATTTTATTCTAAGGACTTAGAGGAATTCTGTGTTAAATTTTTTTCTAATTTATTAACCCACTTGAATTCCTTGGTTCTGACCCATGTTCCCTCATCAAAGCAATGATGACAAACCTCCTGGTGCTGAACTTTTCTAATACAGTAGGAACTAATTATTAGAGTAGGCTCAACTAGGCATTCTAAAACAACTTTCTCACTGGAAGGTCTTTACCTATTACCTACATCCATATCTACAGAATCCCTTTTGCTTTGTGAGAGACAGATACACAAGTTCTACACATTATTCTTGCTATAGAGAATAACTGAAAACACAGTTACTGGATTCAACTTAACTGAAACTATCAAATTACTTTATAAAAACAAATAAAAGGTAGCCTGTGTCTCTACTCAGGAATACTTTATTTCCCTCATCTCAACACATTCTAGATAAAACATAAGTCAGCCAGCTCAGTATTGATACTACAGGCATTAAAATACCTTTCTTTCCCACACATGCATGCTTTTACTATGACCAAATATATACAATAAAACTTAAAGAATGTAGGATTTGTGGTAGATATTTCTAAATTTCTTTCTTTCTTTCTTTCTTTTTTTTTTTTTTTTGGACTTTGCCAAGGTTATATCAAGTCTTTCCCATTCTCAAGTTCACCCAGGATATATCATATCATTAGCTTTCACTATGTTTGAACATTTCATTAAAGACACAATAGTAAAGAAAGTAGAAGAAATTGACAAGTCTGAAGTTTGAGAATCATGCTGACTCAGTTTTACCATTCCAACATATTAATTTGCCATTTGTCATCATTATAAACACAGCTTTATTTCTTACATATAAAATGATTATAGTGATTAGCATCCAAAACATGTTTACTCATTTCTTCTTTCATGTTTAATGTATTTTAGTAAAAATGACCATTAGCATACTATATTATTAATTATTATATTTTACCATTCATTTACGGCATTATACCCAAACATCTAGGTATATGAACCCAAGCTTTTCTTCCTGCCTTCTCATAACCAGTTCTGTGAATTAATGAGCAGCAAAGTGAATAGACTCTTCTGTCTTTCTTGATTGTCTTGAGCCTGGAATCCCCAGCCAAATAGCACCATTTCGGCAATGGACTAACGCCAGACTATTTGGAATACTACATGTTCTTTGAAGAAACTCCACTCTTGTTGCAACAACTACTGATGTAATGCTTGATGTTCAACAAAGACTTCTGCTTCAGAGGCCTTGATCCCATCATCACAGCTACTGCCATCAAGCAAGACATTTGAAAGAGTTTGAAAGAATTCATGTTCAATGAACTCTAGATAATTCACAGTAGGTAGCTGTTCTTACCCAGGATAGGACGGGACACCCTCCTCAGTGACTTAGCAGAAAGCCTGCAATTGATGCAAATGAAGGCTGTTCATAAGAGAGGCTTGTTTTGTGTCAGGTTGGTAACTGGCAATGCGGCAAGCTATGCCTGTTTTGTAAGGCAGTGATGAGTGGAGTTCTCATCCTAGCATTGTGAGCGAGGCCTCTTTTTCCAGCTGTAAAGCAGGCTATTTTTCAAGCATGGTGCACTAATCCAGGAAGCTTGTATTGTGTATTTCCTCTTTGGTGTAGCAACATTGAGCCCAATAAACACTTCTCTTAAAAGCTTTTTTATTGTTTAGTGGAGGTCTTTTTCATGTGTGGATCAAGCAAAACAGATAACATTAAGACCTGCTGAAATCCAGAATTTCCAATCTGAGGTCTGGCAACAACAGGAAGGGGAAGGTGGCAAGCTAGAAAGGGAATCCCAAGGTTGATGCCTCCAGGATTCCCAGGGCTGTGAATTCTCAGCTCACACATCTACTAGTTGGATGCAAAAATTCCAAGGAATGGCTGGGAGTACAGATTGGGAAAATATGAAGCGGGGATGGTGAGGAGCTAAGACTACTAAATGCAAGAAGCTCTAAAGAACCAAGTCTCAGTTGTTAGAAGGGGTTCAGAGATTTTCAAAACTTCTAGGGCCATGCAAAAATATCTCTCTCCTCTCTTCTTCCTCCTTCTCCTCCCCCCACTCCTCCTCTTCCTCCTCCTCCTCCTCTCTCTCTCTCTCTCTCTCTCTCTCTCTCTCTCTCTCTCTCTCTCTCTCTCTCTCTCACACACACACACACACTCACACATATCACATACATACCTGCAATGATATATTACTCTGTTAAAAGAAAGGAATATTTGACATGTCATAGCATGGAAGAGTCTTGGAGACATGATGCTAATGAAATAAGCTACCAACAAAGTGACAAGCAGTATCTGGTCCCACCTATATAGGGATTTAGTACTAATAAAAATCACAGAGACAGATGTGTATGACATTACATACCCGTAAGCCCAGCACTAGGGCAGCAAAGACTAGGTTTAGGCCAACCTGCATCCTGAAAACAAAACAGTAAGAACACACTCATAGATAAAAAGTATAATGGTGGTTCACTTGAATCCAACGATATAAGAATAGAAGAGGGATTTTATATAGAGTATTATAATATGAAAACAATTTATAGATATTAATGATGATGGTTTTAGAATATTTTAAATGTATTCAATACCATTCAATTGTATTATGAGAAGAGGTTATGAGAAAGCTGGAAGATAAGTTTGGGTTCATAAACTGAGGTCTTTATGTGTAATGCAGTAAATGAATGGTAAAATATGGTAATTAATAATATACAATGCTAATGGCCACTTCTGCTAAAATACATTAAACATGAAAGAGGAAATGAGTAAACATGTTTTGAATGCTGATCACTATAATCATTTTGCACATAAGAAATAAAGCTAAGTGTTTACAATGATGACAATGTTGTCTCCAGATGCTCAAGAACTCAAGGAGGCAACGGGTAAGAGAGCCCTTCCTGTTTATTCTGCTTCTCCATCTGAACAGACCAAAGGCAGCCATTATGTTTTTCTAAATGATAGACTTGAGAAGGACGAAGAACAAGAGAAAACTATACCCAAGCTCAACATGTAGAATTCTATCTGAATACAGAAAACATTATGTGCAAACCTTTGGGCATTTAATCTGGGTTTACAAATCACAAAGCCATGAAGAACTCCATTCCCTACAAAGTGCCTGAGTGGACATCATTGTACCATTGGAGAAAACTAAGAAGCCACGACCTTCTAAACCAAATAGTGTGAATCGAATATTGTTGGACTCACAAGAAGTCACCACATGTTTACCCACCTTACAGAGATATCATATATTTCTCCCAGTTGCAACTTTGTGCCCTGTAACTAGTATCTTCCCATTGCCAGGGCCCTGGTCTCTGGAAGCCAGCACTCTACTGAACAGATTTTCTGTGTTTACTTCTGGAGGCCAAAAAAGTCTCTACGCTTTGTTGAATTACTTCAATTTCAAACTTACTTGATTTCGCTGCTACAAGCTATTCTATCCACAGCAAAATATCTACTTACTTTCCCAGCACTCCGGAGGCAGAGGCAGGTGGATCGCTGTGAGTTCGAGGCCAGCCTGGTCTCCAAAGCGGGTCCAGGACAGCCAAGGCTACACAAGAGAGACCGTGCCTCGAAAAACCAAATAAAATAAAATAAAATAAAATCTACTTACTCCAAGGAACTCTTAAATAACAAATATTTTCCATTAAGAAAAACACATTTTAAAAATATTTTAATATAGAACACTATGTTCGTGTGCACTTTTGTGAGATGACATGGCTGTTTTGCGAACATGCAATACAGAGAATAGTGAAGATATTGTCCAAACCAGACATGAGATGAGTTGGCTGTGTATAGCTGCAAATGTATGATCATGTGAAGGCTGGGTTTGATGAACTATAATATTTTCAAGATGATTATTCTGACAGATAACATAAAACGAATTGTTTTTCTGGTTTTAGCTCTGTTGTAGATTTTTTGTTTGTTTTGGTGGTACATAAGTACATAAAGGGAGAGTTGATAGAAAAAGTGTAAAATCCAACAGCTTCACAAGCCCTATCACTATGCTTCTTTGCTTCCCTCTGTCCCCTCCCCCCACCCCAACTAGGCCCAGTTTTGTTTCTAATTGAATTAATGCCCACACTATTGAGCAGAGACAAACATCAACATATGAGGTAGCATCATGTTAGGAGTGATGTACCAATCCCATAATGAGAAAATATTTCCAAGTATATTTGGCCACGTGGAACAAAGGCTCCATGCACAGTCTCCTTGTGGCCTGAGTCAACATGACTAACATCACAGGAAGGGTGAAGGTGTTTGTCTCTTGGGCTCGATTCCAGAGCCCAACTGATCAGTTAGAATGTTACTTTTAATTTTTCCCTCCATTCCTGCCTGGAACTCAGAAGTCAGCAGACCAAGATTGCAGGGACCATATGGCTTTTGTCCAAATTTAGGGACATAACTATCAGACCTGTCTAGGAGAGCTAGGCTTCACCTTTGTTGATATAAAACAGAAATTGCTTTCCCTAACATGCTTGTCTTCTGTCACTCATAAAGAACTCTAATCCTATGGGTATACAGACTGCATCAAGAACAAAGAAGGAGTCATTCATCTTGAGTGTATTCAGAAGGACCACAAAGATAGTTATCCAGATTTTTATATACTGTATATATTTTGACTTACAAGACACCAGCCTGTGGGTCATCCATATACATAAATATGTTATTGTTAGAACCAGATATTAGACTAGTGCAAACTGAGTAAATAGGGTCTTGAAAGCATTAGATTTCATTATTTAAATAGTCATATTTTGTTCATGTTCCAACATAAACTTTCATATATAGATTATTGCATCCAAGATACCATGTGTTTTGATGGATTGGCCTTCTCCATCTGTACCCACAAAGCCTTTGCACCTGTAGTTACCACTCTATTGTACTTATCACGCATGCATATGTACTATAAATCTGTGGAACTGAGACACAACTAAAGTACTAAACACATCCTACATTCTCAAAACACACTCTTGCTGCTTTGCTTTCTGGTCTATCCTTTCTGCTACTTCTGATCCAGGCTCCTCTAAGATACCAGGCAGCAACTAACTTTATCGCCAATTGTTAGCTTCCATTTTCTATAACTTTAAATAGCCAGTAATATAATGTGTTTTCTATTTTATTGATTTCTGTCACACAGCACAATTATTATCATGTTATATATAACATGTTCACTGCTTTTTAATACTAAACGATATACTATCCTTTTATCTATTGGGAGGCACTAAAGTCATTTCCAGTTTTGAAGTATTTCAAATAGGTGATTTGGGCATTCATGAATGAAGCCTTTGTATTGTTGGTGGATATTTTAAAAGTGTGTGTGTGTGTGTGTGTGTGTATGTATGTGTGTGTGTGTGTATTAAAGTTTCTCTCCTAGTGAAACTAGCACTCAAATAATTGAGATTGGACTATGTTATTTATTTCAAAAGCCATACTGCACAACAACCAAGCAATTTAAGTTTATATTAACCTTCCAACTAGTTTGTCTAATCTCTTTGCCAAAATTCTGGAGATACATGCATTTTACGGCTTTCTCTGCTCTAGCTACTCTCTCTTCATATCTCCTGGACATGGCTGAATCTCCTACTTCCTCCCTCTTTTTCTCCTGTGGCTGGCAGGAAGTCCAGCCCTATTCTCTTTCCTGATCAGTGACTAGCTGTTAAGCTACTTTATTGACCTATCAGGGACAATTGAGGAGCAATGTTTAGATAGGAGATTCTCAGAAAAAGGATAGCAGAAGGTATGTGGGCATAGAAATCAGCATTTGAATCTTTACACAGTGCACAGTAATATTATACCTGTGTTGTATAGATAAGACATTTTAAAAATAATACTAAAAATGAGCAGTATCAAATTTCTGGGAATTGTCACAATTATCTTGCCTTTATTTTTTCTCTCCAGAGAGTTTAGTCACATCAGCATATGCAGCTGCAAGGAAGTTGAGAAGCATTCTCTATTCTGGGTGGCCAACATGTACAAGTAAGTATTATGGAGTTAGCTAACTCATCCCTAAAACAAGAGCGCTTACCTCATGGCCCTGATGCCTTACTCAGACCTAAAATATTTGATCAGAAACAGAAGTGGGCCTTGTATGTAAAATGTACTCTATAAGCATCAATCTAGTCACACACTGAATTAATTCCAACAAGTAGCTCAACAATTTTTTTTAGGGGAAAGGAATCATAGTTTGTTTTTTATGCCTAACGGATAATAATAACTTAGTGATTTAGACAAAAGACTTTGGAGGCTGGAGAGATGTCTCAGTGGTTCAGAGTACTTGCTACTGCTGCAGATGATAGGTGTTTGATTTCCAGCACCCACATTTGGCAGTTTATAACTACCCTTAACTATAGATCTAATTGGTCTGACACCCTCTTGTGGCTTCTTTGGACATGGACAAGCACATGTGCATATACACACACACAGGAAACACACACACATACACACTCCCTCTCTCTCACACACACCAGACACAAAATAAAATAAAATAAAACAAATACATATTAATCACAATTTTCATGAATCAGAAACCTAGGCATGGCTTGTATGACTCCTTTGCTCAGAGCCAATCAATGCCTTGGGGTTTCAATACCGTCTGATGCTTGGGAGATATTTTCTCATTACTGTGACAGCATAGCTTACAGAAGCAATGTAAGGGAAAGAAAGTTATTCCAACTCACAGTTTAGAGAGTACAGTTGACCTCATGCTTATGGGAGACTCATGGAGACTAGAGCAGCACAACCCATAGTGGTAGAGTGTGAGGCAGTTGATGACTCAGCAGTGACAGACGTGGGTTAGAAGCTTGCTAGGTTAGGCCTCTCAAAGATGAAGCTCCCAATGGCCCATCAGTCTACAAGGCATTATTCCCACCCTAAAGGTTCCATCACCTCCCAAAACAGTGCCATCGACTAAAGATCAAGTGTCCAAACACATAAAAATGGGGGATTTTTCATATTTAAACCTCAGTAAATACTCTCTTCCATGATCACATGACTGTTTACTGAATTAATTTCTTTATAGACAAAGAAGATATAAGATTTATGACAGCTGCTTCATGAGAGGGAATGAATATTCCACATTATCCTCAGATGTTTTAAATGCCTTTCTCCTGGTCCATAGAACCCAAGCTATAGGTTTTTAACTCAAGACCAACTGGTTAAACCTTTATTAGGGAGGAATGGGAGGATATAAGGGATGAGATAACAATTGAGATGTTATATGAATAAATTAATAAAATATATTAAAAAACCTTTATTTAGTTTGTAAAACTCTGTTCATTTTTACTATATACTTAAAATATCACCTTGCCCTGATAGTAAAAGGCTTTGTGTTCATGGGTATGCTCAAAACCAAAGGACAAGATTAAAGACATATATACCCAAAAGGAAAAAATTCTAGGGATCAACTCGAAAATGTATAGCAACCAAAAATATATTTTATCAAAAAATATGCAACAGGTAGCTCATAGTTAGTTCAGCAAAAGAACATTAACCTATGTGAAATCTTGGGTCAAATCCTCAATTTCAAAAACAAATTTCAGCAAAAATTATCAAAAATTCAAACAAACAGACTGTGACTAATGTACAGGAAAAAAAGGCAATCAATAAAAACTGTTGTTGAAGAGAACCAGATATTATATTGAGCAGACAAAAATATCCAATTTTGAGTTTATAACCAAATGGAACTATGTTTGAGTACTTAAAGGTAAACATATCAAATACTTATCAAATAAACAGAGAACAAAATTAAAGGGATAGAATTCATGTAAAGCCTATTACTAAAATTAAGCAATTTTTAGAGTGAAGGAAGTGAACCTATGTGTCAGCACTGAACAGCTCAATATGTATATGTTGATGGATGTCCAACATGAAAGTGAGAAAGGGGTATCAAAGAGATTCAAGAAAATTATGTCAAAAATGTCTCAGGTTTAATGGAAAGAATTAATGTACACATCCAGGAAGCTGAAAGAACATCAGTAGGATACAGTAAAAAAACTGCAAGTCCAGAAACATGCCAAGTTGCTAAAGGCAAAACAAACAAACAAACAACAAAAACCCAGAAAAATCTTGAAAACCATGAAAATAAAATATTTAAAATAAGATGTGTGTGTGTGTGTGTGTGTGTGTGTGTGTGTGTGTGTGTGTGAGACAGAGAGAGAGAGAGAGAGAGAGAGAGAGAGAGAGAGAGAGAGAGAGAGAGAGAGAGAGAATGACAATGAAACTTAGAATGCTACAGAAACACAAAGGTCATGTGTTAGTGGTTAACATATTTAAATTATTGGAAAAATGCTAAATGTTAACTGTATACTCAATAAAACTATGTTTCACAAATGAAAGTGAAATGAAAACATTCCCAGACAAATGCAGAGAAGTTATAGCTAGCAAACATACTCTATGACCAGTAGAAAAAGAAGCCTCTCATTCTTAGGAACATGATACCCACTGGCAGCTCAAATACCAGTAAAGAAACAGCATTCTTAGTAAAAGTCAGATAAAAACAGAGGGTCAGATAGCTTTGCACACTCCTGCTGTCTGTGTCTTGGCACTGGAGGGTGAGGCTGGAGAATCATAGATTTACATACAGGCTGGCTTACATGAGGCACTGTTGAAGACAGACAAAGAAGCAAGCAAGCAAAAATATGTATTTTACACATGTATGTGAATACATGTCTATGTATGTGTGTACATACATATTCACACACATATTTCCTCCTAACTAATTTAAAAGATAAGTTTAGATAGTAACAATGAACAAACTTCACTGTTTGCTTGATAGTATAAAAACTATGTCAATAACAGAACAAATAGAGAAGAAATGTACTATTAGAGAAAAATACTGTATAACTTTATAAAATTTAAGAAAAATAATTGAGTTGTAAACTTAGGACAAGAACTTTTGTGCTGTATACATTATGTATCACTTATGTGAGTAAATGTATTAGCATGTCCATGTTTCTGTAAGAACCCTTTGTACACTTTTCATAAAAATGAAGGTGTTGTCTAAAGTTCTAGGTTCTGTTATTGTCCCCAGGGAAGTGAAATAAAAAAGGACTGCTTGTAAAGTATGCTTCTCTCTTCTCTCTCTACTTATGACTATATGACTATTTGGTTTCAAAACATAAATAGAATAGAGTTATGACATTGCAAAGTCAATGTTAAGTTGTAATTGGGGCCTTCTGAAAATACAAGGACAAATATGGCAAATGTAGCAAGGTTTGGAACTGGAGGCTTTGGCATTTGGGTAGACTTACATCTCCCTATTGGAAGATGTGTCCGAGAGACCAGGATGGCTAGTGCTGCTTCTGGGGATGGTTGCTCCATCACTGAGGTAACATTCCCCCCAAGGAGAAACGTGTGCTTTGTAGCATGAGGCGTGAGGACATGGTTTCATTCTCAACTACGTGTTTATTTATAAGATTTGGGCAGAAAATACACTGGAATTTATACAAATCTGCACAGGGGTCAAACCAGTCATTAGAATTGGGGAATAAAGGGAAAATGTGAGGGAGGGAAGAATTGGATGGGATAACCATTGAGATGTAGTTGCCAAGAAGAGACTTGATACCCTATGAGCATATACAGGGGGAGGTAATCCCCCTCAGGAACAGTCATAGGGGAGGGGAATAAGGGAAAAATGGGGCGGGGGGAAGAATGGGAGGATACAAGGGATGGGATAACCATTGAGATGTAACAAGAATAAATTAATAATAAAAAAAAAGAGCTGAAAAAATATATATATAAAAGGAAAAAAACAAGAATAAATTAATTTAAAAAAAGAATTGCTCTTCTAGGCTTTATAAAGTATTGATTCTAAACTATGTTTACGTAACAAGCATGAAACCAAGCTGAGCAAAGTAAACAGAGAGTAATCAGGAAACATCTGATTCCAGCTGCACAAGTAAATACAGTATCCAAATCCAAACTGCACGGTCTTACAGAGACTTCCTGACCCAGCATCATGGAAACTTGTGCTTTCAGAACTCATGGCTCTTACTCATTTGCAAAAGATTATATGTTCCACAGAATAAATGCACGTTTGCCTAAACATGATTATCTTAAGAATTAAACATGGATTGACTCAAAGGAAGTTTGTATGATGGGTTCTCCCGTCTCTGGAATAAATAAGATGGGATCAGGAATAAGTGGAAGATGGAGACATTTTACTGATGTTTATACTTTTTGTTTTTCAGTACTGGAGTTTGAACCTCAGGTCTTATGCATGCTAAGCCAGCGTCTTATCAGGAGAAACTTCGTCTGCCCTTTAGTGGCTTATTTGTTTGTTGGTAACAATAAAACACATCACTGCTTTATATCTTTAACTTTGATGATGACTTCCATATCCATTTGCTGTGTTTGTTACATTTTAAACAGAATAAATTGTGCATGAAAGCTCATATCCTATCAGGTCCAGTATTTACCCATTGGTGTGGTCTTCTTTTCACCTTGTTCCTGCCTCTTCCTAGATCTAACTTTCCCATTTCCAGTGTTTGATAGAGAGAAACATCTAAGAGTCAAAGCCATGTCAAGGGCGTTGTGTGGCTCTGGTACATCCGTGGCTCTTGCAATACCTGCCCAACACCAAGTTAATCTCTAGCAATGTCTTCTCTAAATCTGCATTGGTCAGATGTATGTCACCTACACACATGGAGTTTTCCTATCCTCTCCACTTCCTGCAGAGAAATGGAGACAAAAGAACCACAGAAATAAATGCTGCATGCATTAACCTCAGTGACAGTGCTACTTCTTGGCACATGGGATAGACGGTTTACTTCACCCTACAGGTGCGCTTAAGACAACCACCCTTCTCAGAGATCTCCCAGCTCATCAGAGGACCATCTCTCAGTTTGATTCCAGTGAGTTATGCAGAAGTCAGAAGGTGCATAGGGCCCCATTGCAGCAGAGCAAGCTTCACATTATGTCTTCCTCCATAGCTTTTCCTACCTCTTCTCCAGACTGTGCCTAATACTGAAAAGTGGTGGCTACCCACAGACTCAAGAAACACAACAAAGTTCACACAGGATAGATACACAAAAAACGTGCTAATCTGCGGTCTAAACATTCTCTCCACGACACAGTTGCTTTTAGAACTGTCTCTATCCAGTATCCATGGAGTTTTCTTGCTACCCTTTCAGGTATTAAATAAATCACCAGGAGCCTTTATATCCCTAGGTAAATTTAGTAGTATTCACTAGTATTAAGACAAATTATGATTTTGTAAGTAAAATATTTACCATGTTGCCCTAGAGCAGGAGTGTACAATACTTTGATTTCTCTGTGCCACTTTGAATGAATTATCTTGTGTCACCCATTAACTACACAGTCAACTAGACCCCAGAGAACTAACAAAGGAGTCCTCACATAACACCCCCAACTGTGCATGCTAATACCTTATTATGAAAGTAAAAACAGTTAACACCATGTATTCTTTTAGAGGATCTAGGTTTGATTTTCAGCATCCATACCACCCACAACTGTCTCTAACACCAGTTCCAGAGAATCTCACACCTTCTTCTGACCTCTGCTGGCACCAGGCACACACAGGATGTCGATACAAACATGAAGGCAGAACACTCATGTACACAAAATAAAATAAGGAAATCTTTGGGAAAAGGAAGAGGTAACATAAACCCAGAGGGATGCTAAGAAACTAAGGAAGGGCATCAGTATCTGCTTCCCTTGGAGAAGCTGAGATGCTCAGCAAGTTTTCATCTTGTTCATCAGATATTTTGGTTTTAATTTTCCTCTCAGTGTGGTTTGTTATGGAAAAAAGCTGCCCACAAGGATAGGAGCTGCCAAGAAACAAGGGTATGAGTGAGTGTGACTGTGAAGTGGAGGCCTTTGTCTCCAGAAAGACAGGACTTAGTGAGGCATTATGGTCTAATGTTTCTTTACATTGTGTGCTAAAGCACAGCTTCATGCATTCCATTTGAAAAGTGAAACATATTTATATGACCAAAAATGATGTCACAGATCGACCAAGATACTACTTCCTGAGAAATCTTAAAACCTATAATTCTTACCCAACCAAATAGCAAGGCTACATATTTTCACTGTTCACACATCTATGATTAACTGAGTTGAAATGCATAAACATATTTTCCTCATTGCCATCATTTCTGCTTCATTGGCACCACTGTTAATGATTTGAAACATTAAGTCATTAAGTTGGGTTTCACTTTGAAGATACATATTTAACTTATTTAAATGAGCTGTTAAGTCCCTGGAAAATATTAGATTTGTAAGCCAGTTCTGACAAAGATTTTGGATCTGATAACATAAACACCTTGATAGCACATACTTCATTAAATCTTTTCAATCTTTATCCTTGGCTTCTAAAAGTAAATGAAGCACCATAGTCAGTGTCGACCCATTTTAAGACTCGTCTCTTCTCTCTCTCTGTCTCTCTCTGTCTCTCTCCTCTCTCTGTCTCTCTCTCCTCTCTCTCTCTGTCTCTCTCTCTCTCTGTCTCTCTCTCTGTCTCTCTCTGTCTCTCTCTCTCTCTCTCTCTCTGTCTCTCTCTGTCTCTGTCTCTCTGTCTCTCTCTCTCTCTTTGTGTGTGTGTATGCAAGTACATGTGTGTGTGTAACTATAGATATGCAGGGTTCTTAGTGCCTAGGTAGAAGTCAGAGGAAGACCTAAGATGTTGGTGCTTGCTTTCCATCTGGTTTGAGAAAGTGTCTTTCATCATTTGCAAGTGAGTATGCCAGACTAGCTGGGCCTGAGAATTTCCAAATATTCTCTTATATCTGCCTCACCTTCCACCACTGCATTTCATTCACGATGTCATCAAAAGTGCATGTAATATTAGATGGTACCACTACTCATTCTCCTTCAAATTAATGACCTCTTTTTCATTGTTACTGCATGGATATATGTATGTATGTATGTATGTATGTATGTATGTATGTATGTGTATATATATATTACTATTTTTACATATACACATATATTATTACACATATATACAATAAACTACCCAAAGAAAGAAGATCCAAGAAGCAATCAAGAATTATATAAACATTATACTCTTAGTGTTTTGGCTATTTGTACTTAGCAGCTTTGAAGAAAACATCTTCCTATCTTAGTGAGTCTAAAATTCTGAATGTAAATCAGTATCTCTCATATCTTGTCATTATCAACTTAAAACATCTATCTAAACCTAAAAACATCTTAACTCCTAAACAACTAAGCTTAATTGTAAAACTAAGCTATCTGGTCTTCAACCCCATCAGTGACTTGAGAAGGAATAAAATTAGTTACCTAATTATACAGGAAGTACAGGTTAGCAGCTTCCCAAATGATACATTCTTAATATAACCTGTTGGGTTCATATTATATTACCTACATATATGTTTTCAGGGCTGAATGTTTGGCAGCAAACAACCAACTGGTGTGCTTTGCCGTAAGCAGGATGACCTCTGTCCTCATTTTTACTCAGTTGCCTGCAGTTCTTTACATAGGGGTGAGTTCTTGTGGGTCTTTACCCAGTCCACTTTAGCATGTCCATTGGTTATTGAGGGAGAATCTATAAGCATTAATTGATTAATCCAAGCCATAAGTTTTCAATGACATCTGGAGCACTTTTGTCTTTTGGCTTGGTGAAAGCTAATGGTCTTCTAAGAAACTATTTTAAAGGTTTTACCTGACAGTAAAAAGGATGATAAGTAGGCAATGGATGCCTAAGGGTACGAAAGCCATTCCAGGGTGTTTTATCTCTGTGTACCTGTAACATTCCAACTCTCTGCAATATTCTAATCAATAAGAGGCGTAGCATCTTCATGTTAGTATATGGCATTTAAGGAAAGTTTGGTTTACAGTTTCCATTCCTGGGCCTTAGTGGAAAAGCAACAGCAGGCAGCCGAGTAAATAGAATCTTACCTTACACCTTGCTACAACTGCTGTGTGTTTCTGTCTTCAGTTATCTTAAGTTATTTTTTCACAGATGAATAGAAAAGTAGGAGAGAAAATAATACTTCTCTGAATATTATTTTTTGTGTCCTCACAATGTCTTATTTCGAATACAAATAATTCTTCACTACATTGTTTGTTATTCTAGAATTATTATTAATACATGTAAAAAATCTGGTTACCATAAGGAGACTATTAATTTTTTATTAACTATCACCTCTTTATAAATTGGTCCCGTTACATTTTTTAATATCTTCAAATTCTAGTTGTCTCATGAAATAAAATGTAGCTCCAGTTTAAAACTGATTAGGACTTTTAGGGTTGATAGTTTTTTTTATTAATTTATTCTTGTTACATCTCAATGGTCATCCCATCCCTTGTATCCTCCCATTCTTCCCTCCCTCCCATTTTCCCCTTATTCCCCTCCCCTATGACTGTTCCTGAGGGGGATTACCTCCCCCTGTATATGCTCATAGGGTATCAAGTCTCTTCTCGGTAACCTACCGTCCTTCCTCTGAGTGCCACCAGGTCTCCCCCTCCAGGGGACATGGTCAAATGTGAGGCACCAGAGTATGTGAGAAAGTCATATCCCATTCTCCACTCAACTGTGGAGAATGTTCTAACCATTGGCTAGATCTGGGTAGGGGTTTAAAGTTTACCACCTTTATTGTCCTTGGCTGGTGCTTTAGTTTGAGCAGGACTCCTGGGCTCAAATCTGCCTATTATAATGTTCTACTTGTAGGTTTCTAGGACCCTCTGGACACTTCTACTTAGCTATTCTCTCATGCTTTTCTCATCTAGAGTCCCAATAGGATGTCCTCCCCTCTGTCCCAGTTTCCTGGTAAGTGAAGGCTTTCGTGGGACATGCCCCTTGGGCTAGTATGCAGATATAAGTGAGTATATACCCTTTGATTCTTTCTGCTTCTGGGTTAATTCACTCATTATGATCATTTCTAGCTCAATCCATTTGTCCACAAATTTCGGGAATTCCTTGTTTTTAATAGCTGAGTAGTATTCCATAGTGTATATGTACCACATTCTTCTACTGATGGACACTTAGGCTATTTCCATGTTCTGGCTATTATGAATAAGGCTGCTATCAACATGGTTGAGCAAATTTTCTTGTGTGCTGGAGCATCTTCTGGGTATATTCCAAGGAGTGGAATAGCTGGGTCTTGAGGAAGCCCTATTCCCAGTTTTCTGAGATAGCACCAGATAGATTTCCAAAGTGGTTGTACTAGTTTGCATTCCCACCAGCAATGAAGGAGTGTTCCTCTCTTTCCACATCCTCACCAGCATGTGGAGTCGCTTGAATTTTTGATCTTAGCCATTCTGATGAGTGTAAGATGGAATCTCAGAGTTGTTTTGATTTGCATTTCCCTGCTGACTAAGGAGGTTGAGCATTTCTTTAAGTGTTTCTCAGCCATTTGATATTCCTCTGTTGAGAATTCTCTGTTTAGTTCCAAGCCCCATTTCTCAATTGGGTTATTTGGTTTGGTGGTGTTTAATTTCTTGAGTTCTTTATATATTTTGGATATTAGACCTTTGTCAAATGAAGGGTTGGTGAAGATCTTTTCCCAGTCTGTAAGCTGTCGCTTTGTTCTATTGACAGTGTCTCCTGCCTTACAGAAGCTTCTCAGCCTCATGAGGTCCCATTTATTAATTGTTGAAATTAAGGCCTGGGCTGTTGATGTTCTGTTCAGGAAGTTGTCTTCTGTGCCAATATGTTCCAGGCTCTTCCCCACTTTTTCTTCTAAGTGACTTAGTGTCTCTGGTTTTATGTTGAGGTCTTTAATCCACTTGGATTTGAGTTTTGTGCAAGGTGACAAATATGGGTCCAGTTTCATTTTTTTACACATAGACCTCCAGTTAGACCAGCACCATTTGTTGAAGATTCTATCCTTTTTTCCACTGAATGTATTTGGCTTCTTTGTCAAGAATCAAGTGACCATATGTGTGTGGGTTCATATCTGGGTCTTCGATTCGATTCCACTGATCAACCAGCCTGTTGCTGTGCCAGTACCATGCTGTTTTAATTACTATTGCTTTATAGTACAGTTTGATATCAGGTATAGAGATTCCTCCAGAGACCTTTTATTGTACAAGATTGTTTTAGCTATTCCAGTTTTTTTTTGTTTATTTTTCTATACGAAGTTCAGAATTGACCTTTCAGTGTTTTAAAAAATTGTGTAGGTATTTTGATAGGGATTGCATTGAATCTGTAGATTGCTTTTGGTAGGATGGTCATTTTTACTATGTTAATTCTCCTGATCCATGAGCAAGGAAGATCATTCCATCTTCTCAGGTCATCTTCAATCTCTTTCTTCAGAGTTTTGAAATTTTTTTCAAACAAGTCTTTCACTTGCTTACTTAGAGTAACTCCTCAATATTTTATAATGCTTGTGGCTAATGTGAAGGGTGTGGTTTCCTAATTTCTTCCTCTGCAAGCTTGTCATTTGTGTATAGGAAGGCTACAGACTTTTTTGAGTTAATTTTGTATCCAGCCAATATGTTGAAGGTGTTTATCAGCTTTAGGAGTGCTCTGGTAGAATTTTGAGGGTCACTTATGTACACTATCATATCATCTGCAAATAGGGATAATTTGACTTCCTCCTTTCCCATTTGGATACCCTTGATCTCCTTTTGTTGTCTTATTGCTCTGGCTAGAACTTCTAGTACTATATTGAAGAGATATGGAGAGAGTGGGCAGCCTTGCCTTGTTCCCGATTTTAGAGGAATTTCCTTGAGTATCACACCATTTACTTTGATATTGGCTATTGAGTTGCTGTATATAGCCTTTATTATGTGAGGAAAGTGCCTTGTAATCCCGATCTCTCTAAACTTTAAACATGAATGGGTGTTGGATTTTATCAAATGCTTTCTCTGCATCTAAAGAGATGATCATGTGGTTTTTCATTTTCCGTTTGTTTATATGGTGGATTACATTGATGGATTTCTGTATATTAAACCATCTCTGCATGCCTGGAATGAAGCCTACTTGGTCATGATGAATGATATCTTTGTTGTGTTCTTGTATTTGTTTTGCAAGTATTTTATTTAGTATTTTTGCATCTATGTTTCATAAGAGAAATTGGTCTGAAATTCTCTTTCTTTGCTGAGTCTTTGTGGGATTTAGGTATCAATGAGACTATGGCCTCATAGAATAAATTTGGTAATGTTCCATCCATTTCTATGTTTTGGAGTAGCTTGAAGAGTATCGGTATTAGCTCGCCCTTGAAGGTCTGGTAGAATTCTGCACTGAAACCATCTGATCCTGGGTTTTTTTGGTTGGGAGACTATCAATGATTGCTTCTATTTCTGTAGGGGAAAATGGGACTATTTAGCTTGTTTATCTGTTCTTCACTCAACTTTGGCAGGTGAAAATGATCAAGAAAATCATCCATTTCCCTTAGATTTTCAAATTTTGTGGCATATATGCCTTCAAAGTAGGGTCTTATGATTCTTTGTATTTCTTCAGTGTCTGTTGTTATGTCTCCCTTTTCATTTCTGATTTTGTTGATTTCAATACTGTCTCTTGCCTTTTAGTTAGTTTGGCTAATGGTCTGTCTATCTTGTTGATTTTCTCAAAGAACCAGCTCTTGATTTTGTTGATTCTTTTGACTGTTTTCTTAGTTTCTAATTTGATAATTTCAGCCCTGAGTTTGATTATTTCCAGGCGTCTACTCCTCTTGGGTGTTTCTGCTTCTTTTTTTCTAGGGCTTTCAGATGTGTCGTTAAGATGCTTATGTGTGATGTTTCCAATTTCTTTTTAAAGGCACTTAGTTCTATGAATTTTCCTCTTACCATTGTTTTCAATGTATCCCAGAAATTTGGGTATGTTGTTCTTTCATTTTCATTGAATTTCAGAAACTCCTTGATTTCTTTCTTTATTTCTTCCCTGACCCAGGTGTCATTTAGCAGAGAGTTGTTTAGTTTTCACGTACATGTAGGCTTTTTGTTATTTCTGTTGTTATTGAATTGCAGCCTAAGAGCATGGTGATCTGATAGGATACAAGGTATTATTTCAATCCTCTTGTATCTATTGAGGCTTGCTTTGTGACCTACAATGCGATCAATTTTGGAGAAGGTTCCATGGGGTGCAGAGAAGAAGATATATTCTTTCTTGTTTAGGTGAAAGGTTCTATAGACATCTGTTAGATCCATTTGACCCATGGCATTAGTTAATGATGTTATTTCTCGGCTTAGTTTCTGTTTCAATGACTCTCCTTCAGTGAGAGTGGGGTGTTGAAGTCTCCCACCATTATTGTGTGGGGATCGATGTGTAGTTTAAGCTTTTTTTAGCAGATCTTTTATAAATGTGGGTGCCCTCGTATTGGGAGCATAGATGTTCAGAATTGTGATGTCATCTTGGTTGGCTTTACCTTTGATGAGTATGAAGTGTCCTTCCTCATCCCTTTTGATTAATTTTGGTTGAAAGTCTATTTTGTTCGATATTAAAATGGCTACGCCTGCTTGCTTCTTGTGACCATTTGCTTGGAATATTTTTTCCAACCTTTTACCCTGAGGTAATGCCTATTGTTATGGGTGAGATGTGTTTCTTGAATGCAAGAGAATGTTGGATCTTGTTTATGCACCCATTCAGTGTCTTTTTATTGGAGAATTGAGACCATTGGTGTTGAGATATATTAATGACCAGTGACTGTTAAGAGTCTTAATTTTGATGTTGTTTCCAGTCGAGTGTTTCTGTAGTTGTGTTTTTGCCATGGTATAGTTATCTATTTCCTGAGTAGTTTTTCTTGTAGCTTGACCCTTTGGGATGGAGTTTTCCTTCTAGTACCTTCTGTAAAGCTGGATTTGTGGATAGGTACTGTTTGAATTTGTTTTTGCCATGGAATATTTTGTTTTCTCCATCAATGGTTATTGATAGTTTTGCTGGGTAAAGTAGTCTGGCCTGGCATCTGTGGTCTCTTAGGGTTTGCAGGATCTCTGTCCAGGCCCTTCTGGCTTTTATGGTCTCTGCTGAGAAGTCGGGTGTAATTCTGATAGGTTTGCCATTAAATGTTATTTGGCCCTTTTCCCTTGCAGCTTCTAATATTTTTTCTTTGTTCTGTATGTTTTGTGTTTTGATTATTGTGTGACGGGCAGTTTGTCTTTTCTGGTCAATTCTATTTGGTGTTCTGTAGGCCTCTTGTATGTTTATAGGCATTTCTTTCTTTAGATTGGGGAAAATTTCTTCTATGATTTTGTTGAGAATAGTTTCTGGGCCTTGGAGTCTTATATCTTCTCTTTCTTCAAAGCCTATTATCCTCAGATTTCTTCTTTTCATGCTGTCCTTGATTTCTTGGATGTTTTGTGTCAGGAGTTTTCCAGATTTGGCATTTTCTTTAATGGTTGCTTTAAGATCTGTGATTGTATCTTCTAGACTTGAGATTCGTTCTTCCATCTCTTGGATTCTGTTAGAAAAGCTCACCTCTGTGTTGCTCGCCTTCTTCTCTGAGGTCTCACTTTCTCATTTTTCTTCTGTCTGTGTGTTTATCATTGAATCCATTTTCATTTTCAGATCTTGAACTGATTTTTTATTTCTTTCATCTGATTGTTTGTATATTCCTGAGTTTCTTCCATTGCCTCCTTATACTTCCTCAGAGCTTGGACCGTTTTATTTCTTTCATGTGGTGTTTGCATTTTCCTGCATTTTTTCCAGTTCCACTCTATGTGCTTCTTTTATGTCTCTCACCTGTTTGGCTTCATCTTCCTGCATTTTATTATGAATTTTATTTGTTTCCTCCATTATCATCCTCATTACTAAGGATTTGAGGTCATTTTCTTTTATTTCCATTGTGTTTGAGTTCTCTGGGTTGTATTCTTTGGGATAGCTGGAAACTGGAGATGCTATGTTGTTTTGGGTTTTTTTGCGTATGCTTTTACACTGTCCTTTAGACATCTTGTCATCTCTGTTTTTGTTGGGTGGCTTCCAGAGTTGGATGGAGGGAGTCTGATGATAGATTCACTTGTTTTCTCACGATTTCAGTAGGCTCTAAGTTCTGATGCTTCACTGATGTGGATGGCAGGAGGTTAGCCCTGTCGTTTTGGACTCTCACAGCCAGTGATCCTCAGCTCTCCTGTGTTGCAGGTCCTGCAATCGTTCCGGGTCTCTGAATGAGCATTGGGTCAGGCCAAAGTATCCACAGCCTTCTGTTTCCCCTGCCAAGTCCAGCCAGTAACACGGGGCCAGAACCATGGGCCGAATTCAGCTAGATCCTCATGGCCTGAATCATCTGCTGAGCTCAGCTAGGGATTCTGGGTCCAAAATGCACACAGGGTCCAGTCAGAATTTTTGGGCTGGGACTGCCACCAAGCTCAGCTAGGGGCATTTGGCCCAACGTGCTTGCTGTGGTCAGTTATTGACTCAGGGCCTGAACTGTCTGCCAAGCTCAGCCAGGAATTCTGGATTCAAACTGCACACTGTGTCCAACCAGAGTCTTAGAGACAGGACTGTGCCTAAAGCTCATCTAGAGTCACTGGGCCCAATCTGTCTGCCAAGCACAGTTAGGGACTCTGGTCTCAAAGTGCACGCCGAGCTCCGCCCGGGTTTCCTGGGCAGAATTGTGCACCGAGCTCAGCCAGGGACTCTGGACTCACACTGTGCGCTGAGATCAGCCCGGAACTCCGGGCCTAAACTGCATGGATAGTCCAGCCAGAGTCTTAGGGCCGCCGAGCCTGTGTGCACAGCTCACCTAGAGTCTCTGGTCCCAATCTGCCCGGAAAGTCCAGCTTGGGCCTCTGGGCTGAATCTGTGTGCTGACCTCAGCCTGTGTCACTGCCCCAGAACTGCCCGCCGAGCTGAGCTAGTGTCTAGGGGAGAACTGCTTGCTGAGCCGAGCCAGTACCTCCGCTGGAACTGAGCACTCTGCCCAGCCTGTGTCACAGGAGAAGAACTGCGGCTGCGCTGAGCTAGCACCTCCGGTGGAGCTGATCGCTCTGCCCAGCCTGCATCACAGCAGGAGAACTGCGGCTGCGCTTAGCTAGTGCTGCTGGTGGAACTGAGGGCTCTGCCCAGCCTGTGTCACAGCAGGAGAACTGCAGCTGCGCTGAGCTAGGGCCTCCAGTGGAACTGAGCGCTCTGCTCAGCCCGCGCCACAGCAGGAGAACTGCAGCTGAGCTGAGCTAGCGCCACTGGTGGAACTGAGTGCTCTTCCCAGCATGCATCACAGCAGGGGAGCTGCTGCTGAGCTTAGCTGGTGCCTAGGGTGTCACAGCAGGGGAGCTGCTGCTGAGCTTAGCTGGTGCCTAGGGTGGAACTGAGTGATCGGCCCAGCCTGTGTCACAGCAGGGGAGCTGCTGCTGAGCTTAGCTGGTGCCTAGGGTGGAACTGAGTGATCGGCCCAGCCTGTGTCACAGCAGGGGAGCTGTGGCTGCACTGAGCTAGTGCCTCGGGCAGAATTGCTTGTTGAGCTGAGCTAGCGTCTCCATGGCACTGCACACTGAGCTGATCCCAGGACTCTGGGGCCAAACTGTCAGCCGAGTCCAGTCTGGGTCACAAGGCACCATGCAACCCAAATCCTGCCCAGAATCCCCTCTCCCGCAGCAACTCCCACCGGCCACCACACCAGTCGCCTCCACCAGAAGGCTCTGAGTTGCAAACCTTAGCCACCACCGCTGCTAACGCTGGTGCCGCTGCTGCTGCTACTGTCTCTGCCACTGCTGCTCTGATCAGAGAAAATCTGCGCTCCTCCCGTGTGCAGGGGCAGGCTGGTCCTCCTCACCCTGGTCCCTCCGAACCATGGAGCACTCCCGCTACTGTGGTGTGGGCCATTGCCGTGGTATGGGGACCTCGGTGTTCCTGACTCAGAAATCTGTGCAATTTCCT